>NW_004443941.1:9958663-9973977 GCF_000243295.1 Trichechus manatus latirostris | reverse complement strand
ACCAATGTCATAAAACAATATGTGTACTACTGTTTCATGAGAAACTATTTGTTCTGTAAGCCTTCACCTGAAGTACAATAAAAAAAAAACAAACAGCAAGGCAAAAAAAAAAAAAAGATAAGACTGTGAAGGTATATTGCAGGCCTTGCCATTTGAAAGAAAATTACTCCTGAATGTCTTTACTATCAAGGAAATATAAAATAGAAAGCATTTGCAAAATTGATAGCTGCATACTAGGTGCCAGGAGATGTTGATTTTCTCCAAAAACAAAATCTTAATTGGAACAACATGCAAATAAAATTACAACCTGATTGTTGTTGTTAGGTGGCATTGAGTTGATCTTTGACTCATAGCAACCCCATGAGACAGAGTAGAACTGCCGCATAGGGTTTTCTGGCTATAATCTTTGTGGAAGCAGATTGCCAGGTCTTCCTCCCACAGAGCCACTGGGTAGATTTGAACCACCAACCTTTTAGTTAGCACCCATCCAATTAATTGTTGCCCCACCAGGGCTCCCCACAACCTCATTAAGCTCATAATAATTCGCTGTCATTCTCTGCATTCATCTGTCTTTTGCCAAGACCAAAGAGATGATTGGAAGGAAACGTGGTAGCAATCCCCACCCCTGCGTCTTCAAGTGTTTGATTGTGGCAATGATCTCTATAATCCTCCAGGGACGTGGCATTGCTTTTGGGCTACTATTTTCAAACGTAAAGTTTTTTCCTAATTGTTTCCACTTGACCTCTCCTAACAAAATAGTGTGCCTTCCACATGTCAGGGGGCTAATATAAGGATCCTGCCAGTTGCTGAGTATGTCTATTCAAATCGTGCATTCTGGAACTGGAGGAATAACCACAGGGTACGTCTAGAGAACCACTGGGCACAGTTTAAGACGGACTGAGTCAAAACTCTGTTGATTATCTGACCTGCATAAGCTCCTACTCTGACTGGTGGGCCACAGTGAAGTTTGGCAAGTCTAGGTATTAATGTTGGTTCAAAACTCGTGTCTAGTTATCCCCTAAAAACTTTTTCTCCCTTCCCAAATTGACAGCCAACCTGAGGAAGATTAATAGTACATATTTTTGGCAGTTTAGCAAGATCCTTCACCTTGAGGTCTGGGTCTGTGAACTGACTCAATTCTGGGACTTTGTGGGGGAGCTACATCATGGATTGAATTGTGTACCCCAAAAATATCTGTCAGGTTGGCTGGGTCATGATTCCGAGTATTGTATGATTCTCTACCATTTTATCGTCTGAAGTGATTTCCCTATGTTTTGTAAATGCTATCACTATGATGTAATAAGATGGGTTAGTGACAATTATATTGATGGGGTCTACAAGATTAGGTAGTGTCTTAAGCCAATCTCTTTTGAGATATAAAAGAGAGAAGCGAGCAGAGAGACATGGGGAACTCATACCCCCAAGAAAGCAGTGCCGGGAGCAGAACGTGTCCTTTTGACCTGAGGTTCCTGCACTGAGATGCTCCCAGACCAAGGAAAGACTGATGACAAGGACCTTCCTCCAGAGCCAACAGAGACAGAAAGGCTTCCCCTGGAGCTGCGCCCTGAATTCGGACTTCTAGCCTACTGGACTGTGGGAGAATAAACTTCTCTTTGTTAAAGCCATCCACTTGTAGTATTTCTGTTATAGCAGCACTAGATGACTGAGACAAGCCAAAACCCTTTGTTTTGGTGGTTAAAGTCAGACTTCTGTTCTGTAATCCTGGAGCTGTTCTATTTATAGAGATCAAGTAAGCTTCGGTAGGCTGCTCACCTATTTCAGTTGTGGGGATGCCATGATCAACTAGTCAATGCCAAAGATATCTGCAATTCAGACAATTCTAAATACTGTTTTGGCTCCACTGTCCATTACATTAACCACACCCGACTTTTCTTTGAGGATGAAGTGTCACCACTTGGCCACTACTACCCTGGATTCTTTCCCATTGAGTTTAGGCACTCCACTTCCATGGTATCAAACTCCGCTTTGATTCTGATCTGCAGAGCAGAACCAAATTAAAGTTCTAAAAACATCATGTAGTTCCTCTTAAAAGTTTATTTTTAACAGCTGTGGTTAAAAGAGCGTCTTCTGGACCTTACTGGGATGTGTAAGCTGGTCTTAGGTATTATGCAACAACCATTCTAGTATTTCAATCTTCCTAAGCTCTTGGATATCTTCCACTATAGCACATCAAGAAAGTTCTGGCATTCCAACTTTATTTAGTATAGGCAGTCTTTAGGTCCAAATTTCTATCAACTAACTAAGCAATCTGATCTAATACATCAAATCTGGTAACTCTTCTTAGTGGCCCATATCAATAAATTTAACCTGATCCAACCTTATATTTATTCCAGCTTGATCCCTTGGTTGCAATATTCATTTCCAAAATATACCCCAGGTTTCTTTCAACATAAATTGGCAAAATAAAGCAACTATTTTGGAGCATATTACATATTCTCATGGATAATAATGTGTGCATTTACCTGTTCTGGGATCTGAGTCTCCTCAGAAGTGTAGAAGCATGAAGACGTTGTGGGGGTGGACCCTAAGGAGGATCAAGCAGTACTTTGCCAGACAGCTGGAGGCCATTGCAAGTTCTTCGAAAAGGGGTGGAACTGCTTTAACTGGTAAAAATAGTTGGGTAGAATTTATAGATCAAGATCTCTAGCATCAAAAAGATCTGCCATATTCATACTACCAAGGTAAATCCCAGGGAGTTAAGCCCTTTTGAAAGTTGCATTAACATTTTCAGGCAACATTAATTTTATTTTCCAGAAAGTTATTGATAAGACTGCATTGTTTTGCTGACTTGACAACTTATTCATTATGAGTTCAATCAAACTATTAAATGTTTGCATTGGTAACTGGTGATGTCAGGGGATAGGCTCAGTTCTAGGTTTAAAGGGTGTCTCAGGGCGATAGTCTCAGGGAGTCCTTTGTTCTCTACTGTTCTAGTTTGTCTGGCACTTTTTATTTTTTAAATAGGAATTTGAGTTCTGCTCTATATTTTTCTCCCATTCTATCCAGGACCATCTATTGTGACCCCATTCAGAATGATCATTTTCGGTACCCGGGCACCATCTAGTTCTCCTTGTCTCGGGCTAAATCCGTTCTCTTTTTTGCACTTTTGGTTATCTTCTTTCTGTTTTTTCTCCTGGTGGGTAGAAACCTGTAGATGTGTCTTAGATGGCTGCTTGCAAGCTTTTAGGACCCTAGACGCTACTCACTTAACTAGGATGCAGTTCATGATTTTTGTGAACTATGTTACGCCAATTGACTGAGTTGCCCCATGAGAGTATGGCCCTAAGCCTTAAAATCCAGAAAACCAATGTTGGAAGGTGTTTGGTTATGTTTGAGGAGTATCTGTATTTGTGTCTTCAGTGAATATATGTGCCTGCACCCACATAATCAGGATGCTCTGTTGTGTGTGTGCATATTTTGTAGGAGGATGTGCCTAGCAAACCAGAGATCAGAATGACGCGTGAAGGTATAAAAGCTCGTGTAATTTGCTTTGCTACCAAGCTTCTACTCTACTACCAAGATTATCAATCAATACAAACTGAGTTCAGAGACTTTTTTCACATAAATGTCTAAAACACACAAAAAAGAACCTTGTATGTTACTCTTCTATCATTTCCTGTCAAACAGGTCCATAGAAGATCTCTGCTATTCCAGCTCTAAAACAGCCAGGGTGTGCTGGAGCTGTGGTGAAGAGCACAGAGACTTGAACTTGGAATTAAGAGATATATTTTGAATCCAAACTCTTTTATTAATTTGTTGTGAGACTGTGGAACTCAATTCACTTATTCTCTCTGAATTGCAGTCTTTTCATCTGTAAAATGAAGTGATGCTTATTCCACAGGGTTGTTATAAATGTTAAATATGATCTTATATATAAATGACTGTGGTTAACAGATAACAATAAACGGTCAGATGATAGGCCAGTCTAGCTAACTAATAGAGATTAATATAGCTATTTTAGACAGAAGTAGCCTTGGTGGTACAGTGGTTAAGAGCTTGGCTGCTAACCAAAAGGTCTGCAGTTCAAACCCACCAGCCCTCCGTGGGAGAAAGATGTGGCAGTCTGCTTCCATAAAGATTTACAGTCTTGGAAACCCTTTGGGGCAGTTCTACTCTGCCTACAGGTTCGCTAGGAGTCAGAATTGATTTGACAGCAGTGGGTGTTTTTGGTTTAGAAATAGTTCTCTCTGTTCTCCCCTATGTACACACCTGTACCTACCTGTATACCAGTTGGCCAATACCCATCCATATGTGCTCAACCATTCAGTTTTACTTGGTTGTGCTGTGCTGCCTACACATTCGGTGCCACTTTTCCCATCACCAAAAATAACTAGTCTGTATGGTATAAAGCATATTTTCCCCACCCCTTATCTCTATATTTATCTATTCTTGACATCTTATAAAAGAGGGATCATACAATATTTGTTCTTATATGCTTGACTTATTTCACTTAGCATTATGCCCTCCAGGCCCATTCATGTCCATGTTATAACGTGTTTTGTGGACTCATCATTGTTCTTTACGGTTGGGTAGTATTCCATTGTATGTACGTGCCACAATTTGCTTACCCATTCATCCATTGATGGACATTTCGGTTATTTCCATTTGTTGCTATTGTGAATAAAGCATCAATGAACATAGGCGTGCAAATGTCTGCTTGTGTCATTATGTTTAGGTCTCTAGGGTATATACTTAGTAGTGGGATTACTGAATCATCAGAGGCTACCCAAACTGGTCTTCCAAGTTTGAAGTCATAGAGAATTCCTTGGACAATCCTGCTAAAGTCACTCATATTGCTTGTCTACATTCAAGTAGGAGAGGAAGGGAGAGAAACCCTAAGACTAGACCAATTTCTGTGTAAGCAGCGAGGGGTTTACATAAGTAAGGTGGAGATATCTATTATCTATTAAGAGTGAATCCAAATGAGACTATGTTGCTACAATAAATAATAAACAACTTTTCATAATGATAAACAAGACTAAAGTTCTGTGAATGTCAGTAAGGAAACTTTATGAGGACCTCCCCCCTTTGGGTTTTTTTTTTTTTTTAAACTCTGGAGATATTCATATTTAGCCTCTAGTTTTATGCTTCTTTTGCCTTCACCAGAGACTGCCTTTGGGCTAGAGGTTTCATGGGAGATGAAGGATGGTTTAATATTGGGAAGGGGCCTTCACTGCACCACCTTGGTGCTGGGGCCAGAATCCAAAAGTAGCGGTGTACTGGGGAGGACCCCAGTGTTGCAGGGACCAGTAAAGAAATGACAAGCAAGGGACAAAGCAGTAGACATGACATGGGTTTGGGTGGATCATGTTATAGAGAAACTTCTGCCAAGAAAACACGTGGAGTGGTTGTGCAATAATCATGTTTTCTGCGGGATGAGGAGTTATGAGACTTAAGTGCATTCATATTAAGTGCTCCCTTGATGCCTGTTTTTATAAAAGGCATGAGTATGGATTCTGCCTTTAAATTCTAGCACCAAAACAAATAAACCCAACAAATAGAACTTCCTATTTGTCAAAATCCAAATTCAGGCACTTTTCTTCACTGAACAGGATCCTATTCAGTACTTGCCATCTCAAAAAACAACACGAGCCCCTGTGCAAAACCCAGGAGTCATTCCTGACATCTTGACAGTGACATTAAAGCAGGGTTCTGTTACAGTCCCAGAACAGGGATGAATACAGCTGAATTTTCATGAAAGTGCTTTGAAAACGTATTTCTTGAGGATTTCCAATGAGGTTATAAATGTACCTGAGATATGACTACAAACTTTCCTTTCAATTACTATGGTGCATTGTATTCATAAAGTTGATGAAATTGGCAAACTGCTCATCCAGGGCCACTCCTTTTATTGGAATATATTTGAAAAATCCAAGACAAACCTCACAGTAGATACAAAGCCAGCTATTCAGGAGCCAAAGTCAATCTGCCCTTGTTTTCTCAGCTAAAATCCTTTTTGCTGCTTGAGGTGTACACCTTTTAAGCGGTGAGAGAGGGCTCACTACTTGGTGGTTGAACGTGTAAAACAACTTGGATTACTAGAAGGAAAGAGAGCTGGAAGTGCAACAGGTTCCTGATAGTGAACTTGAAGCACTCATACAGTGTATCTTCCCATCCACATAACCTACTAATTTACTATTATATCAGTGAGTAAAATCCATTGTTGGCAACAATGTCACCGAATGGGCTGCACTATAAGCTTTATGTGGGCAGAGATGCTGTCAGTTTTGCTGATAGTGGTATCTTTGGAACCTAGAATAGTGTCTGGCAATAGCTGTGCTCCATAAAAAATCTTCAAAAGAGTAAATGAACTCTCATCTCTGAATCATCACCCAATTCCCTTTTGTCTTATCCATTAAATAATCGTTAGTCTATCCAAGTACGCCATTTGTATTGTCCTGAAAGCAAACACTAGGTTTCTGGATCAAAGGCACAGTTACTATTACTTACAGCAATAACCACATTGGTCCCCCACACTCCATTCTCCCCCTTCTGGTGGCTCACTGAGAGTCTGATGTCTCCCTGCACAGACAAAGGGATTTTTGCAGTACAGGAGAGGAGCCCTGAAATTATGGCTCTGGAAACTTACGTAGGAGCTGGACAACTCCCCCTTCCCCTCCAAACAGAGGGAGAGTAACCTTTCCTCCTTAAAGTTTTCCAACCCTCTGGAATGGAAATATTTGACTCTAAGCTTCATTCTCCTTTGAAATGTAAACACATGGCTCCAGGGAGATAAATCTCTAAACCTCTCTGGAGGTTTCTCACTATCTCAAGGTGGTTGCTATCCAGTCATCCTTTAACTTCTAAGGCTTCTCTTTTAACTCAGCTTCTGTTTTCTTTGCCCAGAAAGCCCTGACCTTTGCAGAAACATGAACACATTCATATTGTTTTCTGACAGTCTGCATATTTCTGCTCTTCTGCACTGTCTTCACTACTAAGCTGTCTTACTTTCTCACCTGCACTGCTGTAATAGTCTTCCCCCCACCCATCTGCCAACTGCAAACTGGATTATATTAGACTCTGAATGGGATCCAGGTTATAAACCCTTTGGTTCAGCTTTTGGTCCCACTTGCTACTGAGCCTGAGCTACCCACCATGCTCCCCTGCTGGAGCACTCCCAGCTCTCCAGGTTCCTCCTTCCACCAGTGATCATCTCCCCAACACCACTGTTTGTCTCAGCCTCCCCTTGAGATGAGGACTAGGATCCTTCATTGCTCCATTATGGCTCTGGCTGAGAGCCACAGCAGGCCCAGCTCTCAGTTCTGACCCTACAAGACCCATGGGAACTTTGTCTTCTCCAGAGGCTGCCTGGAGGGAACAGGAAGATGAAAGAGTTGCTGACATATGGAACACATGTTAACAAATGAGAAACAGGAAGCCACGTGGATCCAGCAGACAAATTTCCCCCTTCTTATCCCAGAAAGAGTTCTCCCAGGCCCAGTGATTTCATACAACCTATGAGGAAAGGCCCTGTTTGACCGGGAAATCAGAAGCAATTTCTTGTGAAGCTCACTTAGAGACATCTGATATTTGCTTTCCCTACTTTATTCCCTCTCCTACCTTTTTCCTTCCCTCTTGATTCTTCTGGATTGAAACCCCAAGAAACCATTGGCAAATAAGCTTTTCTCAGGCTCTAGGAAATTTGGGCTATGGCACACTTCTCATTAAAACACTCCCTTCGTTCTTATTTTAATTAGAACAAACACTGTGATCTTTAAGATGGACAACATGTTCACATAAGGCCTCACACTGCTATTCATCTGATCACTCTTCTTACTCGTGAAGCTCAAAACACTTAGGTCTTCCTTCACGTCTTTCATTATATCAAATTCCTCCAAACCTGAAGTTCCACACGTATCTTTCCTTTTTCCACACTGCTAAGCCCAGTTGTTCCCTGTGTCTCTACAATTTATATTCATCTGTCTGGCCTCTGCTTACATATCACCTACTCAGAGTCACCTTCTGCACCCCAATTCTAGGTTCAATTTCCTTGATACACCGTTGTATCATCCTGTACAAATTCTTCACAAATGTCCATCCAATTCTAAATACATAATCTATGATTCAAATATTTATCTGTTTAATGCCCAACTCACTCCCACAACTATAAACTCTATGAAGGTAGACATCATGTTGTAGTCCCAGTGTTCAACAGAGACTGAAAGTAGTCTGCAGTAAAGGAATATTTATTGAAGAAGTGAATAAATGAGTGAACAACTCAAAAGAGCTAATATATATATACATACATATATATATAGAAAGTAGTATGGCTCAAGCAGTTATTTAATTACAGTGGTGTTTGATGTTTGATGTGCCGTAGAGTAGAAAAGGTGGGAAAAATGGAGTTCTGTAAGAATTGTGGCATAACTTGGAGAAAATATCTGCTTAAAAGTCTGTTAATTCTTCGATAATAGGGCCCAAAGGAATGCTACCGTATTTAATTTCACCATTCTTTCATTCGAAGATAAAGTAAAATTTTCGTTTTCAAACTCATTAAAGAAAGACATGGATTTAGGTATCTCAGCTGAATTAGGGAAAGAAACACACGTGCATTTAAAACCAGTCTTGCTTTTCTCTCACATGCCAGGTCTCCAGTTTTTATTCAATCATTTATTGTTCAAAACATCGTGATCATAAAACACACAACAGTTAGGAAACTATTTTTTAGGTATATTCCACATATCGGTTATCAGTCCATTTTTTTTTTTTTTTTGGATTAGCTCAGTTCATTTTTAAAACCCGAAGAAAAGCAAATTAAGCAACATCGTGATTAAAGGAATGAAAAATTGAACAGGTGAGGAAAAAAAGGTGGTTTGTTTTTAAATCAAGGATCTGGCTCCTGTTTTCCACTTTGATGTCATTTCCCTAGGCAAATTTTCAGTTGGTCTCAGTCTCAGCATTTGGATGAGAATACAGGCATTACTTGGCAGGGCAAGTGTTGCTGAAGATAGAAGAAAAAATAATTTTCCTAAAAGTTGGTGATTCAATGTATACTAGAAAAAGAATGTGGTAGGCAGAATATTCAAATGATCCCCAATGACCCTGACCCTTATATAATCTCCTCTCTTGAATGTGAGTGGAAGCTTGACTATGCTGAGATAGCACCACCATGAGTAGATAGCAAAAGGGATTTTGTCAATGTAATCAAGCTACCAGATAACTTTGAGTTAACCAAAAGAGAGGGTTAGACTGGGTGGACCTGGCCTAAGCCGGTGAGAACTATAAAGCCAGCATTTTTTCCTAGCCGTTTTCAGAGGAAGAAAGCAACCAGTCATACCGAAAACCACCTGTGGAGCTAAAAGGAATTCCCAGTCAACAACTAGCAAGAAAACAGGACCTCAGTCATACAACCCCAAGGAACTGAATTTTGCCAACGACCTGAACGAGCTCGGGAGAGGACCTCATATCCCAGATAAAAAACAGCTAACTTTTGCTTGCAGTCTTGAAAGGTTTGAACGGAGGATCCAGGTAATCCACGTCCAGACTCCCGTATCATAGAAACTGTGAGATAATACATTTGTGTGGTTTTTCTTTCTTAAGTTTGTGATAACTGCCCCCCAGCAACAGAAAAATTAATACAAGTAGCATACCTATTTTCCTTTTCTTTCTTTTTTTCCTTTTGTTTTAATAAGCAAGCAACGGTTGTCTAAATATATCAAAACCATCAGAAACTTACGTTCTGGACAGAAGCATCTCTATACAGGAAAAATGAGCTTGCAATGGCAAAAGCCAACTGGATGGATGAAGAGAATGTACAATCTTTCCTGGATGCCATGTGTATAATCTCTGGTCTTGCTTGTCACTTAATTCCTTCAAAAATATTTGCTTCATATCTATGATGTACCCTGTGATCAGCAGGGCTCTGACGTAAAAAAAAAAAGTTTCAAGAAAATCATTGCTCCATGCAAAAACCTGCACACAAGTATTTACAGCAGCTTTACTTATAATTGCCAAAAATTGTAACAACTAAGATGTCCTTCAATAGGCGAGTGGATAAACATATGGTACACACATATAATGAAGCATTACTCAGTGATAAAAAGAAATGACATGAAAGAAACTTAAATGCGTGTTGCTAAAGTGAAAGAAATCAGTCTGAAAAAGCTATATCATGTCTGACTCCAACTTCGTAACATTCTGTAAATAGTAAAACTACGGAAACAGTGAAAAGATAAGGTGTTGACAGGAGCTCCAGGAGAGGAGAGACAGATGAGAAGGGGAGGCAGGGAGAATTTTTTTTAGAATAGTAAAATTATTTGTGTGATATTGTAATGGTGGACACATAATATTATGTATTTGTCAAAACCCATAGGACTGTACAAAATGGATTGCAAATCCTAATGTAAACAATGAAAACCCTGGGGTGGCACAGTGGCTAACCAAAAGGTTGAGAGTTCAAATCCACCAGGCGCTCTCTGGAAACCCTATGGGGCAGTTCTACTCTGTCCTGTAGGGTTGCTATGAGTCGGAATCTACCTGACGTCAATGAGTAATGTAAACAATGGGTAATGTAAACAATGGAATCCACTCAGATGTCAATGGGTAAACAATAATAATGTATCAATATTGGCTCATCAGTTGTAACAAATATACCACAGGAATGCAAGATGTTAATAATAAGAGAAACAGTGTGGGGAATGGGGAGTATACGGGAATTCTCTCTACTCTCTGCACAATTTTTCCATAAACCTGAAAGTTCTCTAAAAAATAAAGTCTATTTAATTTAAAAAAAAAAAAAAAAACCTCCTCTAAGGAAATTAACCAGGTACAGATTTGCTTGAGAAATTTCTCCTTGACCGTTTGCATGATTTCAATGAACTAAACACTCAAAAGGGTATTTTAAAAGGGATAACAGTCCCACTTCTTTGATATTATAGACATATATGTATATATATGAAACTAGCCCATCACCTCATCCTTCAACACTCTTACCAATGTTGTGCATCCTCAAAATCTGAACCTTCCCTATCAGGATGGCTGGTGAGGAATATGATGATAATTATCTTTGAGCCCTGGTGGCATAGTGGTTAAGAGCTGCAGCTTCTAATCAAACGGTTGGCAGTTGGAATCCACCAGTTGCTCCTTGGAAACCCTGTGGAGAAGTTCCACTCCGTCCTATAGGATTGCTCTGAGTTGGAATCAACTCAATGGCAATGGGTTCTTTTTTTTTTGGTACCTTGGTCTATGATTGGACTGCTGAACCATAACTTTTGGATGTTTGGCTTGTTCTCATGGGGAGAGTTTGGCATAAAGTTATATCTTAAAGCATCCCATGAGTACTTCCCAAATGTTTACCCACGGGAAAAGGCCAAGCCATTCAATGCTGTTCCGCAGAAGCAAACTTGTTCATCCCCCCCAAAGCTGTTACACCAGCTAGTCACAAGATTATCTCTCAAAGTGTCAGTTCCCCCAGTTGACCATAAGCTGGAGTAGGAGTTCAATGATAGCTTAATCATGTTATTTAGAATTGATGAACATTCTTCAGGACGCGTTTTATTGTTCCATCAAAGCTATCTCTGATTTATTACATGTTTACTCCTGCTCAGTAGATAGATGAAACCTAGTCCACATGACTTTAATTTCTTTACTTTTTTAAAGGAATGATTATCAAAACAGTATTGTGTGGAAATGTTCCAGTAAAATATACTTCTAGGTTTTTTCTCACCTATTCATGATGCCTGGCAGAGGTGGTTAGAGAAATAGAAGGGGAGTTATCTTGGACTGTCACGAGCCCATTTGGGCACCTACTTTGTGTGGACACACCATTCTCCTTTGTAATACACTTTAAAGTAGATGGTTCCTTTACTCAAAAGAGAGAGAGAAAAGAAAAACCTTTTCTGAGGTCAGACTCCTCCCCTCACCATGGTTCACGGTTTGGCCCTTAGAATGTATGCAAGCTTTCACACCTGCCCCAGTCTCTGTTGGAGCCCTGGACTGGAAGGATCCAAGAGATGCTTCTTGAAGGAAATGATCTTTCAAATTAGTCCTGAAATCTAAGTAAGAATTTGGACAGAGGAGGTAGGGAACCTCTGTCTAAACAAAGAAAAATTATCCAAAAAAAGAAAAAGTACCCAAGCTATTACAGGTTTGAGACAATTGATCACAATCCTGCATTTGGGGAAATGCACGTAGCTGAGTGTGACTGGAACAGATGGTTCTTCTGGGATTGTGGTAAAAGATGTGGCGGGAGACATAGCTTGTGCAAAACTGTCAGTTTGAGATTTATACCCATCAAGGAGCATATAGATTTTCTGGGTAGTAATGCAGTAAGGATGAACTGCATACAGAAACAGAATGTCTCACGGAGGGCAGAGAGAAAGAATATTAAAGAAAGAGAGAGTTCCAAGTATTGGTTACAACAATCAGAGTAGAGAGAATTTTATTTTAATAGAGTCTATTAGCAGTCACGTTAATTATTCATGCCTGAGCTTTAAAGAGAGTGATTATGATATATCAAGCCCAAACCAAACACACTGCCATCGAGTTGATTCCGATTCATAGCGACCCCATAGGGTTTCCGAGGCTGTAAATCTCTACGGAAGCAGCCTGCCGCATCTTTCTCCTTTCCAAAACAAGCATTACGTCTTCTTAGTTATAAAAGTAACACTTTGAAATGATAATAGATTAATGTTGGCTTTTACCAAGTTGGCAAAATTTTAAAAGAGTGAGAAGAGTTTTGGTGAATTTGTGAGAACATGGTTCTTTCATATATGGTGATTTCAAAGGGCAATCCGGAGATATTAATAAAAAAAGTGAAAAATGCATATCCTTTGAACTATTTGCTCCACTTATGGAAATTAAACTTAATTGGACAAGTATGCAAAGGTGTAGATATAAAGATGTCCACTGTATTATTGCATATAATAGAAAAAGAATCAGAAATAACCTACATTCCTATTAAGATTATATTGGGGAAAAGCACAGACAAGAAGCTTGGGGGACGGGGAGTTCAAGTCAATGGGAGTGAAACAACTAGAATAGAAATAACAGGAACGCGGACACAAGTGAAGAATGTAACCAGTGTCAATTATCGGTATGTTTAGAAACTGTTGAATGGGAGCTGGTTTTGCTTTGTAGATTAGCACCAAAAATAAAACAAAATATTAAAAGAAAGAAAACAAAAGAGTATATTGGGGCAATTAATTTTGTAAATTTATACTTTTGGAAAGTTTGTACCTATTAAAAAACAAGATAGATGAACATATTCTGATGTAGATAGATAACAGTATCTGTTAGTATATATATATTAAATATATATACATAAGCATAATACCATTTGTGTATACAAATGTGTATTTTAATGTGTATGATGTTTATATTCATAGAGAATATCAGGAAGCCTGCAAATAAAACAGTTAATGCCACTTATTTCTGTGGTAGAAGGTAAGTAATACGAAGTGTAAAGACAACAAGGTACATTTTGTTCTTACTCCTTACTGTTTAGAATTGTTTAATTTCCCTACCTGTAAGCAAATGTTATTTTTTTTTATTTATTTTTTTATTGTACTTCAGGTGAAGGCTTACAGAACAAATAGTTTCTCATGAAACAATAGTACACATATTGTTTTATGACATTGGTTAACAATCCCACAACATGGCAACCCTCGCCCTTCTCGACCTTCTTTTTTTTGGTGAAAATATACATAGCCAAAGATACACCATTTCAAAAACTTCTACATGCACAGTTCAGTGACATCGACTACGCTCTTCCAATTGTGCTGCTATTCTCACTTTAGATGAAGGCTTACAGAACAAAATAGTTTCTCATTTAACAGTTAGTACACGTTGCCCTATGACAATGGTTGACAACCTCACAACACATCAACACTATCCTTACTCAACCTTGCAAATATTATTTTATAATATCAAATTAATTTACACAATTTTTAGATGATTTTTTATCTATATGTACACATTATTTCACCATAGGTACCTCTTCAGTCATGAAAGGATAACTTAGAAAAGCAAGGTACAAAACAGCATTTTTTTTAAAAATATATCTATGATATAGGCATGTGAACACATGTGGTATAGAAAGATGTGAATAAATATATACAAAATATTAATAGTAATTAATTTCAGGTAATGGGAAGTTGGTAATTTTCACATTATTTATATTATGTTTTGTATATGAATCTATTGAAACATTATTGTAATTGCTATCAGTAAGTTAGACACATGGAAATAGTAGAATTGGCAAAAGTTGTGTGATAGGTATATTTACAACAACTACAATCAAAAAAAGAGTAGCAGCTGAGGCTGCTTATGAACAGTTAAAAACCTCATGGGATATGGTTCCTTGGTATGGAGATTTAGGATCATGGTTTTATGGGACATTCCAGTTAACTGGCCTAATAACGTGTTTAGTGATTCTGATCTACTTCCTAGTTCATTGCATAGTGTCTGGATTCTTAAAAGCTTGCAAGCGGCCATTCAAGTCACGACAATTGGTCTCTTTGCCTGGAGCAACAGAGGAAGAAGGAGATTCAGGAATAGGAGGAGGCTATGGAAGGTGTGGCTAATTGCCTCTATGAGTAACTGTCTCCTTTGCCATGAGACCAGAGCTGGATGGTGCCTGGTTACCATTACTGAACATTTTGATCAAAGATTCTATAGTAGAATCCTGATCAAAAGGGGGAAAATGTAGAATAGAATTTCAAATTCTCATGGACTCCAGACTTTCTGGAGTCATGGGGGCTGGTTGAACCCCTGAAACTATTGCCCTGAGAATATCTTTAAAACTTAAACTAAAAAAATATTCCCCAAAGTCTTCTTAAAACCAAACAATAGTTTAGCTTAACTAGTAAAAAAATGTCTGCCTTGGGCATTGTGCACTTTCAAGAACTATCTATATGGGATCAAGGTGACAACAGCAACTCAAAAGATTAGACACGAACCTTAGGTGGCAGTGAGTTTATGTCCGTTCAGGAGGAACAACTCAGAAAAGGAGGGAGAGAATGGCTGCACAACTTGAAGAATGTGGTCAATGTCACTGGACTGTACATGTTGAAAGAGTTGAATTGGTCTGTGTTTTGCTGTATGCATTCTCAACAATGACAACAAAATAAAAAAAAAAAAGATACTGAGATCCCAGGAAATATGGATGGGGCACTGACCAAATGAGCCACGGTAGGTTAGTGTTGCTGTTCTCAAAGTTATTCTACTTTTGTAAAAACAAACAAATCAACCCTGTGCAATAAAAGAATAAATGAAAAAAGAACGTAACCAATGTTACTGAACAATATATATAGAAATTGTGGAATGGGAACTTGTTTTGATGCATACACTTTCAC
>NW_004443941.1:9933098-9958563 GCF_000243295.1 Trichechus manatus latirostris | reverse complement strand
CATATTCATTTGGTTTTAAATAATTGATTTAAATTATTTATATATTTGGAATACACTTCTAAGTTGGTCTAGCCTATTTTCATACGGAAAAAAATTCAGCTGCTGACCTATTTAAAAATTCTAGCTATACTTAGATGAATATTAAATTTACATAAATTAACACTTAAGCTATTAAATGGAATCCATTTAAATTTACCTCAGCTATTTTTACATATTAAATACATTTTACATAATTTTTATCCTAAATTTAATGTGGTAACAAAAAATAATGCATAGCATCTTCTGTAACTCCTTTAATAAGAAGTTAATTATTTATCAGATTTATTTTAATAATAATTCTATTAGAATATTAATAGTAATTCTAATAATATTTTGTTCAAAGCCAATGATGAAATGCACAATTGATTCTCTTTTTTTTTTAATTATTCAGTAGGTTAAATAGTTAACTAGAGTAGAATCATTCTTAATTGCTGTCATTTGTCAGCAGTTAACTCACTCAAATTTTCCAAGACTACTGTCATATTCTTGAATTAAAAGACAGAACATCAGTGACTAATCAAGTACTGTTGAAGAAATCACCAGATATTGTAAGAAAGGAACAATCATAGAATTTAGGGTACAAAATAATAAAAAGATCATTTTACGTTATTGCTTATGTACAGTAATTTTTATAGGAATAACCTTTTCAATATTAAATATGCAGTTAGCAATATAGAGTAAGCATCCCCACTGCTGTCAAGTTGATTCTGACTCATAGCGACCCTATAGGACAGGGTAGAACTGTCCCATAGAGTTTCCAAGGCTGTTATCTTTATGGAAGCCAACTGCCACATCACTCTCCCACGGAGCCACTGGTGGGTTTGAACCACCATCCTTTCTGTTAGCAAGCCTCGCACTTAACCACTGTGCCACCAGGGATCCTTTATACAGTAAGTATAGATCACATCAATTTTAGTTAATAAACATTATTGGGTGTCTAATGTTTACAGAGTTATTATATTTTCTATTTTAAAAATAATCTATGAACATGTGTGGTCAATTTTTCTCTTTAAAAGTTAAAAAAAATTAAAGTAAAATATTTAAATAATACTTCAGAAGCTTTCAAAAAATTGAGGTTGCTCCCCTGTTTGGGGAGCATACTTTGAATCCTTTAACTGCAAAGATACTGAACTTTCAAAAACAAAGAGAAGACCAGTCAAAGGTTTTCTCCCATCTAATTCTTGGTTTTCCATGACAATGCTCTAGCAACATGGGTTTTCCTTAAATATGTGGGCAAACCTGGATGCCGAGCCACGTACACACTCCCACAAAAAGACAGAGACCAGCAACCTGTAGCCAATTTCTCAGAGCATGACTGAGCAAATGCTTCAAAGATGTAAGTATTCTGGCTTATTTTATTACCATCAAACTGAGTGAGACATTCAAGTATAGCTCTCTTACATCATTCAAAGTATACAGAACTATGATATCCATTCACAACTTTATGACCTCATTTTGTTACCTGAAACTAGGTGACTCTTTTCCATCATAGAAACATTAGAAATGAGGTAAGGATAGTTTTTCGGACAAATATAATTTTTTGTACAACATTTGAAAACATTTTTCTTCCCTTTGGCAGTGTGCATAATTTCTCCTCTTGGAAGAATTACACAAATTTTAGAATGGCTATAAGGAAAAACAAAAAGAATTTGATTTCCATGGTGAGGATTAAGGAGGCTCTTTCAGCACCATAACAGAGAGTTGACCAAGGATCCTCCATAGCTTTTAAATATTTAACAATTTTCATTATATTATAAAATAAAAATAATAAATTAATCAAGATTGTCTGTAAAAGTTCCAGAAGTATTTTTCCATGCAAATGCCTGTTGGGAAGGAGACTGAGCTACAGAGAGATGTAGTTCTAGTATCTGCCCTTAGGGTGTGGTGGTGAAGAACACAGACGACAGAGCCAGATTTTGTTGTTGTATGTCCTCTGGTCGATTACGACTCAGAAAGGCCCTGTAAGACAGAGTAGAACTTCCCCAAATGGTTTCTTAGGCTGTAATCTTTAAGGCAGCAGATTGCCACTTCTTTCTCCCATGGAGCTGCTAGGTGGTTTAGAACCCCCAACCTTTTTGTTAGCAGCCAAGAGCTTAACCATTGTGCCATCAGTGCTGCTTAGGGACAGATTACCTGAGGTTAATTCCCAGTTAGCTGTGTGACTTTGAAAAATTTATTTAACCTCCCTTGCCCTCAATGTCCTCATGTGCAGTATGACTAAGGTGACAGTAGAGATTAAATGAGTTAACATATATAAATTATTTCATACAATAATCAGCAGTAAATATCCAGAATGCTTACTATACCAATTTTTATTCTGGTAAAAAGTATGAAAATATACACAAAAAGATTGAGTAAAGGTAGAATCTGCTAAGTATCAATTAAGTTGCATGGGTATGTATTTATATAAGTTCTCAGGAGAATGAAATGAATTTCATACACTTGGGCTTACTGTGTATCAGGCACTGTGGCCAGAATTTTATGTATCGTATTTATTTTCTATTGCTGTGTAACAAGTTAGCACAAAATTCAATGGGAAAAAATAGTCTCTTCAACAAACGGTGTTGGGACAACTATATTTCCACATGCAGAAGAATGAAGTTGAGAAAAATGAAGACCCTTATCTCACACCATATACAAAATTAACTAAAAATTGGTCAATTGTCTAAATATAAGAGCTAAAAAACATAAATTCTAACAAGAAAGACTAGAGGTAAAATCTTCATTACTTTGTATTTACCAGTGGAATCTTTGGTATGACACCAGGAGCATGAGCAACAAGAGAAAAAAACAATAGATAACATGGATTTCATCAAAATTAAAAGTTTTGTGCAGCATAGAACATCATCCAGAAAGTGGAAAGCAACCTACAGAATGGGAGACAATATTTGTAAATAATATATCTGATAAGAGTTTAATAACCAGAATATATAAACTCCTGTAACTCAACAACAAAAAGGAAAATACTATTGAAATATGGGCAAAGCACTTGAATGGAAACCTGGTCCACCATGGAAAACGATGAAGTTGCTGTGAAAAATAGTTTGGTGGTTTCTCAAAAAATTAAATGTAGGACTACCATATGATCCAGCAATTTACCCCCAAAAAATTGGCAGCTGGGAATCAAGCAGTTACTTGCTCACTGATGTTCACTGCAGCATTATTTACAATAGCCAAAGCTGGAAACAATCCAAGTGCCCATCAACAGAGAACGAATAAACAAAATGTGGTCTATACATACAACCAAATATCATCCAGCCACAAAAAGGAATAGAATTCTAATACATGCTATCACATGAATGAAACTTGAAAAACATTATGCTAAGTGAAACAGTCAATCACAAAAGGCCAAACAGTGTACAGTTCCACTTACATTCATTCATCTAGAATAGAAAAATGTATAGAGACAGAAAGCAGACTGGTAGTTGATAGGGTCTGGGTAAAGGAAGGAACATAAAGTCTTTGCTTAGCTGTTACAGAGTTTCTATTGATGAAAAAGTTTCAGTGGTGATGGCTGCAAAAAAGAAAGTTAATGGATGTTAACTTTCAAGCTCATTGCCTTCAAGCTGATTTCGACTCGTAGTGACCCTACAGGACAGAGTAGAACTGCCGCATAGGGTTTCCAAGGCTGTAAATCTTTATGGAAGCAGACTGCCGCATCTCTTTCCCGCAGATCGGCTGGTAGGTTCAAACACCAACCTTTTGGTTAGCGGGCGAGCACTTTACCACCACACCACCAGTGTTCCTCGGACAAACCATAAACAAAAAAGGCAAACCCTTTGCCTTCTAGTCGCTTTCAACTCACAGTAACCCAATAGAACAGAGTAGAACTGCCCCGTAGGGTTTCCAAGGAGCGGCTGGTAGATTCGAACTGTTGACCTTTTGGTTAGCAGCCGAGCTCTTAACCACTATATCACCAGGGCTCTGAGATAGATTTAGGAACCTAAAAACATAAAGGAGGAAACGCTAAGCTTCAGAAAGAAAGGAAAAAAAGAAAAGAAAAGATGCCCAAACTACTTCTATTATCCCCACAACTGTATTTGAAAAGAAATAACTGTTCTCACAAACCACCAAAATGTAGGACTGGAACGTATCGCTTTGAATTATGCCCCACGATGATAATGCCTTGTGGTCTTGTTTAGTGTTATGTTCATACAGCTCCATAGTATAAGCTTTTTTATTTAGTGGTTTTACATTCTACTTGGCAGCTCAGAGACACTCTAAAGGGAATCATCAAAGCAACTTTTGATACTTCAATTCTCTCCTTCAGAGGCATATTTTTCTCCATTTTAGACCATCAACCATCCCCTTTTAACACTAAGGCATACTTATGTGGTGAAAATAGTTTTCTTAGTTTTAATCTATTCCTGCCTGCCAGGTTATAACTCCTTATTTTATAGCTGAAGCCTTTGGGCATCTGAGGAATAAAAAGAAAGATAAAAAGCCGAGGGGCCTCACAATTGTCCCATTTTCCTCACTGATCACATCTTATACATCAACATTGCTTGTCTGGCAGAAGTCATGTAAGATATATTATTTAAGATTTCTTATTCACCATTGTATTCCCACTGTCAAATAATTTTTGACACACAGCAATCCTATAATACTGTATTCTAGTTGTATCATTTTTCATTGCTTTGTGTTTAAATAAGAAATTTCATTATTTGCCAACAGTCAAGAACGTGTAATAGGGCAACCTCTCCCCTAACACAACATTGTAAGTTTCTCTTAATTTGAATAATATTGTAAACACTGACCATATTTTATTACCAGGAGAGAAGGGAAGGTGTTCAGGAGGATAGCGACAAACATTACTAAAAGAGGCACAATAAATCAATTACACCTTTATCCTGTTGGAAGAAAAAAAAAAGAGAGATGCAGACTAGTGATGTTCAGTATATGCCCATAAGCACTAAAAATACCGGGCTTGACCACATAGACTGCTACTGCATCCTTCAGTCACTATTGGTTTCCAACAGGACACCATTTATCTTTCCAGTTCTTAGAGACTCCACTTTCTCTTTTTCTGTATACGACTCCTCTTTTACTCTCTGCCTCCTAGTATCTGTTCTCCCAAAGATGTTTTTCCAAAGCTTTTTCTTCTTCTCTCCCTGGATGATCTCGATATTCCTTTCTGTCTTGTATGCCATAATCATATTTGAGGATGACACCTAAATCTTTATTTCCATGGCTAAATTTCTCCTAAGCTTCTGATCCATTTTTCAATAGCTTCCAATTGGTTATATCCAAATGGATATCCTAGAGATTTTCAGGACTATTAAAAGCTAATTTGTACTTCACATTGCCCAAGTATTTCCGTCTTATTGGCATTTAGTGACTTCGGAATGATCAGTTACGTTCTGTAATGGGATTGAAAAGAATGTCTTTCTGATTAAAACTCTCCAGCTCTACTCTCCTCAACACCACTACTCCCTCAACTTGGCCATAGCTTCAGAGTTCCTCTAGTGACTAGAATATTACATAGCACATTAAGGTGTTTGCTTGTTGAATCTTGGGTTGTATATCTAGGGATTAAGCATGGAATCACTGAATGCAGGAGGAATCTCTTGATTCCTCACTAAACAGAGTTTCCATCCTCTATAGAAAAAAAAGAGGTAAAAATGAGCAGATAGTTAAACACATTTTATTTTTAAAAGGGAGTCATACCTAAGATTATGAGTACTTATATCATTTAAGTCACAAATATAAGACACTGATCCATACTTAATATACAAAGGACTGGTTTAACTAACCAAGCAGCATTATGGAACACTGAAAAAAATCATTCTGTGAAATGCCTATGTTTAAGTTAGCTATAAACACTTATTTTATCTGATGTCAGCATATAGAACAACTCTTAAATGATTGAAAACTTATAATTCAAGGCCAACACATAGCCTATTAGCCATTTAATATTTTCCTTTACTAATGCCTTAATAATCTCCATAAATTGAAGGAAATGCCAGACTATTTAGCATTAAATATTTTGAGATACTATCATTTACTTTTATAAGCATCAAATGCATCTATATAATAAAAAGCCTGTGAGTGTGATAAGTACAAATATGTATTTTTAGCATAGTATTAGGAATATTTATCTTATACAGTAAGAAAACAGTGGAGGGAAGTTAGATAAGGAAAATCAGATTGATGCAGGTGTCACCCATTGCATTTCTATAATAACTTGGGTAGTTGTCTCTCCTTGTAAGTATTTATGGGCCGCAGCAACAATTCAAAAATCCAGGAGTGTAATCTCTATAGAAAATTTACATGAATGGGAAGCACAGTTAGGTTTTTCATATCTTGTATAAGAGGGTGTCTGGCTGAGGCAAAGCTGTGGTTCCAATGTGTCTGGTAAGTGGAGTAAGGGGGCACACTTCTTCCCACACATGTGTTTAAATGAGTTGTACACATGGGAACCTTACTATTATTATTATTATTTTGTCTAAGGAAGAGAGGTGTACTAAACCCTATCAGTGCCTCTTCCCAGTTTCTGCATGGTTTCATTTCTAGTATCTTCCACCTGGGGATGTCTTTGGGAATAAAAAACCAAAACCAAACCCCCTGCCCTTGAGTTGTACTCATAGCAACCCTATAGGACAGAGTAGAACTGCCAGAAAGGGTTTCCAAACAGCAGCTAGTACATTTGAACTAGCCAACCTTCTGGTTAGCAGCAGTAGCTCTTAACCACTATGATGCCACCAGGGCTCCCTGCAAATATTAGAGTCATTTTGCCCACATGCTTAGAAGTGCGTAGGAGTTTACATTCCCCCTGAGGCAGCTCGTAGCCAATGAATATTTGGCAGGGTAGGAAAACCAACCCCCTTGCTTCTAGCAGGAACAAACAGTGAGGCATAATTTACACCTTAGAGCTCCCCTGTGGAATCAGAATGATGACTGAAATTGCATCATTGCTTGGCTTCTTTCCCTTTCTGCTCTTGATTTCCTTACTCTCTTACAATTTTCTCTTTGGAACTCTTGCTTAATAAATCTGTTGCTTGCTAATCTTCCGAAATGAATATATGCATGAACTTATTTTCAGGGCTGACTTAACAGAATGCAATAATGGGGAGCGAATCATAAAAAGTATGGCATAGCAACTGTCCATACCTACTCAATTGACTGATTTGGAATCACAAAGCAGTTCAGCTTCTGGAAGAAGGCACTATTTCGTGAGCTATGTTTTGAGAGTCTGAGTAAAGCCCATGGTGATTTGAGGTACCAAACTATGAGAACAGAATGGGGGGATGAGAGTTCTCCATAGTCATGCTTGGGTACCTGAAGGACAGTTGGCTTTTAAAGCAAGAGGAGAGAATAACTTCCTTGGCATTCACATGGAGGGTACTGTCAGTATAGACAATGGCAGGACACCAGGAAGAGCAGTAACATAGAGCACCATGTGTAGAATTGTTCCTGAGCACACAAGATATCACCCATTGGAGACCCTCTAAAGAACAGTGAGGCTGATTCATATATCGTTGACCAGGTATTTAATCAGAATACCCTGAGGTTACACCTATCAACTAGGTATTTCTCAGGGATCTATGTTTCTTTTCTAACTCAGTAATGTCTAGCATAATGTTGAGTGAAGAGGTGATAATAATAACAACTCATAATACATTCATTTTCTCAAAGAACTCACTTATTGACTCTCATAGAAAATCTCCTGGGTATGTGGATCTCATACAATTTTTCTCATTATTGAGATGAGAAAATGAGACTAACAGACATTTTTAAATTCATATAGCTATTACATGGTAGGGTATAGTTTTAAACCCATATCTTTGATTTTCAACCATAGTTCCATATTTCTTAAAACTCTGAACTATGAAGATTGCAAACTCTTGCAAGGAAAGTGATCAATCTTTCATATCTCTGTACACTCACATGGAACTATTCTAAATTCTGTGCCTTCGATCGTGCCATAAATAACAATATTCAAATGCTACTTTCTTTGAAGACTTTTTAAAACAACTTATAACTGTTCCTCTGATAGAAAATAAGCCGACGTCCTGAGAGTATGGCCCCTGGACACCCTTTTAACTCAGTAATGAAGTCACTCCTGAGGTTCACCCTTCAGCCAAAGATTAGACAGGTCCATAAAACAAAACAAGACTAAAGGGGCACACCAGCCCAGGGGCAAGGACTAGAAGGCAGGAGGGGACAGGAAAGCTAGTAACAGGGAACCCAAGGTCAAGAAGGGAGAGAGTTAACATATCATGGGGTTGTTAACCAATGTCACAAAACAATATGTGTACTGTTTAATGAGAAGCTGATTTGTTCTGTAAACTTTCATTTAAAGTATAATTATAAAAAAAGAAAGAAAGAAAATAAGCTCATGAAAACTCAAAAATATCCAGAATCCAGTTAATGTGGTATCTTAATTTACATAACAAATCAACTTATCCAGACTAATGTAACTTGAAACCAATGAGAGTAGACTATATTTGGGGATTCTTCACTTGGTCTGGATGATTTGAGGGCTTTGATTTCTTCCCATATGATTTGTTTTAAATGTATTTTAGCAGATTTTCATGTGAGCAGTTTAGCTTTGGTTGAATGACAGGCACATTAGACACTGCAGTCTTCTCGGTGGCTTATTTCTTCTATTGTATCTGCAGTGGTCTTCATAGCTTAAGAAATTATTTTGTACATAAAATTCTAAAATTTGGACACAGTAATTTCAAAGAACTTGGAACTTAGTATGTTTGTGTGTGGGGAGGTGCATAGTCAAGGTTCAAAAGGGGGCAGTCTTTTTTAATAAAAAAAATTTCAAAAATTAGATTTATAATAACACTTATCTTAATATTGCATCTTCTCAAAGCAACAATGTTAAAGGGATTTGCTCCTGGCATTAGTTATTTGATTTTTCATAGTCTTTGTTTCTCACACTATAAAATGGGCTTGAGAAAAAATAACCAACAAGAAATCAGATTCTGAGAACATCATATCTATAAAACTAGTTTTTAATATAAATGCATGGTCCCATAGTTCAAAAATTCAATTTTATGAATGGACACATAACAGACAGGAGGACAGTCACAATTTATCTATATTAAAGCATTTCTGGGCAAAAGCTCAGGAAACATGACTTTGCTCCTACCTAAGACACTAGCTTACTTTATTATTTTGAACAGTACACTCAATATTTTTAAACCTCAGTTTGTTCATAAGGAATAAAAATTGCAAATGCTCATGTGGTACCCACAATTAAATTTCTAATCTTCACAATAGCCCTATGAGACAGGTTTAATTAATAGCATACTTCTATATTCATAAATCCTTGATGAAGGAGCTGATTTCATTTCATATAGAAATCTCATATTGGGTGAAGTTCTTCCCCAGGCTACCTCATAGACAAGTGTGAGAATCCTCATACAGTTGGTTGAGATCAGTATCAATGCAGCCACAAGGAAGTTTTTGCCTTTTTCTCAAATGCAAACTTTAGGAATGGGAGTATGTAAAGCTCCATGAACTGCCCAATATACTTTCTTTATTGCAACACTAACCAAAAGATAATTTGTCAATACAATATGGCTTTGGTAGACATCCCCAAGGACATAAAATCCAGTCAAGTCTTGAAGGACAAACAGAAGTAAGGAAGGACAACAGGGAGGCAAAGATGGGAATGACATTCCAGAAAAGAATTAATTGTTAAGGGTATTTATTCTCTAACATGGAAAATTCATCTGTTTTCTATTTAAAACAACAAAATATTGATCTGATCAGTGTATAAACTTAGCAGATATTTATGTCAAGTAAACAGAGACTCGGTAGAGATTGATCAATGAGAAATACATACTAAAATGTAGATTTATTGGGTTATTTTATTTCCCACTGTACTAGCATTATAAGTTGCAGCTAAAGAAAAATACATTTAAACATCAGGAGATGTCCTTCATTCTCATCTAACTACTACCTAGACAATCTACTTATAGTACTACCTTACAGAGGGAACAAAAAATGTACAAACTAGTATAGGTGACTGTGATGTAACTGTCTGCATACACATGCTGCCTATGGAAGCAATTAAATTTAGGTCCAAAGACCCCTGCTTTTTATCGAGAAGATTACTAGAAAAATTATGTAGAACCCTTCTTAAATTATACAGGTCAGACTCAAGTTTTTGAATTACTAATCACAAAAACATTAACATATGGAACAGCACAAACATCCCAGAATTTACATAACCTCAAAGCCATCTCGCTTTTTCTCTTTCCTCTCCAAATTCTGAATCCTTCTGCAAACTTTCACAGTTTTATTTTTATGACATTTAATACATAAGATTAATGAAAACAACTCCATTCCTCTGGCATTCTTAAAAAAATAATTAAATTATCTCTTCTAAGCTGGTTTTAGAATGGGAAACTCAACACGATCTTGGGTATTAAACATTTTTAAATAAAAAAATATAGATAAAATGACATACTGAATTTAATCCTGAGATTTACAGCAGAATTTGCTATATTATATTTTGATGAGCTATTAATATATGAAAGAGAGTGTACAGCATTTTCATTTATTTCTTTTTTGTTTTCTTTGCTGTGTGGCATCAATGCCTAAGAGGAGATTCAAAAATCTGAGTTAATGATGCATTTATCACAAATATTCCCTTTTTATGAGATATGTTGCGATTCCCAAGTGACTTGGGAATAAACAAAGTATTTTATACAGGATGACTTAACTATACTAATATAGTTTTTTGCAATATCTTCTTTAAATCTGGTTTCATGCTATTTTAAATAACTATTTAGTCCTATGAATTTCAGCAAGTACTTGCTTAAGTGCTCTGAATTCCCGAAGATTTGTAGGACTAAGTTATATAAGATGCCTTCCAGCCTGGCTGTGCTGTGGTTTCAGGAATTCTTAAAAAAGTAACTTTGAACACTAACCTCTGTGACAAAGAGAGCAAGTTTCAATTCAAGAAATATTTACTAGGTGTCTTGTGAGTGAATCAAATTTTATGAGATAATACACACCTGGTTTCGACAGTTAAATGGCAATATATATATATGGCAAGGACCAAGACAAGAGAGAAATAAACAGAGCCAAAAGCTGCAGTAAGCTTGATAAACAAATGTTGCAGGAGGTCAAGGAGAAATGTGTCCCGATTTAGGCAGCCGTGAACATTTGCTAAGAGACATTCTATCATGCTGTGACCAACTGTTGGCCAAGCAACCACAGAGGGATGACCTATTTTACAAAACGGGGGCAAATGAACTATCGCTGCCCTCCATCAAATTACCCAGATAGATGGTCCACATCATGCACAGCTGATGATTTGTTTCCTATTACTGAGACAATAAGTAAATAAGTAAATGAACAGCCAAATGCACTTGATTTTAAGCAGAGTGAACATATTTTCATCACATCTTCAGTTCTTTCTGTTATGTGTTTTTAGTTTTGAAAAAGGAAAGGGTGAAGGAAAGAGACGCCAATTCTTTTGGAATAAAAAGGATTTTTCTATCATCCTAATTATAGAACTATGTGAAGCTAAATTATTGTCTAGTCTCTTCCACTGAATCTGGTAGGAATATTAGGTTTAAACTAGCCTGTTTGTGGCAACTCTCTTAGGCCCTCTTTGGAGAAGCAAGAGTGAAGAATTTCAACTCTCTGATGACATCAGTGTACAAAGGTGCTGGGCTTTACATCTAAGAATAGGAAGAAGTCATAAAGTCCCAAGGCACATATCTGCCTGGAGCTTAATTAATCAGTATTAGTAGTCACCCTCGCAACTATTATTTTTACTTGCTACCAATTGACTGAAGCAGATGGCAAGGACCAGAACTAGAACATACTGAAAAATAATCAGATGTCATCAAGTCTATTCGTTTTGGAAACTACAGTAGAAATTCTTTGCTGACTTACTAAGAAGAAATAGTTCCCCAATAGAATCTGTTCTGGGAACAAGATTCCTGCTTGAAAACCAAACAATTCTTCTCTAGTAAATTCCTCCCCCACCCCCACTGGATGGTGGAAACCAATTGATGGAGAAATTTTTTTTGTTTTATTTTGTTTATAAATGTAAAGTTTTAATAAGCTAGCCTATACTGTAGCACAGATGAGATACCAGTAGCTGATTCCTTCCACTTTAGGTCACTCCGATGACTTAAAGCAATCTCTTCTCTTTGTAAAGAAGCGCACACACATACCCACATAGAGGAAAAAAGAAATCCCAAAGCAGTGGAGAAGAGTGAGAGAGAAACATAAGGCATGTTCCATAAAGGAGCCAAGTTGTCAGTCTCCTGCCAGCCGACTAAGATGATTAATTGCGAGCTCCACAGAAGGTAGAAAGTTTTAAAACAAGGAAAAGCAAAAAATGGCCTGGGAAAAAATTTAAAATGTTAAACAATTTAGTTTAATCCAAAATTGTTTGATAACCAATTAAGACAAAGACAGTATGTCAGAGTTAAATCCAATTATGCTTCCTGGGTAGTGGGTCACAGATATGGCCCCAAGATTAGCTGAATCCTTCTTATAGATGTCTGATAATTTAAGCACAAAGGTGCAAAAATACTAAAGAAAACCAAAACAAAACCAAAAATGTAAATATGTGGAAAGAATATCATGGCTTCAAGTCAGATATTGTTTTGCTTTAGAGAATAGTTTGAATTTACAGTGTTGAACCAATTCAGATGTTTTAGAAAATGCATTGGTTTGGTCTTTAGTGCAGGCCATTTCACACTAAAAGGTTTCAATATCAACTCTACATCAGCTTAGAATTTAACATATACACTGAACCTGTGACAGCCAGAACTCTGCGGGACTACCTTGTTTTTCCAGGTCTCACAATTTTCTGCTTTTGAGAGGGTGCAGTCTTACCAGTTTTCCATGGCCCCTTTCAGTGGAGTTTTCTTTCTCTGGCAGGTGTCTGCCTTACACAGGTTCCAGCTTTCACAGGTTTTACTGTAAATGAGCAGAGATTATGACTCACAAATTATTCTATAGAATATGAAGAGATGACAATGTATTATTTTATTCAGTCCTCACTAGAGTAAAATATGTAGATGTCTTTTAAAAAAATAGTTATTATGGGCTCCCAAGGTTGACACACTTTAGTTAAAAATTTAAAAAAAATAAAAAGGAATTTTTATTTAAATTTGATAAAATTATCTGCAAACTCTCCATGACTATAACTATTATACAATTATAAAATAAATAAAAACATGAGGACAAATAAATACATATGTCTGCTAAGAAATTAAATTAACAGCATTAATTTACGGTGACAAAGAGGTAATTTTGCTAAAACTATGGAAACTACTGATCTGACATAGCTTGTTTGAAGAGTTAGACATGCAAAATAGTTATGTTATGAAATGACTCAATATTCCTACCTCATTGTTCTAGATAAAAAAATCGAACACTCTTCATAGTTAAAGCATTGTCATGGTATAATTATGTCTTCATTCAATGATCATGTATCACTAATTTTTAAATCTATTTCTGATCTTTCCTTATTGTTTTATGAAATTTAAAGTAGTAAAAAAGTAGTAGAGTCATTTATTTATTCAAATATATATATATATATATATGTATAGATATGGGGGATGGCAAGTGAGCTCTGGTGGTGCCGAAGGTTGGTAGTTCAAAACCACCCAACAGCTCCATGGGAGAAAGACCTGGCAGTCTACTTCCATAAAGATTACAGTCAATAAAACACTAAGGGGCTGTTCTACTCTGTCAAATGTGGTCAGTAGGAGTGGGAATTGACTTGACTGCACTCATCAACAATAAAAATAAATCTATAGAGACAGAGATAGACATAGAGGTAGAAATAGAGATGGATAGCTACCACAGTGGTTAACTGCTCAATTGCTAACCAAAAGGTCAGCCATTTGAACCCACCAGGAGCTCCATGGAAGAAAGATGTGACAGTCTGCTTCCATAAAGGCTACTGCCTTTGAAACAGGCTAGGGCAGTTCTACTCTGTCATACAGGGTTTATACAAGAACCTAGGAGTTGGCTTTGACTCATAGAGACTCTATGTACAACAGAACGAAACACTGCTGGTCCTGTTCCATCTTCACAATCCTTCCTATGTTTGAGCCCATTGTTGCAGCCACTGTGTCAATACATCTCACTGAGGATCTTCCTTTTTTTCGCTGACTCTCTGTTTTACCAAGCATGATATCCTTCTCCAGGGACTGATCCCTCCTGACAACATGTCCAAAGTACATGATGAAGTTTCTTAATTGTGCTCATCAGGAACCTGTACGTAGATTAAGAGGCAATCATTCTACCAGAACAAGGGGATACTGCGCGGTTTAAAGTTCAGCAAGATGTGCGTCAGGGTTGTATCGTTTCACCATACTTATTCAATCTGTATGCTGAGAAAATAATCCGAGAAGCTGGACTATATGCAGAAGAACAGGGCATCAGGATTGGACGAAGACTCATTAACAACCTTTGTTATGCAGATGACACAACCTTGCTTGCTGAAAGGGAAGAGGACTTGAAGCACTTACTCATGAAGATCAAAGACCACAGCCTTCAGTATGGATTACACCTCAACATAAAGAAAACAAAAATCCTCACAACTGAACCAATAAGCAACATCATGGTAAATGGAGAAAATATTGAAGTTGTCAAGGATTTCATTTTACTTGGATCCACAATCAACACTCATGGAAGCAGCAGTCAAGAAATCAAATGATTCATTGAACTGGGCAAATCTGCTGCAAAAGACCTCTTTAAAGTGTTAAAAAGCAAAGACATCACCTTGAAGACTGAAGTGCGCCTGACCCAAGCCATGGTGTTTTCAACTGCCTCATATGCATGCGAAAGCAGGACGATGAATAAAGAAGACTGAAGAAGGATTGATGCCTTTAAATTGTGGTGTTGGCAAAGAATATTGAATATACCATGGACTGCCAAAAGAACGAACAAATCTGTCTTGGAAGAAGTACAGCCAGAATGCTGCTTAGAAGCAAGGATGGCAAGTCTACATCTCACATACTTTGGACATGTTATCAGGAGGGATCAGTTCCTGGAGAAGGACAGCATGGTTGGTAAAATAGAAGGTCACTGTAATAGAGGACAACCATCAACGAGATGGACTGACACAGTGGTTGCAACAATGGGCTCAAGTGTAACAACGATTGTGAGGTAACGCAGGACCAGGCAGTGTTTCCTTCTGTTGTACATAGGGTCGCTCTGAGTCAGAACCAATTTGGCAGCACCTAACGACAACAACATTCTAGGAACTAGGAGTCTCTGGGTGGTAAAAACAGTTAATGTGTTTAGATGCCTACCAAAAGTTCAGAGGCTTGAGTCCACCCAGAGTCTGCTCAGAAGAAAGGCGCACAAATAAATTCGCCATGAGCTGGAATATACGGCAACTGGTGGCTATTCTAGGAACTGGAAAATAATAATGACAAAAACAAACCAAAGTCCCTGCTTTTGGAGGTCTACTTCCTATTGGAATAACAATACTAAGCACTGTTGTTATTGCTGTTGTTGTTGAGTGCCATCCAGTGATTTTGACTGATAGCCACCCCATGTGAAAGAGTAGAGCTGCACCACTGAGTTTTCTGGGCTGTAATATTTATGAAGCACAATGCCAGGTCTTTATGTTGCACAGCCACTGGGTGGGTTCAAATCACCAACCTTTTAGTTAGCAGCTGGGTACTTAAACTTTGTGCCACCAGGGCTTCTTAATAAACTCTGAACTGTAACTAAATTGTAGTATATTATACAGTGATCACTGCTTTGGAGAAACAGTGAAGACAATGAAGCAGATAGGGAGTACTGGGGAAAGGTGTTTATAACTTCACATAGGGTGGTCAGGGAAGACCTCATTGAGAAGGTGGCTTTTGAGCCCAGTCCTCAGGAGGTAAGGGAGAAAGCTATATGAGCGAATGGAGAACACTGAGGGAGCCTTACCTGCATTGCTTGAGATAACATAAAGGCAATTGAGCAGAATAAGCAAGGGTAGAACAAGGAAAGCAGAAGTAAAAGAGGTAAACAGTTCAGATCATGGAGTAAGATAAGTGAAATGGGAAGACCCTAGAGTGTTTTGAACAGAGAAATGACGTGAACTGAAATATATCTTATGAAGGTAACTCAGATTTTTCTGTTGAGAATAGAGTGATATGAGGCAAAGGATGAAGCATGAAGTCTATTAGGAAAATCCAGGCAAGAGATGATGGTGACTTAGACTGGGATGGTAGCAGTTTAAATAATGAGTTGTTCAGTCTCTGGATATTTTCTGAATGTAGATTATCGAATTTTTGGATGGATGAGCTGTGGAGTGTGAGAGAGAAGTCAAGTAAAATTCTAATGTTTTAGGCTGGTAGAACTAGAAGGATACATTACATCAACAAGGCAGTAAGCAGAGCAGGTTTGTGAGAAGACCTTAAAGTGTTCATTTTGGACATGTTAGACTTGAGCTATCTACCAGATATCTAAGTGGTAATGCTGACTAGGCAACAGATATGTGACTCTGGCATTAAAGGAAAGGTCTGAGCTTTAAATATAAATTTGGGGGTTATTAGAAAACATGAACGTTAATAAGACTTGAAAATATTTCATAATAACATGGTCATCCAGGTAATACTCATTTTTTTAATTTATCATTAGCAATAAGTCATAATGTTTTAAAAACTCTTAGAACCTTAAAAATAAGTTTGAAGACCTCCCACAGTTTTTGCTTGAAGTGCAATGAATATGGTCCTGTTCCATGCATTTAATTTCACAAATCCAGTGCAATGGATTTCTCTTATACATGGCCTTTCTGGCCTTGGGATTACAATTCTGCCAAAGATGATTGGCTAGGCCACTATCTTGCAAATAGTGGTTTGAAAATTCACCCAGTAGGACTGACTGACTTGCGGTCCAGCTAGAGGATAGGTCAGTTTTGCCATCCTGCTAAGTTTATATAAAAGTCAATCCCATAGAGTTTCAGGGGGACCTCACTACCATCAAGAAGAGTCTGGAGAGGAATACGGCCTTTGATCCCAGGGTCCCTGTGCTGAGAACCTCCTAGACCCAGAGGAAAGAGAACTGTAACACTGGAGACAGCGAGAAATTGCAGGAAGTACAGCAGAGCCTAGTGAAGGAGCTGCAGCAGCAGTGTGAGTGATGAGAACCGTGGGACACAATATGCTTGCCAGCCCATGGAGAGAGAGAGAGCTGAGTGCCTTCAGGCTGGAGGCTTGCTGGTGGAGTAGGGTGCCTCTGGGCACTTGTCCTTGGATCTAAAGACCTGTAACACTTGCCTGAGCAAGGCAGAGGCTGAGAGAAGGGATTGCCTGCGAGCATGGCCAAGAAGGAGCTGAGAACTGTCCTGGTTGGAAGCTGTCCAGATTGAAGAAGTCGATCCTGTCTCCTTAGTTGTAACCCGTTACTTTCAAGTTGACTCTACTCCACAGTTGTAGCCTTTTACTTCCCTGATCCACATATCTGAGTATGATTTGTGAGCTCTGTGTGACCACTGCAAAGAATTATCAAACCTAGCAGAGAGTAGAGAGTGCCATGGGGGAGGTGAGGTGGGATGATTGGTGTCAGAAATGCTGAAAAATTTGGAGAGTGGAGATATGCCTGAATTCCACCTCGTAGGAACCAGCTTTATGCTGATCTTAATTCTCATCCTTCCTCCTGAATGTAGACAGGACCTGATGCTACTAGATTACACATACAAATTACTTTTAAATAATAATAGTAAAACTTGAAAAGGCCTAATAAATCAGCCCATCTCACTGTCATCACCTGGGAACTTGTTAGAAATGTAGAATCTGGCATTCCACCCTAGATCTGCTGATTTGTATGCACCCTAGTGTTTGAGCAGCTCTACTGTCATCCATACCATTATATTTATAGATGAATAAATAAAGATAGCAGATGGTGACTGAACTCAGACTCCCTAGACTATCTACATTCATTTGTGTCTTTACTTGTTTCGAATATGTTTTTTCTTCTCTCCTTAGCAAGACAATAATGACTCTGAGGCAAGAATCTCATCATAGAATGAGGTAATGTAAGATAATGGAGGCACGGGCTTTGCTTTGCTTTGCTCATTGCTGTGTCTGTAGCACCTCAAAGAGTGCCTTGACGTAAGGAGGTGCTCACATATTTTGAGTGAATTAATTAATATACTGATTTGTATTCCTACCTCTCATGCTTTCTGCAAACTCAACCAAGTGAGACACAAGAACGGACAAATATAAATACAAAATGTAAATAACTGAAACAAGACGTTGGCAAACAATACCCGCCTTGCTTGCTCTTGAAGTTTTGACTAAAAGGCAAAATAGATTATAGGCTAGATACACTCCAGAGACTATTTCTTTGTAATAATAATCTTTTCCTGACAACCTGATTTTCATTGGATCTAAGGCCGAAATTAATGGGAAAGACAAGCAAATCAATATATACATTGGATAATTTGGTCAGTTTTTTTCCTTTTGTTCAAATTTGAAGAGTAATGTTATTTCTGTGTTCACATATGTCTAAAAAGCCAAACCAAACCCGATACTGTAAAGTCAATTTCAATTCATATTGACAACATAGGTCTAGCTAACCCTCATCATGCCCTACTCATCAGCCTCTTCTATTAAAGATTTTTCTTCCATGTTTGGCTAATTCTTACCAGTGCTATATATCCAGTTGTTACACAAAGTGGGAAATGTGAAGGAGGAAGATGAGGAAAAATGGAGGAATGGAGTAAAAGGAAGACTCTTGAGTGCCCACCATGTGCACACTTAGTCCTGTGTGCTCGGAATGTAGCAGTGAACAAGTCTGCATGATTCTGGACCTCATGAAGCAAAGAGCGTGGTGGAGGAGGAAAGAGACAGATTTTAAAATTCACTTTAAATTGATTATAGTTCTAAAGCTGAAAGCTAAAATAATAAAACCTCTGGAGGAATATATAAGCAAAAATCTACATGCTCTCAGGGAAGACAAAGGTTCTATAGGACACCAAAAGCAAACACACTATAGAAGAAAAGGTTAATAAATTGTAATTTATTAAAATTAAGATATACGCTATGTAAAAGATACCATTAAAAAATGAAAATACAACCACAGACTGGAAAAAAAAAATTTGCAATGCGTATCTCTGACAAAGGACTTACATTCAGATTATATAAAGAATAAAAGTTTTGAACAGATGTTTCATAAAAGAAGATAGACAAATGGTCAAGAAACACATGAAAAGTTTCAGTAATTAGGTATCCGGGAATTGCAAGTCAAAACCACTGTGATCAACCACTTCTTATGTACTACAATAGCTAAAATAAAAAGAAACCAAGTGTTGGAAAACATTTTATCAGTTTCTTGTAAAATTATACTACACCAACCATGACTCAGCAATTCCTCTCCTAGATATCTACCCAAGAAATATGAAACTCATACCTGTAGTAAACCAGTTGCTGTCAAATTGATTCCAACTCAGGGTGACCCCGTGCATGTCAGAGTAGAACTTTGCCCCATAGGATTTTCAACGGCTGAGTTTTTTGGAAGCAGATACCCAGGCCTTTCTTCTGAGGATACTCTCGGTGTACTGGAACCTCCAATCTTTCAGTTAGCAGATGGGCATGTTAACTGTTTGCACTACCCAGACTCCACACAGATATTTATAGCAGCTTTATTCAGAATCGCCCAAAATTGGAGATAACCTGTGCAGTTACCAGTTTATTACCTCTCAACTTCAAATTGACAGGTCATTCACTGCTCTGTGAAAATGGAGCTGGGGACTTTAAATAGTTTATTCTGTTATGTAGCATTATGCTAATATTTGTCAGGAGAGGGTACAAGGAGAAAATATGAGAAGGAAGAAGACTTCCTCTTCTTGATTCCAATAAACAACTTTTGCCAGGATCCTACAGTACTTAGTTTCACCAGTGCTGGGAACATGGAGAACTCAGTTTCTCCAATGTCTAGAACTGAAGCAGTAGCCTCTCCAGCTCCTGGCTCCTGCAGTTAACTGCGTCTCTAGCACCACATTCTTGCAGTGTGCAACAGCCAGCGGCGACCCAAAACTCCCCCATCATCTCCCTTAGTGGGATGGCTTAACAGAATGACGCCAGTGAGGTACCTCCTCAATCAACTGTTCAGTTTCCTCAGCACGCTTTCAGCAGCTTTGTAGTGAGTTCTACGGCCAGCATCTCCCTGTACATGGTTTCCCTCAACACCCTAGAGGGTGGATTTCCATCACGTTCCATTGGCACCTCAGTGACTTCATCATCCATCATCCAGTGAACCACTTTGTATCCTTTCCAATGAAGTCGAGATCTCAGCCATAGGTGGAGAGCTGACTCTTCCACGGGTGCTCTCCCTCATTCCTAAGACTAGTGGTTCTTCCTATCTGTGATTCCTGCAATCTTTAGAGGTCTCTTTACTTCTTACTAGCCAGTCATGTGTTATTCCTATTCCTTTTATAGTTAATCATTCTTATTAAACTTTCCCTATTCAAATTACTGTGTAGTTTCTTGTCTCCTGGATGGACCCTAACTGATATACAACTCAAATGTCCATTAAATTTACATGTGAATGGATAAACACATTACGGTATATTCCTAAAATTAAATACTACTCAACAATAAAAAGTAACAATATATGGACATGCAACAATCTGAATAAATCTCAAAAGATTATGTGAGTGAAAGAAGTAAGACTAAAAGAGAGAATACATTATATTACATAAATGTAATATAAGAGTGCCCACCATTACATTTACATAAAATTCTAGAACAAGCAAAACTAATCAATAATGACAGACAGAAAGCCAATCAGTGGTTGTCTGGTGCCAGATATGCAGGGAGGAGGGGAGTAAAAGGGCACAGCACGGGCACAGGCGTTTGTCAAACCTCATCAAACTGTACACTAAAAAAGGGTGCATTTTATTTTATGTAAGTTATACTTTAATACATTTGATTAAAAAAGTAAAACAATCATAATCCCACTAGTAAATATTCATTGATCATATTATATTAAGTTCTATTGTTGTAGAGGGTCAACAAAAAAGAGGAAGACCCTTAAGGAGATGGATTGACACAGTAGCTGCGACAAGGGCCTCAAACATAGCAATGACTGTGAGGATAGCACAAGACCAGGCAGTGTTTGTTTCTGCCATCCCTAGGATTGCTGTGAGTCGGAATCAACTTGATGGCACCTAAAACCAACATTGTTGATCCTTGTGATTCACAGCCATTGTGCCCCAGATTAGTCTAAGCCTTGTACTCATGGTAATCCTGTATCTTTTGCCAGTGGTGATTAGAGAATGGGTACATGCGCCATACTCACTAATTAAACACGAAGTGAATTAATACATCAGATTTTATGGAGAAAATTTTCTGGTTCTTGACAAGAGACACAGAATATTTCATTTCTTCCTCTGTTTTCATGTCTGGACATGAATTCTAGAATCACCGTAGACATCTAGAGGAACACACAACCATAACACCTAAGTGACACACTACTACAAGTGTGTATTGCTCATGTGTTTGGGGTAGTTAGCTAGGTGACTCTGGTAATCTTGGCTGTACTCATTTATATATCTGAGAATTGACTTGGCTGTTGGCTGATTCGGTCTTGCTTTGGTTGTGATGGCTAGCTGGGATGTCTGGGGTGACTCAGCTGTGTTCCATGGGTCTCTCATCTCCCTGTAGGCTAGCCCGAGCATATTCTCATGGCAATGGCAGAGGCACAAAAACACAACTAGAAACAGATACACACTTTCCGGAGACTCTTTTTATGGGACATTTGTTAACAATCCACTGACCAAAGCAAGTTACATGCTCAAACTCAAAATAAAGGGGGAAGGACATGGATTTCATCTCTTGATTAAAGAGGCTGAAATGTAACTTGCCAAATGATATACAGAGAGGACTAGACAAAGAATTGCAGCTATTAGTCCAATAAGTCTGCCTCATGGACAGTTCGAATCCACCAACTGCTCCTTGGAAACCCTATGGGGCAGTTCTACTCTGTCCCATAGGGTGGCTATGAGTTGGAAAGGACTTGACAGCAACGAGTTTGTTTTGGTTTTTTTTGGTTGCCTCATACAGAGCTGACATGCACCCCATCTCAACCTGCAAAATTCCCATCAATCTTTCCATGTTCTACTCAAATATCCTCTTCATGTAAACTTCTCTGATCTTCCTAGCCTGATTTAATCTTTCTCTGTGTCTAGGTTTTCCTGTTACTTTCTTCATACCTGTAACATGACACCTGTTCTACATTATGCTACTTACTTTGGGTTTCTTCTCACCTGTAAGTTGTGTCTCCTCCCCCATCCCCACAGTGCACTGCAAAACCTACAAGGTGGCCAAGATAGAAAAACTTGTAATTGATGGAGATTTCACTAGCAGAGGATTCTTTAAATTATTATCGGTAAGATCCAAAACCCATTGCCATTGAGGCTATTTCAACTCATAGTGACCCCATGTGTCACAGAGCAGAACTGCTCCATAGGGGTTTCCTGGCTGTGATCTTTACAGAAGCAAATTGCCAGGCCTTTCTTCCATGTTGCTGTTGGGTGGGTTCAAACCACAATCGTTAGGAGTCAAGCCCAAAACGTTTGTGCCACCCAAAGATATCTACAGGAATACTAAGGGGATAAAATATACTTATATTTTTTATCCTTCCTCTTTGATTTTAGAAATCTTTATGGAAATTATATTTTCACTAATTTACTTTGGAAGCAGCCTCTCAAATCAAGGGTTACAAACCCATGGTGCTGTCACAACCTCTGCACAGCTTCTAATTTTGTCTCACCTTGATTTCCCCAGGTGATACCGTGTGACAGAGTTTGCACTTCACCTCCTCTTTCTCTATCAGTCTCCCTAGTTTCCCAAGCATACTTAGCACTAGGATGAGCTAAAAGTCATTTTCTTGTAATTAAATGCATTGGAAATGAAGTTCACCAAGCATAAAAACCTCTCTAATCTTCGGTCAACAAAAGCCCAATAATGAGATCTACAAGGAAGGATTCTTAGGTTTAAACCCCATAGGCCAAGTGAGTAGACTTTAAAATTACTTTTAAAATCACTTAAAAAAAAATTTTAAAAAACCTTTGCCGTCGAGTTGATTTTGACTTGTAGTGACCTTATAGGACAGAGTAGAACTGCCCATAGTGTTTCCAGGGAGTGGCTCGTGGATTTGAATTGCCAACCTCTTAGTTAACAGCCAACCTTCTGGTTAGAGCTGTAGCTCTTAACCACTACACCAGCAGGGCTCCTAAAATCACTAAAGTGGGAGGCAAAAATTTCATATACCATTAAAACATAGGGAAATTATTTGTGAAAGCAAAACAATTTCAAAAACCTGGCCAAAAGAAACGAACATCATTACCAGCAAGAGATACCTATTGAGCATCTACTCTGGTTTCTCACCGAGGTAGAGGACAGAAAACTGAATACGAACAGGCATCCATTTAGCTATGCATGCTACATAAAGTGATGAACTTCATCCCTGCACTTCCAAAATTCACTTGAGCCATCATTGTGACCATACATCTTCTACCTTCACTGAGGAGAAGCAAGAAAGTTCTGACGACACTCCCATTTCCTAAAGGTTCTTCTTCTTGAATAATATGAGCAGTGTTACTAAGGGCATTGATATCAACTGGGCCCAACCGAGACAGAACATGAAGTTATACCGCTTGGATAGAATTTTAAAAAAACATTAACATAGTCTCAAAATCCATCCTTATCATATGTATGCATTCTGAGGTTTAGAGTTTGATTGTTTTTAATTTTGTTTTTAGCTGACAATGTTTTTCAAAGCACCACTATTTATGTTATTGTTTTTGATACTCAAAAGAACCTTGAAAGGTAGGATGAGTGGACACTACTGTGCCAGGTTATTCTCAAGTTACAGATGAGCAAATAGAAGGACAGGGAATTTATGTAGCATGCCCAAGATGACACTAGCAGACCAAGGAATAAAACACAGACTCCCTAACATTATGCTCAATGCCCTTTCCAATATAAGACAGCTCTGGTTACTTGTACTAAGGCAGGGCAACTGCAGATTTAATTATGCATTAAGAGTCTCAGATAAATGGGTGAGTGTTCTTCTTTCATATATTGAAATCAAACCCTCTCTCTCAATTTTAGGGAAAAATACCAGTGTCAAACATTAATATTGTGTATATAATTGGGTATTTTATTTTATTTCATTTTGTCTTTGTAGTTACTTTCATTCTAATGCCCTCAATGGAGACCTATTTCCACTATTTTGGCCTTTTCACAAGTAAATGAACTGACTGACAGACGGGAAGAAAATAATTTGATGGAGGACACACAAAAACCTTGTAAGACAGACTACGAAACGGAATGTTCATTGCTTTACAAGGATGATAAGCTTTAAGATAATGATTTTTTTGGGGGGGGTGGTTTTGAGGGATATGGAAACTGACTGCTCGGACCATTCTGTGGCTGCTCCTTATTATCTCTGTGGCATGCACTAGTTATTAAGCCTTTCTTATATCTGAATGGACTGCTCTATGGAATGAAGACAAAGTAATAACTAAACATAAGCTTGCAGTACATTAAATGAGCTAATATATGTAAAGCATTTGAAACTAGGTCAGGCATATAAGTAAGTTACTGTTGCTAGGTGCCGTGGAGTCGGTTCCCACTTTTAACAACCCTATGTACAAGAGAAGAAAACACTGCCCAGTCCTGTACCATCCTCACAATCGTTGCTATGTTTGAGCCCATTGTTGCAACCAATGTGCTAATCCATCTCATTGAAGGTCTTCTTCTTTTTCGCTTATCTTCTACTTTACCAAGTAGGATGTCCTTCTCCAGGGATGGATCTTCCTGGTAATATGTCTAAAGTACATGAGACAAAGTCTTGCCATCCTTGCTTCTAAGAAGCATTCTGGCTGTACTTCTTCCTAGACAGACTTGTTCGTTCTTCTGGCGGCTCATGGTATATTCAATGTCCTTCACCAACACCATAATTCAAAGGCATCAATTCTTCCAGCTTTTGCATGCATAGGAGGCAATTGAAAATATCATGACTTGGGTCAGGCACACCTTAGTCCTCAAAGTGACAACTTTGCTTTTCAACTTTTTAAAGAGGTCTTTTGCAGTAGATTTGCCCAATGCAATACGTCATTCCATTTCTGGACTCTTGCTTTCATGGATGTTCACTGTGGATCCAAGTACGATGAAATACTTGACAGCTTCAATCTTTTCTCCATTTATCATGATGTTGCTTATTGGTCCAGTTGTGAGGATTTTTGTTTTCCTTATGTTTAGGTGTAATCCATACTGAAGCCTGTAGTCTTTGATCTTTAACAGTAAGTGCTTCAAGTCCTCTTCACTTTCAGCAAGCAAGGTTGTGTCATCTGGATATCACAGGTTGTTAACGAGTCTTCCTCCAAACCTGATGCCATTTTCTTCTTATACTCCAGCTTCTCGAACCATTTGCTCAGCATACAGATTATATAAATATAGAAATATTTGTTACTATT
>NW_004443941.1:9926726-9932998 GCF_000243295.1 Trichechus manatus latirostris | reverse complement strand
TCTTCAGACAGGGATTAGACTGGACATAAGGTGATACTGGTGAAGAATGTGCCTCTTAGTCAAGTAGATACAAGAGACCAAAGGGGCAGCTTCTGTCCAGAGGTGAGATGGGAAGGCAGAGAGAGTTAGGAGCTGATTGAATGTTCATGGGGAATCAGGGGCGGAGGGGAGGAGTGTGCTGTCGCAGAATCGGATGAGTGGTTGGGGTCTCATAACAGTGTATGTAAAAAACAAATTTTGTATGGGAGACTAACTTGAAATGTAAACTTCATTTAACTACAACAATAAAAAAAAGAGAGAGAGAAAAAAAAAAAAAAAAGAAGTGCTAATACCCTGTGACCCATAATCCAACAAAATAGAAGCATTTACTAATGGTTCCTAATACTCAAACCTTAATTTTGCCTTTCTAATTATCCTTTCCACTCTCATTTCTTTCCCTTTCCTTCATATGTAGGCATCTCTGACTCCTTTTATTCATTATCTCTTTTAATTTTATTCCCCAGTTTTCATTTCAGTCACTTATGGTATTTTTATCTCATCACTGTTCTTACTATATTCTTTGCTATCCATTAACACATAAAAGTATAACAAAAAATATGCATTATTATTTTTAAAAAGTGTGTTTCTTGTTCTTAATTTTGTAATTTGGATAAGGAGCCCTGGTAGTGCAGTGATTAAGTGCTTGGCTGCTAACCGAAAGATAGGTGGTTTGAACCCACCAGCCTCTCCCATGAGAAAGATACGGCAGTCTACGTGCTTAAAGATTACAGCCTTGGAAACCCTATGGGGAAGTTCTACTCTGTCCTATATGGTCACTATGATTTGGAATTCACTCAACAGCAATTGGTTTTGTTTTGTTTTTGGCGGGGGGGATCTTTGTGTATATGTCCCTTATAAATACTGCCTTGTATTTTTTTTAATGACTCCTGATCATTTGAAAAGGGCCTATAAATCTTTGTCACAAACAGTCTCCAAAAACAGTAAAATCTGTATTACCCTTTAGGAAGAAGATAGTCTCGACCTGTGGAGTTTAAACTTAAGAACCCCACCTGATAGATAGGATTACTGGGCTCTTATTGACAGAAGATGAGCGGAGTTTTTATGCTTGGTTGGATTTCTCAGCTTTTTAAATCACTGTTCTTACTCCTACTCCTAGATCAAAGAACCACTCTGATGTCCGTTTGACATTTGCTCTTCTCTTGAGAGCCTAGAAGTTAACACTTACAAAGTAAATGATAATTTCCTGTGTCTCTGCTACCGTCTGATTTGATTCCTCTGGGGTTAGTAAAACACATGGCCAAACTGATGTTTTGAGACCCCCAAAACTAAAGTCTTTGTCAAATTTCATAGAATCCTTTGATGTCACTGTGGTTTGTGAATACTAAATGGCATTCCTGATCTATGCCAGTATTCGTGCCTGATCAGGCTGTCATTAACCTTCACCTTTATTGCAAACTTTCATAGAAAGCCACATAGATGTGATACATCAATTTGAAAATAGTTAATTAGCAGCCTATTTCTCTCTGCAATTCTCTCCAACAAGGTCATACACATTAGCAGACATATTCCCATGGAATTCAGCCACCATAAAACTTAGTATGACAGTGCTATTCCAATAGAGTCATTAGTCTTTTTCCTTATCTATTCACACTGAAAAATGTGTATGAAGAGTCAAATATTCAAGATTTTTTAATACAGACCAAGGAGCTCTATAACCTTTCTGCAAATAAAATACTAATTTGGAAAAAACTTGACATTCCTATGAAAGATGGAAAAAATAAAATGTATATAATTTGATTCCAAAATTATGTATGTCCTAATTTTTATTCTATACATAATAATATTTTAAACATAAATGTATGCACATTGAAGAGGAGATGTTCTACTTCATATATAATTGTTGTTAGGTGTCGTCCAGTAGATTTTCCACTCATATCCACCCCATGTGACAAAGCAGAACTGCCCCTTAGGTTTTGTAGGCTGTAATCTTTATGAAAGCAGATGCACAGGTCTTTCTTCTGTGGAGCCACTTGGTAGATTTGAACAGTCAACCTTTAGGTTAGCAGCCAAGTGCCTAACTGTTGCACCACCAGGGCACCTCTCAGATCTAATTAGGGCAACTCTTTTATACATTTAGTACATGGGCTGTATGAAACCATACATACTCCAATGGTATTAAGCCACCATAAATTTATGTAGAAAATAACCTTGTGCCTTCAATGCACTCACACAAAATGCAGTCGTTACTGGGGGGACCTCACACCATCAAGACAGCAGTGCCAGGAGCACAGCGCGTCCTTTGGACCGGGGTCCCTGCGCCAAGAAGCTCCTAGTCCGGGGGAACACTGATGAGAAGGCCGACAGAGAGAAAAAGCCTGCCCCTGGAGCTGACGCCCTGAATTTGGACTTTCAGCCTACCTTACTGTGAAGAAATAAATTTCTCTTTGTTAAAGCCATCCACTTGTGGTATTTCTGTTAGAGCAGCACTAGATGACTAAGACAGAATTTGGTACCGAGAGAGTGGGGTGCTGCTCTAACAGATACTTAAAATGTGGAAACAGTTTTAAAACTGTGAATGGATAGACGTGCGGCAGTGACAGAGGACCAGCAGCAGCAGAACCAGGAGACCAGTGTGCGAGACAGCACTGGAGCCGACCCACGGAGCGAGAGAGCTGAGTGCCTGTGCGCAGGAGGCTTCCTGGCGGAGTGGAGTGCCTCTGAGCACTTATCGGTGGAGACAGGCTTGCTGACCCATGGAGCAAGGGAGCTGAGTGTCCATGTGCAGGAGAATTCCTGGCGGAGTGGGGTGCCTCTGGGCACTTATCGGTGGAGTACAGAGCTTTGGAACGCTTGTCCCCAGCAGGGCAGATGCAGGCATGAGGCCCGAGGGCCAAGAGGCCACAGGAAACAGAAGCAGAAGCTAAAGAGACAAGGGACACAAGAAGCCGAGATGCCTCAGTCCCAAAAGCAAGGAGGCAGACTCTAAAGGTCAACAGAAGCAGAGCAGGAAGTTGGGTCAAAGGAGAGAGAAGTTACAGCTGAAGGAAGAAGAGAGGCCAAATAGAAAAGTGGATTAATCTCAAGCAAATACTCAGAGGCACTGGCCAAAGGAAACTCCTGGAACAAGATGAGCAGTTGGATGAAGAGTGAATGCTGGCAAAGAGAAGAGGATGAGGCATGTAGACTCCCATCTGAAGAAGGGAGAGAGATCTTGGAATCAAGAACCAGAAAAATAGAGATAAGAGACAGGAGAAATTCCTCGTCACAGGACCCTTTCCCCCACGTGACCTTGCTGAAGGTCCTGGGGAGAGACGAGAGAAGCTTCCTGTATCCTGTGTGTGAAGTAAATGAAGACAGAATGAGATTTTTCCTCAGTGTCAGTCTCCTGAGGTGGGTGATGGAACTCAGCCCAGGAGATTCTGTTCCTTCATAGTGAGGCCTCCATGGCTTATGTGAGTCATCTCTTGCAGCAAGGGCAGCTGCAGTGGTGTCTGTCAACCTGGGGTCTTCTGTCTCAGGTGGCTGCTACTCAACAGATAAAAGGTGATTGTCTAGTCTAGCACTCGTGGGGCCCTGTCTAAATAGAATCCAATAAAGTCCTTACAAATGAGTTTGCTGGAATAAAACCTGCTCCCAGTATATTAAAAAAAAAAAAAAATGCAATCGTCATTGAAAATGATGATAAAATTTATGGTGATGCTGGCTTGCACAGTGATTTCCATGTATTCTGGAGAGTCTGATGAATTCATTACTCTGCTAAATATTAAGTATTTTAGGTTACCGGTATCTTTAACAAACTAGAAGCAATTTACATGTTTCTCAAGCGTTACTTAGTCTTTTGTTGTGCGTATTGGCACAAGAGGGAGGAGCATGAAATGAATTCATGAGCACACCTGTCAGCATGAGGGGCACAAATCTGATTTGGCACAGGAATAGAAACTGAAAAATCTGATACTATTTTGAATTCTGAAGTATCATTTTAATTATCCAAGAAAAAATATAGAGAAGAAGCAATATCATATTTAGAATTTGCTAATACCTACTTATGTGACCTTGTACAGGTCATTTTAACTTTCTAAACTTTTATTCTTAGGCAATAAGATGGGGCTATTGCTAAGACTGCTCTTGGTGATGACAGTTTACCATTTCAACACTCAGTTGCTGGTGCCTAGGGTGCATAGTAGATATGAAAAAAAAATTATGAACATGTCCTTATTACAAGATGCTCCAAGTTTGGTTGGAATAAAAAATGTAGATGTGAGATTATTTCATTCTCTATTTCTTTTGAATTACATAATACTTACTAGAGACAAATTAGGAGTACAGAGAATTAGAAGCCTATCTGGGGCCAGGTAGATGGGAAGACTAATGTAAGTGGCCAAATTTTCTAAGCAGTAGTAATTTATAGTAGGTTTGTTCTAGATGGAGAAGTAGGATGATTCTATACTGGGGGAAAAGAATGCTAGAGGCAATAAGGAACTGGGGCTATCTGTGGTATGCCTTGGGTGCATTATAAGAAGGCCCGGTTTCTTCCAAGGAAGGACTGGATACATAAAGGAAAGCCATGGAATTTGAATCAAACAAACATCATTTGAAACTTCTGTTCTACTAATTACCAGCTGATGTGAGCAAATTACTTGACATCTATTTAATCTAATTTTTTTCATCTGTAAATTAGAGGAAGCAATAAATATTTAAAGGAGTTTTGTGAGGATTTTACGGCTTAACAAATGTAAAAGGCCATCACAATGTCTAAAATATAACAAAAACTGCCTACACAAACATTATTTCCTATGGTCCTAACTTATTTATCTAGTGTTGTTATAAACACCACAAGTGGATGGTTTTAACAAACAGACATTTATTCTCTCACAGTTTAGGAGGCCAGAAGTCTGAATTCAGGGCTCCAGCTCCAGGGGAAGGCTTTCTCTCTCTGTTGGCTAAGGTCCTTTTCATTAATCTTCCCCTGGGTCTAGTAGCTTCTCAGCACAGGGACCACGGGTCCAAAGGACGTGTTCTGCTCCCAGCTCTTATTTCTTGGTGACAGAAGGTCCTCCTTCTCTGCTTGCTTCTCTCTCCTTTTATCTCTTGTAAGGCAAAAGGTATGACTCAAGCAAAGGTGGTGCATCCCACACTAATCCTAATTAACACAATATAATCCTGCCTCATTAACATAACAGATAACTCACTCCCAAATGGGACCATAACCACAGGCATAGGTGCTAGGATTTACAACACATAACTATATCAGATCACAAAATGGAGGACAACTACACAATACTGGGAATCATGGCCTACCCTAGTTGACATGAATTTTTGGGGGACACAATTCAATCCATGACAGGACCCATACTGTGGGGTATTAAAACAGGAATTTATTTCTACTGAATATTTTAAACAGTGAAAGCCATTTAACAAATATTGGATCAAACTGACAGCAGCAACTCAAAAGATTAGATAGGAAACCTAGGGGGCAGTGAGTTTATGTTAATGGAGGAGAAACAACTCAGAAAAGGAGGGTGAGAATGGTTGCACATCTCAAAGAATGTCATCGACGTCACTGAATTGTACATGCAGAAATTGTTGAACTGATCTATGTTTTGCTGTGTATATTCTCAACAAAAAAAAAAATCATAAATTATAAAAAGAAAAAAAACTTAAAAAAGGCATTAATACTATGTTTTAAGAAAAAGCAATCTCAAGCTAACATCTTAATCAAATTTGGGATTTTATGACATAAGAAACTAGAGTTTAGTTGAATATTCGAAGAAAAATCTCTTGAGAAATAAAAATTCCTTACCACAATGTGAACAGATTGAATCACTGAGTAACTGCTTCTTTATGACTCAGTCACTTAAAACCCACACACACAGTCTCATTATGTATATCAATTATTAAGTGACATACATGAATTCTAGGGACTGAATTGTTGCCTTAAATAAAACATGACCCATATGCTACTTGTAGAAAATCATAAAATTATTAATACATTTAATTAATACTAGATATGAAAAGCTATTCATAATGACATCTGGTAAAACATATATTTTATAACTCTTAGAAAAAGACAAGAACTGGTTAGGGAAGAGACAAAGCAGCTGCATCAAATAGACACATAAATACTGTGACTAAAATGTTAAAGAAAAGAGACTTCTGCTTCCAGAAATGGGAGCATAACTAAACACTCTGGGAATTATATGTATATGTTTTAGACTGGGTTCTCTAGAGAACCAAAACCAGTGAAGTGTATATATATATATATATATATATAT
>NW_004443941.1:9870123-9926626 GCF_000243295.1 Trichechus manatus latirostris | reverse complement strand
CCCAGGTGATTCGTCTGCTCATTAAAGTTTAAGAAGCACTGGCCTAGACTCTTGTTTGCCTCGCCCCAATGCATATGACTTTTTATTATGAAAAGTCTCAACACATTTAGATAATTGAAAGAGTAGTTCAGTGAACCTGCATCCCTCCACCTAGATTCACCAATTTCCATTTTGCCATATTTGTTCTGTGTGTGTATGTATATGTGTATGTGTGTGTACCCATTCAAAAGTAGATTGTATGGCGCTTCACCCCAAATACCTCAGCATGCATCCTCTAAGAAGAAGATTTTTTACTATAGAACTAAAATATGATTTCTCAACGAAGAAAATTAACCATAATTATCTAATATAATCTTATTTATAGTCCATATTCAGATTTTCCCATTCATCCCTGTCTTAGGCTGGGTTCTCTACAGAAGCAAAACCAGTAAAGTGTATAAATATATATATAAAGAGATTTATTTCAAGGAAATGGCTCACGCGATTGTAGAGGCTGGGATATTCCAAGTCCGTGGATCAGGATAGAGGCTTCTCTGGATTCATGTAGCTACAGGGGCTGGCAAACCCAAGATCAGCAGGTCAGACAGTAGGGCTCCCATTCATAGGCTGTGAAGGTTGACAAATCCAACAATCAGCAGATAAGCTGATAGCTCAAGTCCCAAGAACTGGAGGTCAGATGAACAAGAGGCAGCCACAGGATCCAGAGCAGCAAAAAGCCAGAAAGTCTGCTTATATTTGGATGCAGGCCATACACCCACAGAAACTCCCTTTCAGCTGACTGGCTACTCACAGCAAATTCCATCATTGGAGTGACCATATATAATCACTGAGAATTATGGCCCAGCCAAGTTAATACATAATCTTAACCATCACAATATATATATATAGGTATATATAAATATATATATATAAATATATATAGGTATATATATATATAAATATATATAGGTATATATATATAAATATATATAGGTGTATATATATATATATATATGAAGAACATTACATACATAGACAACATATCACTAGATAGACAGACAGACGGATACGTAGATAGATAGATAGACGGACAGATAGATAGAAATAAAATATAACAAGAAAAGACAAAATAGCTAGGGACCTTGGGACCCATGGATGACTCAGTGGTGAGTCCTTTGATTTTCTTTTTGCCTCATGTATCTCAGACCTCAAGCTGAGGAAGTTGGCAATGGGCAAAACAAACAAACCAAAAAGCTCCAACAAAATTCTTTCACTAGCAAAAAGACCATGAAATGGTCAGTCTAACAAGACAGAAAACTGTTAGCCAATAACTGCTCTACTCCAGCCAAATATCACAGAAAAAATATGTTCCTCCACTCTTTGCCCCAGCCAATGAAAGCTAAATGGAGAGCATAGAATTCTATTATTCACAGGCTATAATGAAGCATCCCACCCCACTCACCAGGGTGGTGTCAGAGGAGGCTAAGTAGGAAGCTATGTTGTCTATCCCCACTAAGTGGTAACAAATCCACCCTCTCCTCATGTCATCAGTGGTGACTATATGGAGAGCCTGGACTTCAATCCCCACTTGCCACTAACAAGGTCCCTTCACTCTTCTCATTGGTTTATTGTAACAGAAGTCCTAGTGGAGAGTCAAGACTTTTACCACCAATCGGAATTAACAAGGTCGCCTTTCTGTGTGGTCAGTGAAAGCCAGATTGGAAGCAATAATGAGGCATTCCTATTCATCTCAGCCATGATGATATTAGCAGAAGGCTAGTGGGGAGCCAGAACTCTCACCCAATAGTAACAAGGTCCCCTCCTTCAACTGTCAATGGAGGCCAAATGGGGAGCTTGAACTTCTACTCCCACCTGACGGTAATGAAACAGTACCCTTCCCTTTCCCCGATTAAAACGGCCTCACAGGAAGCCAGTTGAAACTGAACGTTTAAATACGATCCAGAGTTTCATAAAATAAAACCCCAAAATTTCCAGGTTTCAAATAAAACTTACTCCTCATACCACAAACCAAAAAATTTCAACTTAAAAGAAAAAGGACAATCAGTAGATGCCAAAACTAAGATGACAAAGATGTTAGAATTATATAACAAAGAGTTTAACACAGCCATCACAAAAGTATTGAAATGAGCAGTTAGGAACACATTTGAAACAAATGAAAAAATTGAAAGACTCTCAAATAAATAAAAAGTATCCGTAAAGAAATAGATACAAAAGAAATCCAAACGAAAACTTTAGAGCTAAAAAATGACCTAAATAAAAAGTTCACTGGATGGGCTCAACAGTGGAATGAAGTGGGGAGAGGCAGATGAAAGAATCAGTGAACTTGAAGATTGAACTATCAAAACTATCCAATCTGAACAACACAGAGAAAAATAGCACAAAAAATATGAACAAGACCTTAGGGACTCTTTGGGATTTAAACAAGTGGTCTAACATACATGTCATTGGAATTCCAGAAGAAGAGAAGAAAAAGGGTGGTGATAAAGAGTAACTGAAGAAATAACGGCTGAAAATGTCCCACATTTGGCAAAAGACACAAAACTACTAGCTCAAAAATCTAGGTATACCCCAAACAAAATAAATCCAAAGAAATTCACACCAAGAAACATTACAGTCAAATTTCTGAAAAATAATGACAAAGTCTTGAAAGCAGTGAAAGCGTGGCATCTTACCTATAGGGAGAAAAACAAGTAGAATTACATTGGATTTCTAACCAGAAACCATGGAGACCAGGAGAAAGTGGTACAATATTTTTTTAAGTAATGTAAGAAAGCAATAGTGAAATCAAAATTCTATATCTAATAAAAATCCTTCAGGAAAGAAGAGGAAATTAAGACAGTCTCAGATAAAGTATAAACAAAAGAACTTACAGACCTACCCTATAGGAATCACTAAAGGAGGTTCTGTAAATAGAAAGAATACAAAAAAGAAGAAATCTAGGTACATCAAGAGGGAAGAAAGAAAAATATTATGGGTAATTACAATAAATTTTCTATCTACCCATGGGTTTTTAAAATTATGGCTGATGGTTGAAACAAAAATTATAACTTTGTCCCATGTGGCTTTAGATGTATTTAGAGGAAAAAATTAATGCAATTATATTAAACAGGGGAAGGTAAAGGAACAAAAAGGGAGGTAAGGTTTCTGTACTTCACTCAAACTGGTAAAATGTTGACACCAGTAGATTGTAAGTTATGAACATGTATAATGTAGTATCTTGAATAGCCCCTAAAAAAGCTATACAAACATATACTTGCATATTCACTATAGATAAATAAAAATAGATTTTAAAATATGTCTATGAAACACATAAAAAGGCAAGGAGGGCTCAGGGAGACCACTCACCTTATCCAGGGGTCCCCATGTATGTCTCTGAGCCCCAAGAATGCTCCCTAACTATTTCCTCATTGTCTCTATGAGTGAGTCTGTACACAGTCGATATTCTGTTCCCAGCAACAGTTCAGTGGAATGCTCTCTGGCTGTAGAATCAAACAGACATCCTGCCCCCACCCCCATCCCCATCCCTTAGTCCTAAATTAGTGGTCAGAATGCCTTTCTAATAAGAATTCTGGAAGGATCTGTTACATGAAAGAATCTGGTAGCACAATACTAATTTCTAGAGAAAAGTTAAGTAACTTTCATTTTGGAACAACAGAGACCCAGCTGTTTTCCCAGCCTTGATTCTTGCCCCAAATAAATCTTTTTAGCAGCAAAATGTTGAAACTGACAGTGAGATATATACTACAAATCTTGTTTAATGATATCATAGCTATAACGTATTTAGTGCCTATCACAGTCTAGATACTTTAAGTGCATTGCTTTATTTAATTCTCACATCAACCATATAAATTAGTCATTATATCTCCATATTAAAGATGAGGAAACTGGCTTAGACAAAATAAGCAACAGTGACAAATAAGCAACAGTGTTGACTAAATGAGATTTTAAATGTAAAATATCTGGAACAATGCTGGAACTCATAACCTTTACAAAAAAAGAAAAAAGGCAGGGAGGAAAAAATAGAAAGGAAAAACAGAGAGAACAAACCGAAAACAAAATGGCAGACATAAACCCTAACAGATTAGTAATTATATTCAATGTAAATGTAAATGCAACAATTGAAAGGCAAAGATTGGCACGGTGGATTAAAATCATGACCCAATTAAAAGATATTCTCTCTGAATATAGTGATACAGGTAGGTTAAAATTAAAAGAATGGAAAAAGTTATATCATCTAACCATTAAACAAAAGAAAGCAGACAGGATCTAAAATACAACTATTAGTCTCCACTCATCTGGATCAAAATGGAAAGAAGGAAATCAAGGACTCAATAAGAAACTAGTTTACAAGACCAATAGTCTACATGAACCACGGCCTCATCTACCCTGAGAACGGAAGAACTAGATAGTGCCTGGCTACCGCTATCTACAGTTCTAATCAGGGCCACAATAGATGAACCCCAATAAAATTGGAGAAAAAATGTGGATCAGAACATCAAATTCCTAAAAAAAAACAAAACAAACACCAAACCAGACCTACTAGACTGGTTGAGACAGGAGAATTCCCTCAGAGTATTGTCCTGAGATACACTTCAAACCATGAACTGAAACTAACTCCTGTGGTCACTTTGTAGGTAAATAACAAATTGGCAAATTGGCTTGAAAAATAATGAATATTACCCATAAGTACTGTGCTCTTATAAAAGAAATCACCTATATGAGACTAAGAGGTTGTGATGGTGCGGTGGTTAAGAGCTTGGCTGCTAACAAAAAGGTCTGCAGTTCAAAGCCACCAGCCACTCCCTGTAAACCATATGGGGCAATTCTACCTCATCCTATAGAGTTGCCATGAGTTGGAAATGATGGGTTTTTTTTTTTTTTTTTTGGTTTTACATGAGACCAAACAGTCGCCACCTGCAAGGATGAGAATGTAACGGGGAGAGAAATCAGATTAATGGAAATGGAACAACGACAACAACAAAAAAATAGAAATAATGAGAATGTTCGTATGTTGTGAAGAATGCAACCAACATCACTGAACAACTTGTATAGAAATTGTTGAATGGGAACCTAAACTGCTTTGTACATCTTTACCTAAAACACAATAAAATATTATTAAACAAATAATAAAAATAAAATAAAGCTTGTTTCCTCTGGAGGGGAAGGGGGAAGAAAAAAAGCAGGAGTGGCTATATTAATATCAGGTAATTAAACTTCAGAGAAAAAAAATTACTGGACACAGAGTAGGACATTATATAATGATCAATTGATATTAAAAAGAAGACATAGGAATCCTAAATGTGTACGCATCAAACAAAAGAGCTGCATAATATGTCAAGCAAAAACTGTTAGAAATGAAAGGAGAAACAAATTAACAATTACTGTTGAATAATTCAATACGCCTCTGTCAGAAATTGATAGACCAACTAAGAGAAAATCGGCAAGGATATAGAAGAACACAACATCAACCAAAAGGTTCCAAAGGATATGTATAAAATACTCTATCCAACAGAAACAGAATACACATTCTTTTCAGCCATCCGTGAAAGATGTAGAAATATAGATCATAGCCCTGTCCATGAAGCAAGCATTAGTAAAGTGATATTGGTGGAGGAATAGACAAATAGGTCAATGTAATAGAACAGAGATTCCACAAATAGATCCCACAAATATGCCCAACAGATTTCTGATAGAGGTGCAAGGGCAATTAAACGGAAGAAAAATCACCTTTTCAAGAAATGGTGCTCGAGCAATTGAACAACAATAGACCTAAATAAATAAATAAACCTTGACCTAAACATCACATCTTATGCAAAAATTGACTACAAATGGATCACGAACTTAAAGGTGAAATGTAAAACTATAAACGTTTTAGAAAAAAAAAAGGAGAAAAATTTATACTTTACCAAAATCATGATCCACAAACATTGATAAATTAGACTTCCTCAAAATGTAAACTGTTTCCTCTGCAAAGCACCTGTTGAGATAATGAAATGACAAGGAATATACTTGGGCAATATAGTTGAAAACTGATATCTGACAAAGGGCTTGTTTTTAGAATATAGAAAGAACTCTAAAATAAACCAAACAGTACAATATGAAAAAGGGCAAAAGACATACACAAATATTTCACATACACAGGTGGCAAATAAGCACATAAAAAGATATTCAACACCATTAGCCGTTAGGGAAACAAAAATTAAAACCACAAGGAGACTACCACACAGCTATCAGAAAGGCGAAATAAATAAAAATGAAGAAGAAAGAATGAGAGGTAATCACAACACCATGTTCTGGCAAAGATGTGGAGACACTGGATACAGGCATGCTGTTGAAGTATAAAATAGTACAGCCATTCTGAAAAAAAGAGTTTTCCAGAGCATTTAAAAAAAACAAACAAAAACTAAATATTCAACTACCATATGAACTAACAATTACAGTACTGCTCATTTGTCCCAAAGCAATAAAAACTTACATTTACATAAAAGTCTGTACATAAATGTTCATAGAAGTTTAATTTGTAAATTCTAAAAAATGGAAACAACCCAGATTTCCTTCAACAGATGAATACTTAAAACAACTTTGGTGTATCCATATCATGGAATAAAACTAAGCAACAAGAAGAAACAAATAATTGACAAACACAGCAATTTTTATGAATTTCCAGGGAATTATGCTGAAGGGTGGTTGATTTGGCTATAAAAGGACAACAGAAGAGATTCTCCTGGTGATGGAATTGCTTCATATCTTAACTGTGTCAATGTTAATAACTTGATCATGAGATCGTAGTACAGTTTTGAAGGATATAAGCATTGGGAAAAAATGTATTAGGGGTACAAAGGATGTTTCTGTATTATTTTTTACAATAGCATATGAATCTACAATTATGTGAAAATAAAATATTCAATTTAATTAAAAATATATTGAGTTCTATTTTCTTTACCTTTTTATCTAAAAGTTCGGCAATTTCAGCTTGTAAACTTTTTTTTTTCCCCTCTTTCATCTCCTATGGTATCATCCTTTTCTGCATGAGCAAAGCTTGGTTGCTGTTATGCTAACATTCAAGCCTTAATAAGTCAAAAGAAAGACAGATAAAGCAAGCAATTTCCTATTAAGCAAGTGTAAATTTCATTATCCACCATTTGTCTGTCAGTTTGTCAGAGTGTGGTGGCTTGTGTGTTGTTGTGATGGTGGAAGCTATGTCACCAGTATTTTAAATACCAGCAGGGTCACCCATGGTGGGCAGATTTCAGCAGAACTTCCAGACTAAGACAGACTAGGAAGAAGGAAGTTGTGGTCTACTTCTGACAAAAACTAGCAAGTGAAAACCTTATGAATAGCAGCGGAACATTGTCTGATATAGTGCTGGAAGATGAGCCTCTCGGACTGGAGAGCACCGAAAATAGGTCCGGGAAAGAGCAGCCTCTTCAAAGCAGAGTTGTCATTAATGATGCGGATGGAGTAAAGCTTTCAGGATCTTCATTTGCTGATACGGAATGACTCAAAATGAGATATAACGGTTGCAAACATCCACTAGTAATCAGAAGATAGGATGTACAAAGTACAACTCAAAGAAAATTGTAAGTTGTCAGAAATGAAACGGAACCCTTTACGGTCAATATTCTAGGCATTTGTGAGCTGAAGTGAACTGATATTGGCCATTTTGAATCGGACAATCCTACGGTCTACCATGCTGGGAATGACAAACTGAAGAGAAACTGAGTCGCATTGTCAAAAAGAAAGTTTCAAGATCTATCCTGAAGTACCATGCTGTCAGTAATAGGATAATATCCATACACCTACACGGAAGACAAGTCAATATGACTATTATTCAAATTTACACACCAACCACTAATGCCAAAGATGAAGAAACTGAAGATTTTTACCAACTTCCTCAGTATGATATTGATCAAACATGCAATCAAGATGTATTGATAATTACTGGTGATTGGAATGTGAAAGTTGGAAACAAAGAAGAAGGATCGGTAGTTAGAAAACATAGCCTGGTGCTAGAAACTATGCCAGAGACTGCAAGATAAAATTTTGCAAGACCAAAGACTTATTCATTGGAAATACCTTTCTTCAACCACATAAATGGTGACTATACATGTGGACCACATGAGATGGAATACACAGGAATCAAATCAAATACATAAATATTGTACCCATTGCTGTGGAGCCTATCCTGACTAGAGGCACTAAAGGACAGAGCAGAACTGCCCATTATGGTTTCCAAGGCTGTAATTTTTACAGGAGCAGGCTGCCCATAGAGCGGCCGGTGGGTTCAAACCATCAACTTTTTGGTTAGCAGCCTAGTGCTTAACCACTGCACCACCTGGGCTCCTTCTGTAAAGATTACAGCCAAGAAAACTCTATGGAGCAATTCCACTCTATAGCACATGGGGTCTCCATGAGTCAAAAATCAACTTGATGGCAAGAGGGTTTGTTTTGTTTCGCTCCACTTTATCGTGTTGCTATTGTGCTTACTATTGTTTCTTAGCTGACTAACGCAAGTGAGATAGATGTTGTATGCCCTTCTCCACTCACATTCCATTGGTGAAAAATGAGTCATACGATCAAATTACGCTACAAGGGAGGCTGAGATGTAATTGTTGGAAGAGGATCTACATGCCAAGAAAGAACTGAATTTGGTGGGAAAATAGAGTCAGCAACTAATTGTCTCAGTAATTTTTGCCTGCTCTATGAACACTCTCTAAAGTATCAGGAAAGCCTTACATGAAAAAATAAAAATAACTTTCTAGAGATGCTATTATTCACAAGACTAAATTGTTTTAAAAATTATCATTGTCGTGGATAACCTTCAAAATTAGTACAGAGATAAGAAAAATGCTGAAATTACCAGCTAGCAATGTAAGGTTAAACATATAGCTGGATTGTAAAAAGGAAAGAAAGGAATGTATGAGAAATACCAAAATAACAAAATGTTTATATCCATAAAAGTGAGTGCTTTGAGAATTTATTTTCAGTCTAACAGCCAACAAACAAAATGCTCTGCTATGTTTCTATTTACCAGAAAAATCTTTTCAACAATTAAAGAGGAATGTAAATTAGAAAATGGGTGAACTTAGCCTTTTAGAAATCTACTCAAAAAAACTCAGAAGTCAAATTTCGTATAAAAACTAAATTGACAAAATATATGAATAACTTCCCTTTCCCTGAAAGGTGATTCTGACTCTATTAGATGAAAATGCTAAAGAAAGCAGATTCTGCCACGTCTTACAAGTATGAAAGTGCAAGAGCATAAATGCTATAAAAATATTACATCTCACTTTTTTTGATGGACTATCAGTGGAAAATAATTACTAGTTTATTCTTCTATAGAAAGCAATAAAATCAAATACAGGTAAGGCTTTTCAGTCAGTCCTGGAACAAATGTCATTTTAAAGGTAGTAATATTTTGTTTAAAAATGGATAAAATTGTTTTTTACAAATTTTAATAAAAGGAATAATTTAAAAAATGAATAACTGATTGGTAAAAGACTATATTGTTGCTTTTTGCCTGTATCTACTTTTTTATACTGAAAAGAGTCTAAAATATCTGAGATACAAGGAGAAACATTCTTAGAGAATGTGAAAACACACACACATATAAATGCAATAAATTGTTGCCACTGCCACCATAAAAATGGGAGAAGCACATTTGATTATGTTGAATTAAAATAATATAATATACAGAGACCCTTATTTAAATAAATAAACAAACAAAAACTAGTTGGCCGTCAAATCGATTCCGACTCATAGCGAGCCTACAGAACAGAGTAGAACTGCCCCATAAGGTTTCCAAGGAGTGGCTGGTGGATTCAAACTGCCGACCTTTTGGTTAGCAGCTGATCTCTTAGTCACTGTGCCACCAGGGCTCCAGACAAAATATAGTGCACCTAAATAAAAAAGTACTAATAGAAAATCTTATGAAATTTCTCGCTTTAAAAAGGAATTTCAGAGATAATTTTGTTATCTATCATTAATTTTAAGCACAAATAGAAAAAAAAATTTTAGTAAGTTAATTCTTATAGTGTTAGAAAATTTCTAAATTTCTAAAGCTAAGCAAAGACTATACAGCAGTTGAGGTTCTTGGCTAGAGATAATAGAGACAGTGTTATACTCTCAAATGTGAGTTGTAGTTGTGAAAAGTAATTGTAGATTAAAATTTATCTTCAGAATTCAGTCAAACGCAGATATTTTAACTAAAGATATTACTCATTCCTATCAAAAAGGATAAGGGCAAAAAAGTGTTACAGGACTGCCAAAGAGACTTCATGTTTTTGAACTTTTATTTTTTTTAAGACCAATAAATCTAAATATATAATGTTAAAGCTCTCACGTTTATTTTGGAGTCCTAATAGAGTATTTTGAGCCCTGGTGGCACAGTGGTTTAGGGCTTGGCTGCTAACCCAAAGGTCAGTAGTTCAAATCTACCAGCTGCTCCTTGGAAACCCTATGGGGGAGTTCTACTCTGTCCTATAGGGTCACTATGGTTGGAGTCGACTTGATGACAACCGGTTTATGTTTTTGTTTGTTTCTTTGTTTGTTTTTGGTTAATACAGTATTTAGTGATGGAGAAGCTCAATATCATCAGTCAAGACAAAGCAAGGAGCCACCTGCAGAACACACCATCAATTGCTAATGAGCAAGTTCAACTTGAAGCTGAAGAAAATCAAAGCAAGTCCACAAGAGCCAAAGTATAACATTGAATACATCCCGCCAGAATTTAGGGACCATCTCAAGAATAGATTTGAAACACTGAACAGTAATGAGCAAAGTTCAGAAGAGTTGTGGGAAGACATCAAGGACATCATATACGAAGAAAGTTATAAGTTATAAAAAAGACAGGGAAGAAGGAAGAGACCAAAATAAATGTCAAAGACACTCTGAAACTTGCTCTTAAGCACAGAATAACTAATAAAGTAAGAGGTAAACAGATTTCAAAGAGTGGCTCCAGGAGACAAGGTCAAATATTATAATAAAATGTGAAAAGATTTGGAGTTGGAAAACCAAAAGAGAAGAAAACACTTCGCATTTCTCAAGCACAAAGAATTTAAGAGAAAATTCAAGTCTCAAGTTGTGATACTGAGGATTCTATGGGCAAAAAAAAAAAAAATTGAATGATGCAGGAAGTTTCAAAAGAGGATGGAAAGAACACAGAGAATCCCTGTACCAAAAAGAACTGATGGATATTCATCCATTTCAGGTGGTAGTATTTGATCAACTACCACTGGTACTGAAGGAAGAAAAAGATACCACGTTTGCTAAGTTCAAGCACCACTGAAGGCATTGGCAAACAAACAAGTCTCCAAGAATTGACAGACTACCAACTGAGATAATTCAACACACAGACGCAACACTGGAAATGCTTACTCATCTATGTCAAGACATTTGGAAGACAGCTACCTGGCCAACCAACAGGAAGAGATTCATATTTGCACCCATTCCAAAGAAAGACAAACAGAATGCAGAAATTAATGAACAATATCACTAATATCACGTGCCAGCAAATTTTTGCTGAAGATAATTAAAAAATGACTGCAGCCATACACTGGCAGGGAACTGCTGGAAGTACAAACTGGATTAAGAAGAGAAAGTGGAACAAGGCATGTTGCTGACATCAGAAGGATCCTGACCAAAAGAAAAACTACCAGAAAGATATTTACCTGTATTTATTGACTATATCAAGGCATTTGATTGTCCAGATCATAATCAACTATAGATAAAAGTAGGAAGAATGGGGATTCTAGAACACTTAATTGTGCTGATGCAGAATCTGTACATGGATGAAAAGACACTCATTTGAACAGAGCAAGAGAATAATGTATAGGTCAAGTTTGGAAAGGGTGTGTGGCTGGGTTGTATCCTTTCACTTTACTTGTGTTACGTTGCTTGCTTAAAATGAAGACAACTTAAAGCACCTACTGATGAAGGTCAAAGACTACAGCTTTCAGTACAGATTACACCTGAACATATAAAAAAACAAAAATCCTCACAACTGGACCAATAAACTACATCATAGTAAATGAGGAAAATATTGAAGTTGTCAAGGATTTTATTCTACTTGGATCAACAATCAATGCCCATGGAAGCAGCAGTTAAGAAATCATACGACATAGTGCATATTGCATTGGGCAAATGTGCTGCAAAAGACCTCTTTAATGATCTAAAATGCCAAGATGCCACTTTGAAGACTAAATGCACCTAATCCAAGTTGTTTCAATTGCCTCATACACATGCAGAAGTTGGACAATGAAACAAGAAAAGAAATATTCATGCATTTAAATTGTGATATTGGCAAAGAATACTGAATATATTATGGATTGTCAGAAGAATGAAGAAGTCAGTTTTAGAAGAAATAAAACTGGAATGCTCCTCAGAAGCGAGGAATGCAAAACTTCATCTGGCTTACTTTGGACATGATATTAGGAAAGACGAATCCCTGGAAAAGGGTATCATGTGTGGTAAATTACAAGGTCAGCAAAGATGAGGGAAGCCTTCAATGTGAGGCAGCAACTAACAACAAAAATGACAGTATTTAGTAAATTTCTATATTCTGAAAAAAATCCTACTAGAAAAGTTAAGTAGGAATGGTTTTGTTTTTCATTGATTAGCAGAAATTACATACAAATCCAAATATGTTGAATATCCGCTATAAGTTAAATTTCGTATATATTTCTTCTTAAATCATATTGTGGAAAATAACACTAGAGATATGGAATAAAGTTTTTAAACTAAGAATTAAATTTTATGACAAAATTTGGAGAACACTTACTGCCAAGAGATGGAAGATAACACAATCTTGGCTCTTTAACACATCAAAATTGCAGACTTTCTTCTGTTTATGAATATAATCTGAGCTGCCCTTTATAGGCATCAGAGGTGGAGTCATTGTTTAATTCGTGGATAGAAGGGGCTGCCTATAATAATCAAAGAGGAGATAATCTCATAAGTAGACAAGGGGAAATCTTGTTGACACAAATTAATCATCTTCAAAGGGCATTTGAAGGGAATAGTGATTATATACATTAGAGAGGAGTCCCAGAGTGAGTTCAGTAAAACATGAAGAATTTATCATTTTGGGACTGAGCTTTTTCTCAAATCAACAGTATATGCAATGTACTGGTCAGATTTTGGCTGATGTGTTTCCCTTTGTCTGGGCTCAGTTATGTTCAGGTCTCTTGACTTCTGAAACCAGGAAAAAGGAGCAATGGCCATCTGGAATATGCTCTTATCATGGTGGAATGAGGAAGCTTAAGAGGGACAATCAGAAATATATTTTACCTATTAAGACCTCAGCTGAGAACTAGCTTCCTGCCATTTCTTTCCATGTTCTTACTGGCCAGAGCAAGCGATACAGTCAAACCCAAAGCCAATACTATGGGGATGTATAAGCTGCCCTAGGGGAGCCATGACAAGGATGTCGAGGAAAAGAAGAGTTGTCATTGAAAAACGTAACATTCGTTACATAAAATAAAGTTTAATTTATTATGAAGATTGCTATTTCTTCATTAATTCACAAACTGAATTAACTGATTAGAGTTAAATCAACTTGTTTCCTGTTTATTCCTGACTCTTAAGTGAAAAATTATCAAATATTTGTTGAGCAAGCATGATATATTTTGCACTAAAATGCTACAGAATATAAACATGACTTAAAAATTTTCCCAGCTCTACATGGCCTTATGTATAATAGAAAGTGTAAAGATAAAAAACACAAACGAAATAAAATTTATAAGGAAATGCAAGCCTCTCCCTCAAGAAGCAGGGGCTGCATCTTCTTAATCTTTGTTTTTCAGCACATAACATGAGTTTCAATAAATTAATGAGAATGTCACTGAACAGTAGATCTCTGATTTCTTAATGATTGAGAGTGAAAAAATGTGTTAAAGATGTTCAGAAGAGAAAAATACAAATACAGTCTTTGCAGAATTGAGTGAGGTCAAGGAAAAGGAAGAGTATGAAGAGATATAGATGAGATGGTATTAGTTTCCTCAGAAAAAGTGAGCCATACTCATACTTTGCAAAAGTGCTGTTTGTGTTCTGTAACACTGAATGAATCTATCTCATTGTACCACACCATACATGAAGGGGTATGCTTGGAATTAACACTGGAATGCTGATTAGCGCCAGATGCAGTTCCCCTTCAGTGTGCTGCTCCTGGCAGACAAGCAGGGTTCTTTCACAAAGTTGCCAGGGCTCAATTGGAGATAGGTTCTTCAAAGTAGTATCCTCTTATGGTTTTCTGATGTCAAAGCCCTTAGCTATCTCCTCTTAATTAGAAATCATTAGCGGTCGTGGTTAGGCAGTTTCCCCTGAGCCTGACCACCCTAGCAGTGCTGTATGCATACGTTCACAGGTATCTTCTACATAAGCCACCTGCTTCCTTGATGACCTTCTTAGTCTTGAGGAAGCTGCTTACACTGGATCAGATGCTTTTTTCCTTTTTAAACTTACTTCCAAAACACAAAGCTTTAATAATCTCTCTTTTCTTTCAAAAAGTGGTGTGGTAGCTCTCACAGGAAGTTCTTAATGGTCGATAATGTCAGATCCAAACCTCAAGAAATTATTTACTTTAAATACCTGTGGATGGTATTTGTGTGTGTGGAAAAAGAGTATTTAGATACTGGGAGAATCCAGCAAGTCCTTGGCTCTCTTTTTCCAAGTCCTCCCCACAACACCCCTTTTAGAGAAATAAAAGAGAATTTTTTTAAGTACTATTTTGTTCTTAATAACATCAAAATGCAACTCCTAACTGATATAAACTACTGCATTAAATTAGTAATAAATTATGATCCTATTTTTATACATACAATGTTACAAAGTGAAAGAAGAAAAGTATTTGAAGGTAAAAGAGAGTATTCTCTTGGTTTAACTTGATTAACTAAAGGTGTCTATCCACCTATTCACTTTCTAATGATTCCAATAATAGTAGAAAAATTATCAAAGTAAGAATAATTTTATAGCGTTACTAGGAAAATGTATCAAATGCTATGAATGGCTCATAAGTATAAGGGGTTTTTGAGAATGTAAAGCATATAGGATCAGTTCAATGAGGTAATTAAACAATTACAAGAGTTATAATATAAATTATATTATACTCACATCACATGCATATAGACACATAAACAGACTAAGCTCTTACAAATGAGCAAACGTTTATAGGTAAATGACAGCTGGTAGAAATGGCATTGCTTTGAAAAGAACTGACAGCTGATGAAATACAGATGATATGGTAAACATAAGAAAACTTTAAAATAAGAATAATAACTTATATAAGGGAAATTTAGGTGAACTCTGCAATATAAAATAGAACTCACTTCTAGTAAAACAATAAAAGGACATGAATGGATGAAGAAAGTTACAAGCTGGGAGATAAAGAAATTTTTAAAAATGCAGTAGGAGAGTATAGAGGGAATATTGAAAAACAGAGGCATTAGTAAATAATAAACAAATAAAAGGCCAACATCCATGTAAAATTAATTATAGAAAATGACAAGATAATGAAATATTAGAAGAAATATTTAAAATATTACAAATGACAAAGCCTATTGGTCTATTAAACACAGATCATGCTGTGTTCAAAGAAAAATTGATGTTGACTATTCAACACAGAAACAATTTAAATCTGCTATTGGATTTTAAGAACGCTAAAAAATTCTTGTTTCCACATAGAAAAACATTTCAAATACAAAGGACAAAAACAAAGATTGTTTCTATACTTACAACATCTAATACTAAGGGACAAAAAAGTAATATATACAAAATTCTAAAGAGAAGAATTCACAGTGCAAGAATACTATATATAGCTAGGATAATATATTGAGCCATATGCAAGGAAAAAAATGAAAGTATTTTACTATGTTGAAAGAAAAGTATTAGAATAAAAATTTTGTATTGATTAATGTTGCTATTTAAATATGAGGGCATAATAGAATACAGTAAATGTAAAATATTCCACAAGGTACAAAATACACTATAACATAATACAACACAATATAATATCTTATGATGATGATTGTTACTCCGCACACGGGGTCACCATGAGTCAGAATTGACTCAACTGCAACTAATAACAATAACAAGACTAAAAAACATATTTTTTTGGTGTCTTGACAATTAAGAATTTCAGAACTAATTTTTTTATAAATATAACAGTAGTATTAATATTAAGATCTGCATTCATTTTTCTAAAATAAAATGTGATTTTTGTTCTAACTTTATGGTCCCATTGCCAGTTTTATATATTCTATTGTATGGATTCAAGTAAGGTCTCCAAAATTGCTTGTGAATGCAAGTCGGGGAAAAAATATAGGTAGGAAGGAATGGAGGGATGGGAGGAGGGAGGAAGAAATGAAGAGATGGAAGAAGAGGTGGGAGGAAGAAAGCAAAATACAGACAGAAAGAAAGTATGCTAGCTAATTACGGAGTGTTGAAATGTGAAAATTCTTAAAATTAGGAAACTAAAAATTGGTTCACCTAAATACAGGCTCTCTAGTGTTAAATGTGTTGTTCACCGTTTCCCCATAATAACCAAAGGAAAATTTGAAAGTAATATAAACTTTTAAAAGGATGTTTCTATTCTAGGAAAGGGCAAAGACAAAGCACTGCTAATGTTGCCATAGCGTTGAGGTTCTTTGGCCACTTACCAATTTGTTTTTTAAAGATGTTTGACAGAAGAAGTTACTCATAGGCATATAATTCTCCAAAATACCTGAAAATAGTGCATACCTTGTAAAAATGCACATTTTTAGATCAATGGATATTTGATTAAAGCTATCATTATAGAAGCTGTAATCACATTGCCTCAGCAGCTGATGTGAATTATACTTAAAGATTGTTGGCAATGCATTCATCTGGAATCAGGACAAATTTAAATTTTCGAGCATAGGGTTTCTTCTGGGCATTCTCCTCAGTTCCCCATCATTTGTCTTCCATTTTCTCTGGTAAATAGGTCAGGAGAGATTTCCAAATCCTATTTGTTTGCATATGGAAGAATCCTTGTCTGTAATTGTCTGAAGACAACCATGAAATTATTTTCTCAAGAATGACATTTGCTTTTCTTAGAGGAAAAAAAAAAACGATCTGAAACAATGTTACAGGCCTCTTTACAAATGCTGGCCAGTGTAAATTTTTATGAAACGATTATTCATTTCCTTAGACCTACTGGGGCAAAACATTAGTTCTGTCTGAAGCACTAGCCCATTTTCCCTACCAGTAATTTGTAAACTGACTGAACAAATTATTAAATAAAATAGTAACCAGTGCTCAACTGACAATAACGGTGTTAGTTAGTAAAGAATACTGGATTCCACTGAAGTTAATTTGTCAAGGAGTTGAAGTTTAGTCCTTTAATCATTAAAACATTGTTGGGGACGGACATTAAAGTGCAGAGAACAGTTTTCTGCTATCTGGAAGCACACAGACAACAATGTTTCATTTGAAGAAGGAGGGAAAGTAGTTCTAACTATTACATCAGTAACTGCTTGGCGATTACAGAGCAACACACAGGGGCCCTATGGAATTCTCAGCCATTCTGTGGTGAGGAAGGTGTGTCAGAGCCAGGAGAGGGGTGGACTCCCCAGGAGCACTGAGCGAAGTTTAGTGTAAGTCCCTCAAATTCTGTCTGGGGGTTGGAGGAACCAAATTTCAGTAGACTAAGTGAATGGGAAATGACAAGGGGATGTTGTGAGTACTGACACCTCTTTATAGATGTTTGGATAAAAGGCGATGTCTTAGTTCTGTGCCAAAAAAGCCGACTGGGAGACAAGCAGTTAGATGGATGTAGTTTATGGGGACAGTGACCCCAAGAAACACCATGAGTGAGTGGAGAAGTGAGGCAGGCAGGGAGGAAAGCTAATGGAGTGTGTTAATGAGCAGGCTGTCACAATCAATGGGACTCAGTCATGCTGTGGACCCTTGGAGGGACTGTAAAAGGCGCTCCTCAGAATTGTGCCACCGAAGGGCCAGAAAGCTGTGGTATCTATCCACCAACTCCCCTTCTTTAACTTGTCCTCAAGTTGACCTTGATTTATGGTGCCCCACGTGTACCGGAATAGAACTGTGCTTCATAGGGTTTTCAATGGCTGATTCTTCGAAAGTAGATCAGCAAGACTTTCTTCTGAGCAGCCTCTGACTGGATTTGAACCAACAATGTTTCAGTTTGTAGCCGAGTGTTTTAACTGTTCAAACCACCCAGGAGCTCCTCCACTCCTGTATGGGTGAGACTTGTTCCCGGGGGTTCATTCTCTGGCACTTCCAAACCACCACACAAGAGAACTGAGCAGGGTCCAATCACAGACTTGCCCTTAGGCAGAAAGTCTCCTGAAGGAGTTGGCAAGTATGAGAACTTCTGCAGGTGACCTTGCTGTAGGCCGAGAGGATGTGGTCACAGAAGGAACTGTGTCTGAGGTAGATGGGAAGACTTGGACAATACTAGACAGGTGTTCAAGAGAAGACTTATTATTTTTAATTTCTTTGTGTTTGTATGATATGAGAAACAAAACAAAACAAAAAAGTTTAAAGGGAGAAAAAAAATGCCTGAGTGCCGTTTCGGGGTTTGTGGAGTTTCAGGTACAAGCAGGTCAGTGATTTGGGTTACTGGGTGAGGTACAGAAGTGGCCTGAGCTGGTCCAGAACATGGGATGGAAACAGCAGTGGAATCTGCAATGTTGTGTTTATGTGTAAACGCACAATCCAAACGAAGATTTAGTACAAGGGCAGAGAGAAGAACCACTAAAAACCGGATGTCAGCAAGTTGACTCCAACTTACGGCAACCCCATGTGTGTCAGAGTAGACTTGTGCTCCATAAGGTTTTCAATGATCGATCTTGTGGAAGTAGATCATCAGGCCTTTCTTCCTCGGTGCCTCTGGGTAGACTCTAACCAACCTAGCAAGTTAACGATTTGCACTGCCCAGGGACTCCATTGAAAAGCCAGGTCAGAGAAAATGTATGTTTCAAAAGGAGTTTCAGCTGGTGAGCATCTCACCTCTGCTACAGACCACTCACACCTCCAGGGGAGGCACATGGGTGAACAGGACTTCTTTTGTATACTTCTGGCAACATTACATTGTGCTATTGAGCAGACAAATTATAGATACTCCTTTTCTTGATCATTCTAACTGGGAAAATTTCTTCTTCCGTTTTAGCTGATTTCTGAAAGGAGTCTGGAATCTAGTTTTTCACGCTATCTTTCACAGAACTAGAGGGGAGTATTTCTAAACAGCTTGTGATTCTTTGCTTTGGAGACATGAAGTTCTCCAGTATTGAATGGACAGAAGAGAGAGGGTATAGACAAAGAAAACCTGCTCTCAGAAGAGGCAAGATGGGACAGAGTCAAGGACTAAGAGAAGAGGTAGGGATTGAGCAAGGTATGGAACGTGGAATCCTCTGAAACTCGAGTGAAACAGGTAAATATTACCTATATCTGCCCCTTCATTTTTCTGCACAATTGATCTTTCTCATGTAAATTTGTACATCTTCTTCTATGTGGAGCTGGAAGTCAACGACACAGCGCCTAAAGGCCGTTTGTACTTCTTCAATTGTTGTTAAGACACAGTCTGCTGCATAGGACCGAACTGCCCTCATTCATCTGTGGCCTCTAAGGGTGAGATACTATAGATGATTACAGTCAAGGTTGCAATTTTCCATAAAATTGTTAAAAAAAAAAAAAAAAGATCTACTTAGAGTGAATGGAGGCCGATTTGAGGTGCATTGTTAAGATTTGCAGTAATCATTGAGGAGAATGCCAGGGAAAGCAATGTGCAAGAATTATTTAAAGAACTGTCAGGCAATGCTGAACAGCCCACTAAATTTGGAGACTTTTAATTGGAAGCAGTTCCAGTCTACCTTTTGTGTGTGGCGTGTGTGTGCGTGTTTTGTATTAGTCAGTGAGCTAATATTGGTACAAAGGGTAAAAAATGATAGCAGCTTTGAATAAGTAGATTTGCCAATTAGAAAGAACCCAGGGAGAAGGGAATTTTTTGGTATCTTCAAACAAAAGAGGTCTTAGAAAAGCTTTTGCTTCTGTTGTTGCTGCTGCTTTCGTTGTTCTTGTAGTTGTCATTGTTTGTTTTTTCCTGATTAATAAGAATTATATTAAATATCTTCTCCCCAATATTTCAAGATTGCATGGTGCTTTTAGCTGGTTAAATAGCACTGTTGAATAAGTCTCTTCTGCATATGTGGTTATGTGATTCGGTAAACCTAGTTTACCTGGAAGAAATCACATTACTAGAAAGCCCCAGGGCCAGGACTAGAACTTCAAAGTTTTTGTCAACTACACTAGGGCATCTGTCCGCTTACTTTCCAAGAGCTCCAGCCCAGACGTCTTGCAGAGGCTTGCATGAGTATTTCAAACTAAAGAGTGAAAGGATTTCATAAATCAGAGCATTGTAATGTGTCTACTGGTTTAATGGCTAGGCCAATGTGATCATTCTTCTTCATTATCATTACTATTGATTAACGCACTTTGTTATTATTGTCGTTGCTATTGTTGGCTGCCATTAAGTTGGCCCCTGACTCATGATGACCCCATGCACCACACAACTAAACGCTGCCTACTCCTATCCCATCCCAATGATCGATTGCTCATCTGACCGTTGGGTTCCATAGGGTTTTCACAGGTTGATTTCTGGAAGGACTTATTTCCTAGTTGGTATTAACCTGGAAGCACCACTGACACCTGTTCAGCATCAGAGCAACACATAAGCCTCCACTGACAGATGGGTGGTGGCTGCACACGACTTACATAGGCTGGGAATTGAACCCAGGTCTCCTGCATGGAAACCAAGAGTTCTACCACAAGACCACCATTGCTTCCTTGTTACTATTATAAAGGATATATATGTGTGTGGGTGCGTGGGTGGGTATCCATCTATCTAAACTGCAGGCATATTTTTATCAAAAGAGATTCATTAATAGACATTTTTGCTGCTTAATGTTTTGAAGTTTTTTCCATACTTGTATATATAGATTTGCTCCTGCTATTTGAAGACTCCTAGGAATCAACCACATGGAAGTACACAGACTAATTTGTTGCAATTTGTTATTTTCTCCTTCCTGAAACACTCTCTCCTCTAGGCTTTGGTGACCCTTCTGGCCAGTTCTCTTAATCTACCTGCCAACCCCTTTACTAAATACTGAAACACCCTTGGGCCAGGCCCTCCTTTTCTATCTATACCATCTGCCTGGTTTTTACCCAGCAATCCCATGCCTTTAAGCATCATTTATATTCTAATCATTCCCAGTATTTTCTCTCCACTGTTAACATTCCCATTGAGCTCTAGACCCCATGTTAATATCTTACAGGAATCTCAAAATTTTCACGGACTAAACAGATTTAACCATTCTGCTGCCTACCCTCAACCTTGCCAACCTTTTCCTCTTGGCAGCTTCCCTATAGCAGTATATGACCCCATCATGGACCCTGTTACTCGGACTAAAATATAAGGGTCCAACATTAAGTCTTGTCATTGTCCAGCCCACCACACCCAATTCATCCTCAAGGCCCATGAGCACTTCCACAAAGTATGTTCTACATATATCCACTTCTCTTAATTTTCTCCATAATTCAAACCACTGTCAATTTTTACCTATACTTTAACTACAAACGTTTTTCCTCCCTTCTTCCTCTCTATTCATTTTAGCAACTAAAGGGATATTTCAAAATGTAAACCAGAGTACAGATTCCTCCAGTTTCATAGTTCCAGTAGCTTTCCATTGCACCTAAAATCCAAACTCCTTGCCGTAACCTAAGTAGCCCTATCTGAATTGGCCTTTTCTTACCATCTCAACTTCACCTCATAGAACATTCTCCCAGTACTGTGAATTGACTGTTCAAGAGCAATTCCTTCTTCCTTCTTAAAATGGTAGAACTAACAATTACATTTCCTGGTCTCCCTTCCAGCTTTGTTTCTGAATGAATATCATGGTCTGCTGATGGAAGTGAAAAAGTGGACATCTGCCTGACAATTTGGCCTTCTTCTACTGTCAAACAAATTTGATGGTCCAAAAGGATTCTCACAGTAATGACCAAGTATGTATTCTCCAGACTCCGGATGTGGAGAGGCAGGTGTGAAGGAAACAGTAGCCAAATTTCTTGTTCTGGTGTCTGGTTAACAGCTTTGCGAGTGCGGAGCATTAGCGGCTGTGTAACTTATCCTGAACCACTGCCTGTAAGCTTTGGCAGCACGTGCTGGAACTCAGTGCATCCATAGGCTGTTTCCAAAGTCATAGCGCCCCTCACAGGACAGTTCTCTAGAATTCTGGGAGCCATGGCTGGAAATCCAGACTACAGCCCACCCCTTAAATAATTTTAAAGTACCTCATTCTCCATAAAAATAAGCTATTCCATTTGAAATACTTATCATGTTCTCTTTTACTGCACAGAAAACGTACTGAAACGTTTACCAAACTGTTCTTCATTACAGTGTCTGGGAACTGGTTCTTATCTTAAACACCCTCCCCTCAAATCTTTGCAAAGCAGGCTACATAGTCTCCTTCAGCTTTGAGATCAATTACCATCTCCTCAGAAGGGTTTTCTTTGAACATCCAATCAAAACTATTTCCTCAATATATAGTTTTCCCATTGCTCTATTTTATGTCTCCACAGCATTTATCACTATTAAAAAAAAATTTTTTTAAACCTCTTTGTTAACTTTCTTTTATTACTCATTCTATATTCCCATCTATCCTCCTAGAATATTAGCTCCTTGAGAACAGAGACCTTTCCTGTCCTCTTTACTAAATGGCTTCTCAGCCCTAGAAGAGAACCAAGAACATAATGAACAAGCATTTGTTCATCAAAGGAACAAATGAATGTTTTAATAAAATCTGTCAAACCTTGATAAACATTAAATTATTTCCAGTTTTTATGGTAATGTAAAAAATTGAAGAAAGGGCACCTTGAAAACAATATCTTAGTATGCTTGTGAAGCATAGCTATAGAACAGCATTCTAGAAGTAGGATTTTTGAGTAAAAGGGCATTTGCATTTTTTATTTTAATATATACTGTCAAACTGCTTTCAAAGATGTTACACCCATTTCCACTCACACCAATCATATACAAGTGTCCATTTAACCAACATGAGCCACACGCTTCAGTGTTACCAAAATTTTCAACGACTGCCAATCTGAAAGATGAAGCAGGTTTTCATTGTAATATAATTCTATTTTTTTAATTTGCACTTATTTTTATAACTGCATGTGTTTCGTCCACGTTCTATTATTTTCTTTATAAGTAGTCTGGACATCTTGTTCATTAAACTAGCCTTTTTCACATACGTTGCGATTTCTTATAATCTTTTGATTCTGTATTTATAACTTTTTTTTTTCTATGTGGGTGTTCTTATTTTTTTACTCATGAACTTTGTTTGGTTTCTTTTGTGGCTTTTGGTTCCGTTCTTATTCTTCACACCAGTCTTCTTCAGTATTTTGTCTCTGTGGCAGGCCTTTTGTTGGTTCGTTGTGTTTGGTTGCTTACTGCGGAAACTGCAGACTTAGGGTTCTTCCATGTTACAGCTGTATGTGCTTTCAAGGGGGAAAATGTTTCTGATCTCTTTTGAGAAAGAAGGCCACTCTAGCATAAGCTCCAGATCAATTGCCTATTATCTCTGACTTCATTTCTCCTTTGGTTCTCCTTCCACATTTAATATGTGCATGTGCCTATTTATGTGCATCCTTTACAGTCAGGTTTGTCTGTAAGTAATGGAGAACCAAGTAACAGTGGAGTAAACTAGGTAGAACTGTACAGGCAGTCCAGGACTAGTATGTGGCTTCATCCACCCCATGAAATCCTCCTCAAACATTCAGGTTTATACATACATACATATATATATATATATATACATATATATATACATATATATATCTCCAGAAAGTCAGCAGTTCAAATCCACCAGCCGCTCCTTGGAAACCCTACAAAGCAGCTCTACCTTGTCCTATAGGGTCCCTGTGAGTCAGACTCCACTCTACGGCAACAGGTTTTCTTTCTTTGTTTTTAAATGTACGTACATACCCATGGCCCCGAGTTTGTTTCGACTCACAGCGACCCTACAGGACAGAGTAGACCTGCCCCCCAGGGTTTCTAAGGAGCGGCTGGTGGATTTGGTGAATTTGAACTGCCGACGTTTTGGTTACCAGCCATAGCTCTTAACTACTGGGCCACCAGGACTCCAGGGAGAGGAGAAGGAACTGGGATGTAAACACCACCCTTCAAGTACCTTTGGGGAATCTCAGAGTAATGGCTGCCGCTACCCATGCTCACAGCCCCTCCCTGCCCCCCTGACAGCAACCCATTTGTTTCTGGAGAAAGCTGGGTTCTGGGTTCTTCATTATGGTCCCTGGGTGGCACAAAGGTTTACGCTCCACTACTAACCTAGAGGTTGGTGGTCTGAACCCACCAAGTGGTGCTGCAGAAGAAAGGCCTGGCAATCTGCTTCTGTATAGATTATAGCCAACAAAACTCTACGGAGCAGTACTGCCCTAACACACGGCGTCACCATGCGTCAGAATCAACTCAAGAGCATCAGGTTTCACCTTTGGGTTTTTGTTCGTTTGTTTGCAGAGAAAGGGTAGGGAGGTTTCTTCCTTAGAGAAACCAAAATCTGTTGGTGCAGTGATTAAGAACTGGGCTGCTAACCAGAAGGTCGGCAGTTCGAATCCACCAGCCACTTCCTGGAAACCCTATGGGGCAGTTCTACTCTGTCCTATAGGATCAATATGAGTCACAATCCACTCAAAGGGTTAGGTTTTGGTATATGTGTGTATATATGTATATATATATATATATATATACACACATCCTTAGGTTTACTTTTGGATTATTGAAATGGGCCAAGTTAGCGACAGCTATGTTCAGGAAACAGAATGGAGAAGGAAATGGGTAAGAAGGGCCGAAGGTTGTATGTCAGCTTCCTCTCTTAAGGAAGGTTCTGAAAGCTGAAAACTGTCACAGAACATTTCTGCTTTAGAGGACATTAGACAGAATTTAGTAGCATCTAGGAAATGCTAGGAATTATCTATTCTTAGTGGCAATTTTACTTGCTTTAAAAAAAGAGATTTATTAAAGAAGGAGAGTAGAATAATTTCTAGGAAAATACAGCAATCTTTGCCAATCTGACAAAATCAGCTTTTTTTTTTTTTTTTTCCCAACCCATCTCTTTCTGGTTCTCTGATTTCATTTTTTCTAAGGGCTCAGGGGATACTGGGAATTTGTATTTTACAAATTCATATTGGCATATTCATTTAATTTAAGGATAGTCAACACAAGTAAAAAGCCAAAATTCACTAGTATGCTGAGGAACTTTTTATTTCAATACATATATCGATAGTTTGCTTCCTAAAATTATTTCTGGATACAATTGGATAGATATCTAATACTTAAAACAAATTAATCAAATCTTTAGACAAAAAAAAGTATGCTAGATTATAATTCAATTTAATATTACCACATATTGGAATTGTAACTCTGATACAACTCTCTTTATTTATTTTATTTTTTTAAACATTTAAAATTTAATTGGCTATAGTTTATGGAGGAGCCCTGGTGGCACAGTGGTTAAGAGCTTGGCTGCTAACCAAAAGGGGTTCGAATCCCCCAGCTGCTCCTTGGAAACCTTATGGGGCAGTTCTACTCTGTCCTATAGGGGCGCTGTGAGTTGGAATTGACTTGATGACATCAGTTTTTTGGTTTTTGTTTTTTTGGTTTATAGTTTATAGATACTATTACATTTATTTCAAAAGTGAAGATAGAAAATAAGTAATCATTTTTTCTCAAATTTATACATGAATATAAGAATAATTACAAAGTAGAACCATTAAACTCGTGTTTTTCTGTGATGCTGAGAAGTCGAAAAGTTTCTCAGTCTCAGCTGCTTCACTTATAAAAATGGGAACGTTTCACTTTAAATATTTGAATATTTGCTTTTTAACCAGCTTGTGTTTTTATATTCTTTTCAATATTACTTTTTGTTTCTGTGGGTTATGAATTCAATTCCATCTTGATATAATTTTCTCTAAAACTTCTTTTTAACATTAATAAAAAGTCTGCACAATTTATTGTAAATTGTATTTTCCATTTTCATGACGGAGTGATGAAAAAAATTGAATGTTTACAAATATTTTTCATTTTGCTTGTACAACTGTAGTAAATACTCACCTATAGCATCCTAATTAGAAGGTATTTTCCAGGAACTAATACTATCGTTCTAAAAATAATCACAACTATTCTTGTCTCTTGCTTATTCATTTTACAAATCTTTCAAAGATGTGTGATCACATAAAATTATATTCTCCAAAACCTGTGATACTCAGTAACTCAGCTGGAGACTGGAAACTGTTATCCCTAGACTAGGTATTGTTTCAGTTTTACTATTCAGTAGACAATTGGCTCAGTCTTAAGATAAGGATCTAATTCACGGCTACTACACTGCAAACAGGAGAAAACCATTTGTATCATGTTAATTTTCTTGATCTGTATTAAACATCTCTTGGATGTAGAATGACTGAACAAACAAATCTGTTTTGGAAGTACAGCCAGAATGCTTCTTAGAAGCAAGGATGGCAAGACTATGTCTCACATACTTTGGACATGTTATCAGGAGGGGTCAGTCCTGGAGAAGGACATCATTCTGGTAAACTAGAAGGTCAGGGAAAAAGGGAAAGACCCTCTACGAGGTGGACTGACACAGTGGCTGCAACAATGGGATCAAGCATAACAATTGTGAGAATGGCACAGGACTGAGCAGTGTTCCGTTCTGTTGTACTTAGGATGGCTATGAGTTGGAAGCGATTTGATGGCACCTAATAACAAAAAACATGTTACTTTTCTCAGTCTGTATTAAACAGCTGTTGGAGTTAGAACAATCAGAATGCTACTTGCTCACAGAGTTGCCAAGGAAATAGACAAATCCTTAACGTCATTCTTCTACGAGAGTCTGTGGCCTCTTTATTTATGGGTATGGCTGGAGAAAATTACAGAAAGGTCCATCTGCCTACATATGAATTCCTTACCATTACCCAGTACTCTTTCTGAGGATTTTAGATCAATTCTCACTATTTTTCACATATAAAATAATTTAACATGCCTCACGTATGAACAGCTGTCAGTTATGTGACAGGAATTAATCAACTATCTGACAGACTCAGATTTCTATTTCAAGATGATATATATTTGCTCGCAAAATGCTTTGTAAAGTTCTAAGATCATAATAGAAACTCTAATTTAAAGCAATAATGAAACTAAAATTAACAATAATTATTATATGTCAGAAAGGGTCAAATAAATCATATAAATTAAATGTGATTTCTGACTTAATTAACTTTGACATGTAATCTTTCAAAAATAAACTTGATTGGAGTGTTACTCATACTCTGTCAGTATCCTACCAGAATTTTTCAGTTATTCTTTGTAAGCTGTGCTCCATAAAAATAAATGTTCTTATTTAAAAGAGACAGCAAGTTAAGATGGAAATAGCATTGAGTTTACAGCCCAGTGTGTTTTAATCCAAATTCTTCATTTAGCATTCTCTATGTGACATTGAAAGGGGCCCTGTTGGCACAGGACTTAAGCGCTTGGCTGCTAAGTGGAAGGTCGTTGGTTCAAACCTACCAGCTGCTCATCCGGAGAAAGATGTGGCAGTCTGCTTCTGTAAAGATTACAGCCTTGGAAACCCTATCAGACAATTCTATTCTGTCCTGTTGGGTCACTATGAGTCAGAAGCAACTCGACAGCAACTAGCTAGTTATCTTCATGTTTCTCAATTTATTTTCCTCATCTGTTAATTCAGGACAGTGACATCTGCCTTGAAATGTTAGGTTAAGGGTTTACTATGTGGATATATGCAAAATATCCTAACAGCAGTACGGTGCCTTTCACACAGCAGGCCAGTCTTCTCCTAAAATGTCATCCCCACTCTCTTCATTCTCAATTTACATCCAATAAACTTCACGTTTCAGTCTCTCTAGGTTCTATCTCTTTCTCCTAGGAATGTTTTCACTAACACAGCTACAATTTCATTCATGGCATTATTTTTTCACAGTTCCGTCAACATGACCACCAATGTTTTGAAAGCTGACAGAATCCCTTAAAGATTCACAATTTTTTCTTTTTCTTTTATTGTACTTTAGGTGAAGGTTAACAAAACAAACTAGTTTCCCTTTGAACAGTTAGTACACATATCGTTTTATGACATTGGTTAACAACCCCACGACATGTCAACACTCTCCCTGCTTGACCTTGGGTTCCCTATTACCAGCTTTCCTGTCCCCTCCTGCCTTCTCATCCTTGCCCCTGGGCTGGTGTGCCCATTTAGTCTCATTTTGTTTTATGGGCCTGTCTAATCTTTGGCTGAAGGGTGAACCTCAGGAGTGACTTCAGTACTGAGCTAAAAGTGTGTCCAGGGGCCATATTCTTGGGGAAGATTCACATTTTTTCTTTCTTTTAATGATCGGAAATATACAAACTACAAATCAACTTTACTTAAGAAAAAACATGAAATTATTAAAATATTTTGTTATCTTAGTAATATAGTAGTTAAAATTTGATTATGATGAAATAAGGGAGAACTTAATATTACTACATAAAATATGAATAAGAAAATTGAAGTGCAGAACTTAGAATAGAAATACAAAATTATCCTACGAGATATTGTTCATCAATTTCCTTTAACTCATCGCCAGCTACGGATCCGCAACTAGTCCTTCTGGCCAGAAAATCTAGCATAGAGGTTCTGTTTCCTAGATGCGTATCCTAGTGTCATGAACTGCTATAATCAAATGCCACAAGGTGAGTGACTTTGAAGAAAAGAAATTTATTTTCTCACAGCTCTGTAGGCTAGAGGAAACCCTGGTGGCATAGTGGTTAAGAGTTATGTCTGCTAACCAAAAGTTTGGCAGTTTGAATCCACCAGGCACTCTTGGAAACTCTATGGGGCAGTTCGACTCTGTCCTATAGTGTCACTATGAGTCAGAGACGACTCGTTGGCAATGGGTATGGGCTTCTGTAGGCTGGAAGTCTGAATTTAGGGCTTCAGCAGGGATATGCTCTTTCTCTATAGGCTCTAGGGGATGAGCCTTCCCTGTCTCTTTCAGATTCTCTAGCCCTGGCATTTCTTAGTGTTCCTTGGCTTGTAGATGGATCCCCATATGTTGTCTTCTTCCTGTCAGTTACTCTGTTTCTGCATCTGCCCTTCTCTTTTATAAATGCTGCTTACAAAAGGATTAGTCTTAGGATCTACCCTACTCCTGTATGACTTCTTTAATTTAACTGATAACATCTGCAAAGAAAAAAACCTATTGCCCCAAATAAGATCACATTTACCACTGCAGGTGTCAGGAGTTCAACATATCTTTTGCGGGACATAATTCAATCTATAATAGGTAGCTACACTCATTCGATCTGTGAAGCCTCCGTAGGTAACATCACTGAAATGTACAGTGCCTATGGAAAGTCTTTACAATATTCTCTAAACTTGCTTTTTCTAACAGTTGTTTACACTGTATTTCCTTTTGGTTTGACACACAAAATTCCATTACTCAAATTTGTGTCTCAAATACCTAAAGGTTGGAGACTGCTGTTCTATAAACATGAAATCCATTGAGAGAAACAAAGTATTTAACCCGAAATATTTTAGCAGCAAAGCAAAGCAGTTTTTTTTCTTTTTAAGTACCATGTTGGAAGGTCCCAACTCAAGTTGGGAATATAGAAAAGATAGCAGATCAATGTGGGTTGTTCTTGTTTTGCTTGTTCGTTCTTCAGAACACACCCTTTAGAAATTGATGAATGTGAATATAAAAAGCATTTTAACTGGTAGCCAGAGGAGGAAAGTCACTTATGCAAAAATTGATTTGTGCAAAGACTTGATCTTAAGTATGTAAGTATATGAAGTATAGGTGTCATAGTGGACGGAAGAGGGGACACATATGACATTAGAGGAACAAAAAATTGACTTACGTAAGTCCAGAAACCAGATGGAAAAACACAAAAACGACATGATCAGACAATTTATAGAAATATATTAAAAGTCCATTTGATATATGAAGTAGTGTTCAAAATCACAATTAAACCTGTTGCCGTCGAGTCAATTCCGACTCATAGTGTGACCCTATAGGGCAGAGTAGAACTGCCCCATAGGGTTTCCAAGGAGCGGCTGGTGGATTTGAACTGTTGACCTCTGGTTAGCAGTCAAATGCTTAACCGCTGCATCACTTAGAGAAATTAAAAAACAGGTTTTTGAAAGTTGAAAAAAAAAACTGTTGAGATACTATTTTTCTCATATTACTGAACATTATAAAAAGCAAGACAGTGCATACTGTTGGTAAGGGTATAGAAAACAGGTACTCTCATACACTTAAACGGTGTGGATAAAAATGCATACAGAGGGTAATTTGGTAATATCTAACAAAACTGCCTATGAGCTCTCCTTTGAAACAGCAATTCCACTTTCAGGAATTTATTCTGAAGATATACCTTCTAAAACTATAAAAATACATATGCACAAGTAATTCATGGAAGCATTATTTCCAATAGCAAAATATTGGAGAAAGCCTAAAGGCACATATATAGTGTTAATTGAACCTGGGAATGTACACTCAATGGAATGCTATGCAATTTTAAAAATAAATGAGGAACTATTCTGTGAAATAATATGGCATGATTTCCAGGATATATTCCTAAACAAAAAAAAAGTTGAAACAAGTGTCTATAATACGCCACCATTCTTAGAAAAAGAAAAAGAAAAAAACAAATGTATCTGCTCAGTTGTGCCAAAGAAAGACAGGAAAGACAAACAAGAAACTAATGACATTGGTACCTACAGGTAGTGGGTGGAAAATGTGAAGAATGAAAACGGACTAGAAGTTGTGGGGAGGGGAACACTTTTTGGAGTATGACTTTATGGGTAGTTCTAGTATCTAGGGATCCCTGGTGGTACAGTAGTTAAGAACTAGGCTGCTAACCAAAAGGTCGACAGTTTGAATCCACCAGCCGCTCCTTGGAAACTCTGTGGGGGTTCTACTCTCTCCTGCATGGTCGCTATGAGTCAGAATTGGCTCCATAGCAACGGGTGTGGTTTTTGGCTAGCATTCAGAACCGTGTTAATTTTTCACATGTTCACAAAATAAATACAAAATTAAAATCAACAAGAAAATTCATACGTGGTACAAAAAAGATTGGGGGAGTTAAAAAAGTCAACACTGCAAAGTTTGAAAACAATAATTTATATCTACACTCTGTCTATATATACATATATATGTCTTAGAATAAAACAAACTGTATTCAAATATTAGGTACTCAGTAAATTTACTTTTCACAGAGGTATGGGTAAGCTAGCCATTGCCTTCAAGTTGATTCTGACTCATGATGACCACACGTGTTTCACAGGAGAAATGTTACCGAAGGCAGTGGGTTCGCCGCTTGTACTCCCATTCTGAATAACTAAGAGTCAACTGGATTTAAAGCAAGGCATAGGTTATTACTCACGGCAAGTAAGGAGACACGGGTGTCAGACCCGAAGCACTCTCTCACCAAACAAAGGGCTGGAGGAAGTAGAATTATTCTACGCGGGAAAGGTGAAGTCATACATATTCATTAACTTCATACATATTCAAAATAGGGTCGGGCTAGGATTTGGCACATAAGTGGCTGACAGACTTCTCGCTTTTGAAATGGTCTTGGTCACCACTCTATGACGTATGTCCGGTGATTTTTGTTCTCTGGCATGGGTCTTTTGTTTCCTAGGCAATACTTATTATGGGATGGGGCCATCTGGCGGTCAACCTGGTCTCTTACTGCGCATGCCCAGGATTTTAGTTCTAACTGGCTGATCTGAAAGACAGCTGCAAGCGGGAAGATTAGGAGGAAGCAGTTTAAACTTTAACCGCGAGTGAGGTAAACAATGTTTTATGGTTGACACCATTCTTCTTCTAGAAAAATTTTTAACTGACATAACTGGTTTTTTAAGGCCTTTTCTGCCCTTAGCTGGTCTCAGAACTGCATTACATAGGGTTTTTAATGGCTGTAATCCCAGAAGTAGATTACCAGGACTTTCTTACATGGCACCCCTGGGTAGATTCAAACCACAACCTTTTGGTTAGTAGTCCAGCACAAACCGTTTGTGCCACCCAGTGACTATGTGTGTATTTGTGCGTGTATATGTATACTTTAATATATTGTTTAGTGTTGACTTTTCTAATTTTATAAAAATAGCATATCAAAATACACATGATGTTTTCTGGGACTTTCTTAATACAATATTATATTGTGAGTATACCATATATTTTATTAATTCTCTTTGTTGATGGATGTTATGGATTGAATTGTGTCCCCCAAAAATGTGTACCAACTTGGCTAGGCCATGAGTCCCAGTATTGTGTGGCTGTCCACCATTCTTTAATCTGATGTGATTTTCCTGTGTGTTATAAATCCTAACCTCTATGATGTTAATGAGGCAAGATTAGAGACAGTTAGGCTAATGTGGCAGGACTCAATCTACAGGATTAGGTAATATTTTGAGTCAATCTCTTCTGAGATATAAGAGAGAGAATCAAGCAGAGAGAAGAGGGACCTTATTACTACCAAGAAAGTGTTGGGAACGGAGCAAGTCCTTTGGACCCGGGGTCCCTGTGTTGAGAAACTCCTAGACCCAGGGGAAGATTGATGACAAGGACCTTCCCTCAAAGCCAACTGAGACAGAAAGCCTTCCCCTGGAGCTGGTGCCCTGAATTCAGACTTCTAGCCTCCTAAACTGTGAAAGAATAAATTTCTGTTTGTTAAAGCCATCCACTTGTGGTATTTCTGTGATAGCAGCACTAGATAACTAAGACAATGGCCAATTGGGTGGTTTGTAGTTTTTTGCTATGATCAAGCATAAGAAATTCCCTGGGTGGTACAAATAATTAAGGTTGGAGGTTTCAGTCCACCTATAGGTATCTCAGAAGAAAGGCCTGGCAACTTCCAAATAATCATGCATTGAAAACCCTGTGGAGCACCCTGATACTCTGACACACGAGTTCACCACGAGTCGGAGTTAATTCAATGGCAACGGGCTATGAAGCATAAGGCATTATTATAAATGCATCTTGGTACCCATACCCTAAGTTATTTCATTATATACATATGGAGTGGAACTGCCAGAACATAAGTAATATGATTATTTGTTTTTTTTACAATAAAAGCCCACATTATTTCTCAATATGATTTATTATTTACACTCCAACTAGTAGTAATGAAATAACCTATTGGTTCACATTGTCTTCAGTAGTTAACTGTCTTAGTCATCTAGTGCTGCTACAACAGAAATACCACGAGTGGATGGCTTTAACAAACAGAAACTTATTTCTTCAGAGTAAAGTAGGCTAACAATCCAAATTCAGGGCGTCAGCTCCAGGGAAAGGCTTTCTCGCTTTGTTGGCCTTCTCATCAGTGTTCCCTCGGACTAGGAGCTTCTCCACGCAGGGACCCCGGGTCCAAAGGATGCGCTCTGCTCCTGGCACTGCTTTTCCTGGTGGTATGAGGTCCCCAACTCTCTGCTTGCTTCCTTTTCCTTTTATCTCTTGAGAGATAAAAGGTGGTGCAGGCCACACCCCATGGAAACTCCCTTTACATTGGATCAGGGATGTGACCTGGGTAAAGGTGGTGTTACAATCCCACTGTAATCCTCTTTAACATAAAATTACAATCACAAAATGGAGGCCAACCACACAATTCTGGGAATCATGGCCCAGCCAAATAGGTACACACATTTTTTGGGAGACATAATTCAAACCATGACATTAATACTTTCAGAATTCTTCATTTTTATCAGTTGATAAGTATAAAACGGTATCTTGTTTTGGTCTCTATTTGCATCTTCCTGATTACTTTTGAGATGGAACCTCTTATATTTATTAGCTATATGGATTTCCTCTTTAGTGAAAGGACACGTGTTTTTCTCCATGTTATTGTCTTCTTCTTATTGATTTGTAAGCAATCATTATTTATTAAGGACACTATATCTTACCTTTGTAGCTCTATGTGTTGAAAATATCCTCTATTAAAATATCATGTATTTTCCACTCTCTTTAAAGTGTTTTTTATTGAGCCACAATTTTTAGCTTTACTATATTAATATATTAATCTTTTAAAGTTAGTGCTTTTTGTGTGTGTCTTAAGAAATATTTCCAAAGTAAAAATTAAAAATGTATTATCATATAATATAAGAAAATATTTTCCATTTTAACTATTTTAAGTGTACAATTTAATGACATTAATTATATTCACCGTGTTGTCATATATTTTCTTAAAAGGATTTTAATGTTTTTCTTTTGACATTTAAATAGGGTTGCCTGATAAAATACAGGGTACCCAGTTATATTTGAATTGCAGATACATAACACACAGTTTTTTAGCATAAATATTTCCCAAATATTGCTTGGGACATATTTATACTAAAATTATTCATTATCTAGAATTCAAATTTAACTAGGTGTCCTCTATTTTTTATTTGCTAAATCTTGCAACTTTACATTTAAGTTGTACATCTTGGTCTATGTGTGTGTGTAATACAGAGTTCCATTTTTTTATAGAAATTATTATTTTTTTTATTATTACCAGTTAGCAGTTCAACATGAGTCCTTCAAAATGACCGCTTATGTACCAATCTTTTGCAGTGCATACGTTTGAAGAAAATAAATTCAATCATGGTTCTACTGGCTGATACATTCAAAGCAGTGTTTTTCTCACAGTAAAAATCTACAGGATACCAGCACAAAGCACATGTTTGATAGAAAGCAAACACTTTCTAATGAAAGATTAGCAACACCATTTAATAAGTGAAATAGAGCAGGAAATGGCATAACACTCAGAAGTCAAAATATCTCATACTTAATTTTGTATAGCTATCTCATTTTTTTGAAGACCACTTAGCTCTCCATCAAAAGAAACACGAGAAGAAAGTACAGGAGACCTGCTTACAGACGCATGATGTAGATAAGCGGACGGAGAGAGGGTCACTGGTCGTTGACTTCCACACCAGGTATATTCACTTTTGAAATCAGGTCCTTGGAGATTCTGATCAGTTTATCATTTTCTGTAGTCATCTGTTCCATAGTCTTCTCCAGCAAGTTGATTTGCAGCTGTTTCTTTATCAGGCTCACCTGGAAGGTCAACTTCTCTACTTGGGCCTGCCTCTGGACCTGGGTGAGTTTCTCCTTTGCTAGATCGTGCTTCTTTTCTGTGTGAGCCTTCAATACTGGGTATCTCTGGCCTTCCTTTTCAATTCTTAATGAACAATCCTCAACCCACTCCTTCAGAGATTCTGCACTCTTGCGATAGCCTTCAGCCACTCCTCCTGTTTGTCCCATCTTTGTAAAGATCACAGAGAGATTCATCCATGGAGTTCAGGTCCGTGATAAGTTGATCTTTTTCTTTCAGAACATTCTAGGTTTTGGCTTTGGCAAGCTCCTTCAGTTTCTGAACCTCCTCCATCACCTGCGTTATGGTCCTTTCAAACCCATCTGTGGTTTTCTCCATCTCTAGGCATGTCACAAGGAGCTCCTCATACTTGCTTTTCAATTTCAAGTTCTTTGTTTGTGTGGCATTGACCTCTGCAACTAGCTTCCCCTGACTGCACTGCAGCATATGCAGCATGGGGCCAGCTGGCAGAAGGAGGCCCACAGGCCCAAGGACATAGAGGGGATGGTCTGTCACAGGAACATCCAGAGCACCTAAGAAATCAAAGCCCACCAGCTTCGCTTCAGGCAGACTTCCTGAGGAAAGCTTGTGTGTATTGTCAATGCTGTTTGTCTCCGTGACAATAGGAACCGATATATTAGGGCTGTCTTAGGAGTGGGTCAAATCTGAGGTATGAAGACTGTTTTCTCAAGACAGACTCCTTAGAGGAGGAAGTTCCAAACTGCTCCAAGTAATCCATCTCAGCCCTGGAGCCCAGGACTTCAGCGGGGTCTCTGAAGTGCTCTTCTGTAAGGTCCATGGAGGCTCTGGCCCCTACTGAGAAGAGGGAGGCTCTAGCTCTTTTGGCGCCTCCACTGTCTAACCTTTGGGACTGCTCCTTCCATACCTATTATTTTTAGAGTTCTGTTTTTATATTTATCCTTTACATACTAATTTTTTGTACTTTATATGACGTAAGTTCCTCTTTCTGCACTTACTTGCCGTGCTAAATTTGAAGTATGTATCAGTTCCTTATTACAATTTACCAGTACAGAGGTAGTTTGTTCAGGCTGATATGGAGGTTCTACCATCCTCAACTCTGGCTTTATATTTGTGTCTAAATGATCGTTTCAGTTCTTTACATAAAGACTGCATCCAGCATTGCAAGAAAGCTAAAAACAAAGAGGGGTAAACAGACATTCATTTTAAGAACACCCACTGGAAGTGAAACACACCATCTGTATTCACATCCCACTGTCCAGAATTTAATCATAAAACCACACCTAGATGGAAAGAAGAGTGTGTGGAATACTTAGCTGCACAGCCATTCCTTATCCAACTCTATCATATAGGAGAAGGGAAAACAGATTTCAAAGAAACTTAGTAGTTCAGCCACAATATTCTTCATACTTTATCTTCTGTGAAAGCTTGAAACACTCGTAAGCTCATATTTCACTTTGAATTGAGGTCAGAAGAGGCATCCATACTTTGTTCCTGGAAACCACACTACAAGTTGGTTCTACATAGAAGCTTTACCTATTACATTTTTGAAATAATATTTCCAGATCAGACACACTCCAATGCCAGCTGATAATTAGATTTGTAAACACTTTCATTCCATCTCTTGCTGAGCTCTATCAGTCTATCTTAACAATGTAAAGTATTTGCAAAGCTGGTATACCTAATCTCATTATGTAAAAAGCTTCTTTATTACTGACGCAACTGAAAACTTAAATGTCTATAAAAGCTCTCATAGGGTTTCAAACGAAAATATAACACAGGGGTAACCTACGTAACTGTATTCACCCTACTGCTCAAATCTCCTCCTTGAATCTAGGTTTTCCCTCTGTGATTGAATTTCTCAACAGATAAAAGCTCAAAGAGCACACTGGAATGATTCATCCCCACACCTACGTCTGACGCATATGTCCTCAAAATGAACATATTTTAAATCATCAATCATTTATTTGTTTTTAAGCATTTAGTATCAATATGACATGTACTGGGCACTGTGAGGGATACAAGGATGACTTTACACAAAGCCAAACATCCAGGATGGAGCCCTGGTGGCACAGTGGTTAAGAGCTTGGCTGCTAACCAAAAGGTCAGCAGTCTGAATCCACCAGCCACTCCTTGAAAACCCTATGGGGCAGAACTACTCTGTCCTATAGGGTCGCTATGAGTCGGAATCAACTTGACGGCAATGGGGTAAACGTCCTGGGTATTATTGGGAAAGAAATAGGTTTTAGAAGACAGAATATTATGAGAGAATTATGCTTGCAATGTAGGGACAGTGGAGAAAGAGATAAATTCTGGCTGGGGGAGTATGTGAAAGTATTATGGAGGAAGTGAGATTTGAGAAGGGCCTTCAATGACTCATTGATGAACAGAATGCAATATGAAAGACGTTTATGACCTCCTAAATCACAATTTTATAAAATCTCGTTCTTGCCCCAGTAATTCAATAAGCAGATAATCTCTAGGCAAGGTATCCAAATAAGTTACAGACATCCTTACTCATCAATTGTCATATCATGTGATTAATTTCACTTTCACGTTAGAAATGTTATTTCATAAACATTTCTGGCATCTATGCAAAGATTAATCAGTGTCAAGTATCTTATCTGGCTAATTTTATGTTATAATTATTGACTACATAATGGTATTAAAATGACCTATTAGGGAAGAAAAGTAACCAGGATCCAAATCAAAAAGGGCTGGATTCCCCTTTATATCAATAAATTCCCATGGTTAGTCTTCTTCTATGAAATGTTCAGGAATAGACTTATTTCATTTATTCTTCAAAATTAGGAATTTTTTCAAGCCATCTTATTCCACTAGCCAGGTGATACACAGGCAAAGAGTGAAAGGGGCTAATATGACAAAACAGAGTAAAAAAAAATTGCCTTTATAATGCAGAAATACAGCTCCAGTCAAAAAAGTAAAACATAAAGGGCAACAGAAATGAATAAGAGCACAAATTTGATCTGAAATTTCCACAGACAGTTATTGGATCTACATCTCTCTCTCTGTAGACTATCTTTAGCAAATCATCATCTATAATGAATTGCCTTGTAAGTGAATTTGGATGATAAGCCAAGGATAACCTAACTTTGTTAAGTGACTTTCAGGAGCAATGGTATGCCTTCCCAATGAAGCCGGCTATGTTCTGCCCATATCTTTTTTCATATAACTTGGAGAGGTTAAGCACTTTAATACAAGACTGTTCTCCCAGACCCAAGCCTGAGAAGTGACATCCAGTGAGGAAGGAGAGGAAAAAAGTCAGCAGAAAAAGGTTCCTTTGGAGGTTAAAATTGGTTGAAATCCTGAGCTGAGATGAAAGAATTAGCTTTAGGAAAAAAAGACACCTCTTCTGTTGAGACAAGATGAAGAGAAGTGAGAATTAATTCTGATGCCAACAAGACGCTCAGAGGGGATGAGAAGAAAATTTTAGCAATTCTTACCTGACAGTTTCTATTTTCTCTGTAAGATAGGAGACAAGGATGTCTCAGTATAAAGGTAGAGAGAAGGAAAGAGGCAGAGGAAGACCTGTTTGCCACAGTCATTGGGGGAACTAAGATAGAGAAACGATTCTCATAAGATTGCTGGGTGGCATTAAGGATCCAGTCAAGATGAAGGACATGATTGTATAAACCACATGCCCAAAGACTGAGATTTTTCCCAGGATCTGGGGGGAAGTGCCAAATATGAGTCAGGAAATGACAGGGGAGAAAAAGAATGTGTTTAGGAATCATAATATTCTGGGCCCAAATTTCTACCCTTACCTTCTAGCTATGTGACCATGGACAAGCTACTTAAACATCGCTAAGCTCCACTTTCCTTGACTGTAAAAGTGGAGTAAAAGCGCCTACATCACAGGGTTGTTGTGGGGATCAAACAAAGAAATGCAAACAAAGAGTTTAACCAAGTGCTTGGCATATAATCAGTATTTACTAACAAAAGGGTCTTTTGAGATTTTAATAGGGATAGTAATGACCACTAATAAAAATTTGTTTAAATTTGTTTGTATTCAAGAGGTATAGCAGAAGGACAATACGAAATGAGAATGGAAATACTAGATCAAAATGGAATCAGTAATCAATTTGGGATTAGAGAATTAAGATCCTAGAGGCAAGCCAAGAGCAGCAATTGTTCTAGAAGCAACAGGGTCACAGGGGGCACCAGAGGTCTGATATGAGTAGCCGAGTAAATTATGGGTCTGCTAATGGGCTGATGCCCCTGATAGTATTAAGAAGAAATGCATAGTTCATTTTCTTTATAAGCCCATAATGTCTACTGATAGATTTTTATTATTTATCATGAATTCTCTTTGTGCCTCTCTGCATTTAAATGGTAAGCTATGGTTACTTCAGAACACAAGTAATATCCTCTTATGGAAGTGTTGTACACCTACTAGAAACATAATAAGTACCTGTTGCAAACTAAAGAAGCATATCATGAAAGTATTGTATCAGTTATAATTTCTGGAACCTCATAGATCTCATTTTATAGTTCAAGTGATAGCATCTGGTAACAGTTGATTTTATTCTGTCATTTAATTTCAAGTAAAGGCATAAATATGCTATAACAAATATACTCTGTTTAAGAGCTTTTTATTTTTAATACATGAATATACAAGTAAAAATTACATCACCCTGTTTACATTATATATAAAGGGAGACAAAGAAATTCAATTTCCTGACCCTCAAGTCGCTTCTTGCTGAATTCCTTCCATTCTTCATTGTGAAGGAAAACTGATTCTCTTCTCTCTCTCCTCTTTTGCTCTCTCTCTCTCTAAATGTATTCTTCATCAATAATTGTATCTGTCTACTAGATTCCATTGTTGTTAAACTAATTTCTTTTTTTAAATTTTAGAATCAGATTCTATACTGAGGTTTGGCAAACTACCACCTGCAGGCCCAACCCAGTTTTTGTAAATAAAGTTTTATTGGAATACAGTCATACACATTAATTTACATATCATGCATGACTGCTTTCATAATACAATGACAGAGTTGAGTAGTTGCTACCTATCGTAAGCCTGTAAATCAAAAATACTTCCTATCAGGCCCTTTACAGAGAAAGTCTCCTCACTCTGTCTACTTAATTATCTGTTGCTTATATTTTTCCCTTAACCCTGTGTTACGGGTGCCTTTCTAGATCAGTATATGTAGAGCTCTCCTATTCATTTAAATTATTTCAGAGATTATAGTGAAATGATATACTTTACTTTGATCATCACTGTTGGAAATTTAGATCTTTTCTGGTTTTTAAGATAATGTCACATTTTCAAGTACATATTAACAGATGCCAGGGTGCGACATATATCTTTTAGAATGTTACAGAAACACAAAAGCAATCTATAACATATTCACAGGTATTAGGTTTCATGAATATTCCCTTTCATTACAAAATGAAAAGTGCAAACTATGTTAAAAAATGCAAATGGATAAAAATAAATATTACGGAAATAACTTTTCAAAGAACTAAAAGTTAAATAATGACCCTCAAATTTGAAGAATATTACACATAGATTATATCAAAGTTAGCTATTATGAGTTTTCTACTGCACCAAAGTTCCCTGCTTTTTTCTTTATGAATAAAAGTCCAATTTATCCCTGTCCAAGATAAACATACTTGGGATCCCAGGTTCCCGTTCAGCCAGGTATGGCCATGTGACACGATTCTTTCTAAGTAATTATGGTAAGAAATACAGTCATGACATCTAGAGGTCCAACAGCCATCTGGTAACCTCAAACTGAGAAGCATTATGTTAAAAATTTACATCCTCAAGTATGGTAGAGTGGAATGTTAGGAAGTCACGAGTGTCTAAATGTGTCATTGAGCCACCTACTGGCCTTGAATTGTCTTGTCTCTAACTTCTTGTGCCATAAAGCAATTAAGACCCTACTGTTTTTTAGTTATAGTCATAACATTTTCTGTTATTTGGACCAGAGGCAATCCTAACAAGCATCCCACAATCTATGATATGTTATAATACCTTCCATTAGTCCAGAATTAACTTTATACATGAATTAATCTGTTTTTTCGTGTACTGACTATAAGAACCTTGAACATAGGAAGCCTTTATAAAGTAGATGTTTAATGCATGTATATAGCTTTAAATATTTTTTTACATTTCAACACCTCCAAAATTTCTATTTTCAGAGCAAAAGTATCTTCTCAGATCAAACCTTATATAACCAACAGATTTCGTTCGTCTCTCCTTAGATGTCTCACACAAATTTCAAATTTCACACATCCTAAACTGAATGCTTAACCTTTCCTGCCAAATCTTTCTCCTGGTTCAGTCTTTAAAATCTTGGTTCACTATTACTCAGGCAGAAACTTGAGCCACATTTTCACATTCATCATCACCAAAATTCAGTATGCCACGAAAGTCTCTGGAGGATACTTCCATAATCTTGCTAATTTTATTTCCACCTAGTCTATGCCAGCATCTCCTTCTGCTGCCTCTGCAATCCCCTTCCTAAACTAAACACCCCACCTTCCCTTCCACTTCCTCCAATTGATTTTCTATACAACAGTGATCTTTTACAAATGTAAATTCTGTGCTTTCACAGCTTTCTATCACACTCAGGAAAATATGGTCGAAAACATCCTGCAAAACCAGCTCCTGTCTACCTGTCCAACCTCATCCTGTGTCATTTTCCTGCTTATTTATTATGTTCAAGGCATCATTCATTCTTTTAGTTCCTAAAATAACTCAAGCTATTTTCTACCCAAGAGCCTCCATATATGTTTCCATCTTTCTCTGAGGTTTTCCCTGGATAGCTATTGCTTTTTCTCCAGGTCTTAGTTATCACATTTTTTTCCTTACTCAGAGAGTCCTTAAGCGGAATTAATACCTCCTCACCACTTTACACCATTCATGCCATTAGTACATTTCTTAGGTCTCAGCACTATTATCTTTTCCATAATAGCAGTTTATTGCAAGGGCAGGGGACACTTTCATTTGCTTCACCACTGTGTACTCAGTTCTTAGGATGGTAAATGACATGTTTTTAGTAGGTGCTCATTAAAAAATATGTAAATGATAGATGAATGGATCACAGAGTGACTTTGCTGAAATGCATTGCCAGTGGCTTCATTAGGGATTTCAGAACCAAAATGGCATGATTAATTCCATCACAACATTGTTCATGTTTCTGGAATATTTTGATCTGCCTTAGAGTTCTCCACATTATGGCGACTAATCTGCATCATTTAAGGTCAATTGGTTTAAATGTTAATAAAATGTAAATGACTTCATAGCAACATCTAGGGTAGTGTTTGAGGAAACAACTGGAAACCATAACCTAGCCAAGTTGACATATACAATTAACCACCACAGTCCACACCTTGTCAATTGCTTCCTTATACATCTCCTTTAACCATATTTAATTTCTAAATAAGGACAAGAACAAGGTCATACTTCTGCCTAACACGATAAAATTATTCTGCATACAGCTGAAAACACACTCTTTCCCCAGAAGAGGACGCAAAGTCCTTGGGTGATGTTCACTTGCCTCGTTGTTATTAATAGGTGCCGTCGAATCTGTTCTGACGCATAGTGACCCTACGCACCACAGAACAAAACAGTGCCCAATCCTGTGTCATCCTTACAATCATTGTTATGCTTCAGCCCATTGTTGCAGCTACTGTGTCAATCCATCTCGTTGAAGGTCTTCCTCTTTTTCAATTACTCTCTACTTTACCAAACATGATGTCCTTCTCCAGGGACTGATCCTTCCTGATAACATGTCCAAAGTATGTGAGACAAAGTCTCACCATCCTCGCTTCTAAGGAGCATTCTGGCTGTACTTCTTCCAAGACAGATTTGTTCCTTCTTTTGGCAGTCCGTGGTATATTCAATATTCTTCATCAACACCACAATTCAAAGGCATCACTGATATCCTGTAACAAATACAATGATATAAAGTTAATCAGTCTTACGTTAAATGGTAAAATAATTAGAAAGGGAAGAAAACAAAGATATTTGATTGATACATGTGTATGCATACACAGACAACGTGCATATACACACAAACATTTTTGTAATAAAATAAGGAAGAAGTACTCATGACAATTACAGTCTTAGATTCTGCAGCTGGTTACGTGGTTGTAGTTGGTATTTATAACTACCTTGTTTCAATAGGCTTTACTTGTTCTACACAAGCACCTCATCTGGTCAGGGTTCTTTGCCTGGTAAGGTAAGGTGGAGCTTCATTCCTGAAGGATTCGGGCTATTAGTAGTTCTGTCTGAATTGGGTTGTTGTAATTTGCTATTGTCTTTAATCATAAGGCAAGCTGGTATTAAGAGACAACCTAAGAGATCTCCTGTATTCCAGACATACTCCTCCTTACCTCCACTGTATACACTCTGATTTTCCCCTTAGTAATGTGGATCAATGACATCAATCACATTCCTTTCTTACCTGTTTAATCAAAGTCATGAAGAGCCCAAAATGGCCTGGTGGCAGTCTTAAATTCCAGTTCAGTGGAATCATGATTGTGTTTCCTGGTGGAAGCATTCTTCTTTTTAGAACAAAGACCTCTAGACAAGCTGAGCATAAGATCATGGGGACAGGAAGCAAAAATTTTATGAGTGGATTAATAGGGGTAATAGTCAATGGCACCACTCCCATTTACACCTCTTGAGTCCTAGACCCATGAATCCTAGCTTTTGGAGAAAACAGCAGCATACATCAGACACTGGAGAGCATTGCTCCAGCCCTTCACATTACAGCTACCTCACTGGAGCTATAATTGAGACTTCAAAAAAGCCATTTCACTATTCTATCAAGCCAGCTGCTTCATGATGAAGAGGGACATGGTAAAACAAGTGAAATTCATGAGCATGTACCCATTGCCACACTTCATTTGCTGGGAAGTGAATTCCTTGATCAATGGTGATGCTATGTAGAATATCATGACAGCTGATAAGGTATTCTGCAAGTGCATGGATGGTAGTTTTGGCAGAAACACTGCATACAGGGAAGGCCAATCTCTATTCAGAGTAGGTGTCTATTCCAGTAAGATCAAAATGCTGCCCCTTCTGTGATGGAAGCAGTCCACTGTAATCAACCTGCCACCAGGTAGCAGGCTGATCACCCAAGGGAATGGCGCCATATTGGTGACACAGTGCTGGTCTCTGCTGCTGGCAGATAGGACACTCAGCAGTGTCTGTAGCCAGGTCATCTTTGGTGAGTGGATGTCCATGTTGCTGAGCCCATGATTAACCTCCATCTCTGCTAACATGGCCACTTTGTTCATGAGCTCATTGAGCAATGCCGGCAGTGGTTGAGGAAAAAGGCTGACTGGTATCCACAGAATGGATCATTCCACCCACTTGATTATTTATATCTTCTGCTGATGTCACCCTTTGGTGAACATTGACACGGGACACAAATGTCTTTACTTCTTTTTTTTTTTTTTTTTTGCCAAGTCAGAGAGGTCCATTCACATAACTCTTCCTTGAACTTCCTTGTCACTAATTTTCCAATAATGCTCCTTCCAAGTCCCTAGCCACCCAGCCAAACCATTGGCCATAGTCCATAAATCAGCATAAATCACATATCTAGCCATTTTTCCTTCCAAGTAAAATAAGCAACAGATACAGTTCTCAAAGCTCTGCCCACTGGGAGGATTTCCTTTCACCATTGTCCCAGAAAGAGGCTGTATTGCTGGAGCTTTTCACTCAGGTGGTGCCTGCTATCACACAGAACCATCTGTAAAGCAGTCCAAGATTTCTCTTCCTCAGTCAACTGATAGTAGTGAAGTCCCCATGAGGCCATACATGTAGGTTGGGAAAGAGAAGGTAATATACCAGGACTGGGGACCCTAGGTATTTGGGCCACTTGTGCCTTCAGGACCTGCTCCAGGCCAATCTCATATATACCACTTCCATCTGATGATTGGGTGCTGCTGTGCACACCCAACTTTATGGCTTTGTAGGTTAGGCAACCCCAGTTTATGTTGGTCAGCTCAGGTTACATGGTAACTTGGTGGCCCATGGTTACGCATTCAGTCTCTACTAAGTCCCAGTAGCAAGTCAAAAGCTGTTTCTCAAAAGCAGAGTAGTTATCTTCAGAGAATGGCAGGGTTTTGCTTCAAAATCCTAAGAGCCTGTGCTGTGAATCAGCTATACCCACGACCATCCAGTCGATTCTGACTCATAGCCACCTTGTAGGACAGGGTGGAATTACACCATAGGGGTTCCAAGGTTATAAATCTTTACTGGAACAGATTTCCACATCTTCCTCCTGTGGAGCAGCTGGTGAACCTCCGACCTTTTGATTCACAGTGGATCGCTTAACTGGCCATTAAATTACCATGGAAAGAGGGGGTTAATACTGGATTCTGAATGCCTATTTTTTTCTTTCTTACATACAACACATGCACAATAGTCACCACTTAAGGGCATGTTGATGGTTTGGAAGTTTCCCCTAGTTACTGTGAACACTCCGTCATATAGTCATCTGCTATCAAGTTCATGGATAATGGTAACCATGGTAAATGGGAGCTGGGGAATGAGCGAATGAGTAGAGACAGTTAAGATCCTCAAATTCAATTAAAAAATATTTTTATGGTAAACCTTCCAACACATTTATACCAAACAAAATCAAAATCATGCAGCCAGCATGAAAAGCACTCCATGCTCTGAATTTAAAATTTAACAGAGATGATTCATCTGTTAACACAGAAAGTGTACAAAGAGACTAAAGGAACAGTCCAGTTGGAGGTTATCACTTTAAGCATTTCAAAATTCCAACTTTTCAGAGTGAATTTTATTATACATTTGGCCTAATATCTGAATGAAACAACACTTGCTTACTTTTCACACCCATGTAGAGAGTGTTCTTCTGAATTATGGTTTATCTTAGATTTATTGAATGTTATGGTATGAATTGAATGTTAAGGTACGAATATGAACTTTGTTATGATCTAGGTAAAATGTTGGCTAAATTGACTCATTTATCCACTTCAGCATTTGGTCCTGTGTTATAAATCTTCACGGTTTCACATTTTGTTGGTTTTTAACTTAATCAAAGAAAATAGGCTCAATGTTTTGTTGTGTTGGTCTTTCCCGGATAGGGAATATTTTCCTCATTTACATGATTTACTTAGTTGGAATAACAATTTCTAAATATTACACGTTTTCTCTACACCATTAGTAAAATTTATTCATATGTATTGTGAGCTATTGTCCGCCAAAATTTGAAGTTTGAATTAGTTCACTAAGTAATTCAACAGCTATTGTCCTTTACAAATAGAGACTATTGTCTCTAATGACATTTTCGCAAAGAACATGCACAATCCAGTAAATAACGCAGAAGAAATCTTAGCAAACTACGTAAGTGTAAGAGACTACAAAATATTGACTACTATATTTCTACAATTATGAATAAACACTAAATATGTATGTGTTCACTTAGAGTTAATGTTTTTATATTATTAGTTTTCCTATGGAAGAGTAACTGTTAAAGCTTGTATTAATTCATATATATATAGAGAGGTAGGTAAAGATATATAGATATTTTATGTTTACAGAATCAATACAAGCTTGATGTAAGGTACTTACGTACAGAGATGCACAACATGGAACTGAACGTCCTCCATAATTTTACACTCCTGAGCTAAGAACTATTTAATCTATTCAAGTTATTTTATTTATCCGAGAACACCTTAATTATTAATTTTTTCTTAAACAATTTAAAAAATTCCAAAAATAATTCAGTTGAGAAATCTGCAAAAAGTTACTGCCACAGGGAAACACATGTCAATTTTTCATATTCCTGTGGTACAGAGTATGTGACGTCCACTGCTCTGAGTCTCAGCTGAAACTTGATAAAATCAGTCAAAGCCTATTTTAGTCTGCTAGTCATTTTTCCCAAAATTTCTTTGAAAATTCGTCAGCATTCTAACGGAAAGTTTGATGGTCCTTAGAATTTCTTCAGTTCTGTCAGCCCAAAGTGGATACTCAGTCTGGAAGTATTCACCAATTCTGTGCAGAACTGGATTACATCGTAAATTTTGGTTGCTGGATTTCACTTTTCTAGAATAATTACTGGAAGACAGCTCTGTCTACTTTTATTTGATGTTAGTGTGTTACAACAACAACAGAAAGAAAACACTGCCTTTTAGTAGATTTAGACTCATAGTGACCCTACAGGACAGAGTAGAACTGCGCTATAGGGTTTCCAAAGCTGCAACCTTTACAGAGGGGCCCTGGTGGTTCAGTGGTTAAGTGTTTGGCTGCTAACCAAAAGGTTGGCAGTTTGAATCCACCAGCTGCTCCTTGGAAACCCTATGGGGCAGTTCTACTCTGTCCTGTAGGGTCACTATGAGTTGCAATCTAAGGTTTAGCTTTTTGGTTTTAACCTTTACAGAAGCAGACTGCCACATCTTTCTCTGGTGGAACCGCTAACCTTTTGGATTGCGGCCAGGTGCTTAACCACTGCACCACTAGTGCTCCTCCTTAGAGTGTTAGTTAGATATTTATTTTTAATTTAGTCTCATGTGTTTGAATGGCTATCTGTGGAATCTCTGAAAGACTCTTTGTCATAGGGTACAATAAGTTGTTTTTAAGTCAGTAAGTTGGATTGATAAATTTGCATGTTAGGGTCATTTTTATTAGACATTTATAAGTTGTTTCAAATTACTTTATGACTCTCCTGATAACAACTGTCTTGGATTTGGTGCTCTATATACATTTTTTTTATAATTATAAAAAGACAAAAACAAGAGGAGTTATATTACACATAATTTTAATTAAGCAACATTAAACTTAGCCATATAACTTGGACCTTTTTCATTGCTAGGCTCTATTTATCTGTCCTACTGTTATTTAAAAATATGGAGCATTCTGTATGGATGTACAATACTTTATTTAATCAATTCTCTCTTAATGGAGATTTATGTAATTTCCGTTTCTTTCTTATGCACAATTTGAATGTGAACATAATTTTACAAATATATTCACAAACATGAGTATTTATTTGAAATGAAATTTCCAGTAAATTTTTGAAAAGTTTTCAATACAAAGGTGTAAAGTAAAACTATGGAATATTATTACAAAGCAAGTGTGACATACCTGGCATGGATTAATTCACTAAAAAACAGACTTGATATCAACATTCTTTAAGAAAATGAGAAAAAATAGGCTTGTAAATTATTTTGGTAGGTTTAGAGATAGAAACTTCAATAAGTTGTGATCTGTGCCTTCAGACATTTTCAGTCTAGTTGTAGAGACACACAGATCAAAAAACCTATTGCCGTCAGAACTGCCCCATAGGGTTTCAGTGAGGAGCTGGTGGATTCAAACTGCCAACCTTTTGGTTAGCAGCCGAGCTCTTAACCACTACACCACCTGGGCTCCAGAGTCACACAAGTTCCCCAAAAATGACAATCAGTGCAATTGGCTACTATGATAGAGGAATGTTTAAAATATTCTGGGGAATGGGGTGAGATGCAATTAACTGTCTGTATTTTATATAATACTACTTTGTCTATTTAATAACTTTATTGAGATATAATTTATATTTCATAATATGCACCCGTTTTATGTGTGCAATTGAATAATTCTTATAAAATTTACAAAATTTGCAGCCATCACCATTATCCATGCCTATTTTCAGTCAACACTCATTCCCACACCAAGCCCCAGGCACCACTAATCTGTCTATAGATTTGATCAGCCCGGATATTTCATACAAGTGGAATCAAGCAATATGTAGCCTTTTGCATCTTCTGTATATTCTCCTGTGATTAGGAAGAATGTTTATACATACCAATTAGGTCAAATCTATTGACAGTTATCTTGGTTATCCAGCGCTGCTGTAACAGAAATACTACAAGTGGATGGCTTTAACGAAGAGAAATTTATTCTCTCACAGTCCAGTAGGCTAGAGGTACAAATTCAGGGTGCCGGCTCCAGGGGAAGGCTTTCTCTCTTTCTTGGCTCTGGAGGAAGTTCCTTGTAATCAGGCTTCCCTTGGTCTGGGAACAGCTCCGCGCAGGAACCTTAGGTCCAAAGGATGCGCTCTACTGCCTGTGCTGCTTTCCTGGTGGTATGAGGTCCCCATGTCTCTCTGCTTGCTTCTTTTTTTCATATCTCAGAAGATATTGGCTAAAGACAGTATCTAATCTTATAGATTTCATCAATATAACTGTCACTAATCCATCTAGTTAACATCATAGTGATAGGATTTACAACACATAGGGAAATCATATCAGATGACAAAATGGTAGACAATCACACAATCCTGGGAATCATGACCTAGCCAACTTGACAGATATTTTGGGAAGACACAAATCAATCCATGACAACAATTATTGAAATCATATATCATAATCTTGAACTATTACTACTACTATTGAATTATGTCTTTATCTTTCATTTCTGTCATTTGTTGCTCTTGTATGTTGGAACTCTGTTGTTAGGCCCTCACATATTTATGAGTGCAATCTGCGTTATTGAATTACATTATTATTATCAGTGTTATATAAATTTGTGATAAATTGACTTACGATGATGATGATGAAATGTCCACCAACAATAAATGAGAATTCTATTGCTTCACATCCTTACCAGCATTTGGTGTTGTCAGTATTTTGGATTTTAGCCATTCTAATAGGTGTGTAGTGGTAGGTCATTGTTATTTTCATTTGCAATTCCTTATTTACATATGATTTTGAGCATCTTTTCATACCCTTATTAGCCATCTGTATATCTTCTTTGGTAAGGTGTCTGTTCAGGTATTTTGCCCATTTTTAAATTGGGTTGTTTGTTTCCTTATAGTTGAATTGTAAATGTTCTTTGTATATTTCAGATGAAAGTCCTTGCAAATATTTTCTTCCAGTCCATGGCTTGTTTTTTTTTTTTTTTTTCTCTTAACAATGTCTTTTTTAGAGTAGACATTTTTAATTTTAATGAAGTACAATTACTGATTTTTTTCTTTCATGTGGATATCCAGCTGTTTCAGTACTATTTGTTGAAAAGATCATCTTTTCTCCATAGAATTGCCTTTTCTCTTTTGTCAAACATCAGTTAGCTGTATTTGTGTAGATCTATTCCTGGGCTTGCTATTTTGTTACATTGATCTATTTATCTTTTTTTTGCCAATACCATTCTGTCTTGATCACTCTAGCTTTATAGTAAGTCTTGAATTTGGTTGGTGTCAGTCCTCTAACTTTGATCTTTTTCATTATTGTGCTGGCTATTCTTGGTCATTTTCCTTTCCATATAAATTTTAGAATGTTTGTTCATATCCACCAAATGACTTGCTGGGATTTTGATTGGAACTGCTACCAATTTTATTTTAGTTTTATTATAAACATGTATTGTGTAGTACTGGTGTAGGACTAAATTCCAATCTGATTATGTTGTTTTAAGGGAAGAATATTACACAATCTAAAAATATATTTTTATGTGTGTGCAGAGATGCAAGAAAAAAATGATGTTAATTTTGTAACACCAAAAATATGAAAATGATTTAAGAGTCAATCTTAAACCAATGTGTATGAAATAAAAGAAATTAAGATTTAATTTGAAGTTTGAGTGGTTTTTGCTAAATGAGGAGGAAAACCTTCCTATCTCAATTTTTTTTTTCTAATTCCACTGCTAAGTTTGTTTTACTTGTTCTCTTCTTTTACAAAATTGAAAACTTTAAAAACCAGGCCCAAGTGGCAGCTTGAGTCCCTTTATCTGTGGAGACTAAGAAGTCCTAGCCTGGGTCCATGATATTGGCACACAGGGTGTGGGTGGGTACGAGGACAGTGCAAGGGCCAAGAATAAATAAACCCGAGAGGGAGCGCATAGCCACCAGCCACAGCCCCTGAGTTATAATTCACATTTAAGAAGGCTCAGGCTAGAGGGGGAAGTCAAGGCTCAGTGAGGTTCTGGGGTGACCAGAGGTTTCCCTGGGGAAGGCAGTAGAGGTCAAGATGCCCTCTAGCCAGTTAAGAGCCTGGGCCTGCCCTGACCCTGGGCCATGGCCTAGCCAACATCTTCTCCATCTTTACCCTCTGTGCTTTGGGTCTCCCTCTTCAGGAGGCTTGGGACAAAGGTCTTTTTGCCAGAGGCCCCAGGGCTTTCCCAGATGGGCTGGCTGGGTGGGAAAGAGCAAGGATGCCACCCTGAGTCAGAGGAAGAAGGTGATTCAACAGGCCACAATCTTGCAGCCCATGGAGGAGAAGAGCTGCTCGTCCTCAGGAAGAAGGTGGTGCTTTTCAGCACAGCCTGGACAAAGAGGGCATTAAATGCCATCTTCCTAATTTTTACTATATTAACTAGATTCCAAATCACCATCACTTCTTTAAGACTACTTGGACTTTTGCCCTTGTTTTTATTTATGAACATCCAATCTGTTCATTGTACAACAGGCAGAGTTATATTTTTAACTTGTGACTCAGAGCATGCGTAATACCTGTGGCATTCCATGAATCTCAGATCAACATTCGAATTCTTTAAAATGGATCACGTGTGCCCTCCTCCTTGTCTCTCTACTCTTTTACATTTCACTCTTCTCTTTCTGAACTGTACTTCAGATGCAGCAGCTTTTTTTTTTTTTGGATGAGGTTCTCCAAAAAGGAAATAGAATCTGGATCATTTCATAACCCATCAGCCTCATGAGTAGAAGAGGAACACGTATAGGTAGATCTGAAATAAGGGGAGTGGAGTGTGGTCTTTCTGAACCTCCAGTTGGGAACTGGAGGAGAATAATGTCTACCAAAAAGAATTATTGTATTTAATGAAATAACATTAGTTAACATACAGACTGGCATAGAGTAAGCTCTCAAAGAACGCTATTTCTTATTTTAGTTTCCAACACCTTCAAACCGTTTTAAATGCTGAGTCCAAATCTTGAAATAAACATTTAATAATTTTCCAGTGCCCGTTAAACTGAAAGCAAAATTTATAGGCAGACATTCAAAGTTCCATACAGCATCAACAAGGATATCTTTTCCAACTTCATAATTTTTTGTTTCCTATCAGTGTATGATTTTTGCTCATGCCAGGCTTTTGTTATACCTAAAGTATACCTATCTGCTTTTCCCTTAAAAGATCCCATCCATTTTTCAAAATACATATCAAATGTTAAATCTTTTGCAATGCATCCTTGAATTCCATAAGATTTATCACCATCTTCTAAATCTTTATGCCTCGCCTGTCATTTTAACTATTTCCTCTATGATTATCTGTTAGTTTTGTCACCAAAACAGACTAAACCAGTTAAGAGCAGGAAACAATTGCATTTGTTTATCTCTATACTCCCTGCAACATCTAGTAGAGTACCTTCTGCAAAACTGATGACTGTCTCTGTTCTCTCCCTCTCTCTCTACATAGACACACACACACGTAAACACACACACGCACGCTCGCACATGGACACGCCACCATGCACACACGCACACACGCACGTGTAAATATATACGTAGAATTGTTAAATAAAGATAATCTTTTTCTGCTCAATTGGCGTCTCTAGGCTACACTACCATATTAATTAAAATTTTTAAAAATTACAAAAGAAAAAGAAACATCAGAGCTAAAAAGATATCAAGAATCATATGCTCCAGTGTTTTCTATTCAGGGATGTTCAGGAACTCTAATTGTGGGATTTAAATGTGCAGATTTCTGAGCCCAGCTACAGAGATTCTAATTCAGTAGGTTTGTTGTGAGGGTCCAACACCAGCAGTTTGTTTGATTTCAGAAGACGATGGTGATGCACACTGCCAGGTGAGAAATCTTGATCTGATCACGTCTCTTATCCTGTTCTTGTAAATGAAACTGACAACCTGGGGAAGTGACTTTTCCAAGGTCACAGAAGACATTGATGGCAAAGTAGGAGAAGAATTCAGGTGTCTGTGACATTTTGCAGTGCTCTTTCTTTGCCCTCCACTGCTATTAGCTTCCAAGAAAAGAAAAATGGCAGCACTTTGATTTTACCTATTTTCTTCTTATATTGCTATTATCTTTGTATTTTTCCATATGCAGTGCCATTTAAAAAAAAAAAAAAAAACCTGCAAGAATGAAATTCTGAGGCTGTCAAAATGCCAGAGCAGGCGAAATGCCTCTGTGGCAAGACGATGTTCTGGAGAAAATGCTCCAGATCAACCCTGAGGGACCATCAAGGTTTTTCCCACTGAGATATGGGATTGCACTAGCTTTTATCTCCATTCCTACACAGGTGAAAATATGCAGCCGAGTAAGGTGACCTTAATGTTGAACAGACAAACATATTACATTTGTGCTTCTAAATAGAAACTTAACACATGGGAATAAGAAAACGTCATAGTCAAATTCATAGTGTAGCTGCAATAAGTCCAATCTCATTAGTTGTTGCCACGTTTGATGAATTTTTCTCATTTACTAAAATTATTGAATATATAAATTATTCCCTGAGCACATTTTTAGTAGAAGCAGGGTAATATCTGCTTAATTAGTGATGATTATAATACGTGAGTCAGAATCGATTTGACTTGACGGCAACAGGTATAATACATTTCAGACACAGACATTAATTTTTTAAAAAAATATTTTTGAACTGTTTCTTTTATTTTGCAATGACAAATCACAAGAAATAAGTAATCCAACCTGTATATTCTTCAAAGCTCTGAGAGTGAATGTCTTGAGTGTAATTTTGGGAGAATCAGATATCTACAAAACATAAAGACACTAATCCCAAATGAGAAAGCAAGACGATATTTATAAGCTTGTTTAAAGTTAAATTCACCATGGGTTCTTTAATAATTTCACCCCAAAATAGAAGAAGGTATTAATTTCATTATTACTAAATTATTATAAGACATGGGGCAATCAATCATTTAAATCAAGCTGGGCTAATTGAGAGTGAATTATCATCATCCTCTATGAGAATATTGCTCATAAATTACCTGTGAAGTCCAAAAGATTATTATGCATTTATTCTTATAAATTATGATTCCATGGTAAACTGGATGAGATTTTAATATTTTAGCATTCATTAAATTGCGAAAGCTTAGAGCCAGCATAGTGATCAGCAAGCCTGTTTTTTTCTCTAATGAGAATAATTCTGTTATAGTTAATTGCCATCATTATCATAAATTTATTTAAATGCAGATTAACCTACAAGATTAAAGCTACTATTTATATTTCGCATGTTTTATTTGAGAATTAAGGGACATAGGTTTTGTTTCTACTCCTAAACACAGTATAAAGGACTTTAAAATACACAATATTTGTAATCACATTGCCATCCAATCGATTCCGACTTGTAGGGTTGCTATGAGTCTGAATCGACTCTGTGGCAATGGGTAGGTACGGTATGCAAACTAAGTGAAGAACAGGCTCAGCAATTCTTGAGCTGAAAGAACTGAAGAAAAAATTCAAGCACTGAGTTGCAATATTGAAGGATTCTACGAGGAAAATATTAAGCAACGCAAGAAGCATCAAAAGAAGATGGAAGGAATACACAGAGTCACTGTACCAAAAGAATTGGTGGATGTTTAACCATTTCAAGAGGTAGCATATGATTAGGAACCAATGGTACTAAAGGAAGAAGTCCAAGCTGCACTGAAGGCATTGGCGAAAAACAAGGCTCCAGGAGTTGATGGAATACAAATTGAGATGTTTCAACAAACCGATGTAGCCCTGGAAGTGCTCACTCATCTATGCCAAGAAATTTGGAGACAGCTACCTGGCCAACTGACTGGAGGAGATCTGTATTTATACCTATTCTAAAGAAAAGTGATCCAACTGAATGTGAAAATTATGGAACCATATCATTAATATCACACGTGAGTAAAATTTTGCTGAAGATCACTCAAGGGTGGCTGCAGCAGTATATCCACAGGGAACTGCCAGAAATTCAAGCTAGATTCAGAAGAGGACATGGAACCAGGGATATCATTGCTAATGTCAGATGGATCCTGGCTGAAAGCAGAGAATACCAGAAAGATGTTTACCTCGGTTTTATTGACTATGCAAATAGTCATTCAACTGTGTGAATCCTAACAAATTATGGATAACATTTCCAAGAATGGGAATTCCAGAACACTTAATTCTACTCATGAGGAAACTGTTCATAGATCAAGAGGCAGTCATTAGAACAGAACAAGGGGATACTGCATGGTTTAGTCAGGAAAGTTATGCATCAGGGTTGTATTCTTTCACCATACTTATTCAGTCTGTATGCTGAGCAAATAATCCGAGAAGCTGGACTATATGAAGAAGAATAGGGCATCAGGACTGGAAAATCATACAATACTGGGAATCATGGCCCAGCCAAATTGATACACACATTTTTTGGAGGATATAATTCAATCCATGACAGAAATGTATTATGAAAATATGAGAAAAATGACCTCTAGAACTGAGTGTCAATCACAGAAAAATTTTTAAAATTAGCTAAGTAGAAGACTAGATTATCATAAATAAATTTGAAATGGCTTACAAAGCTACTTATACTGTTTTCACTTATTTTTCTACTTATTTAGAGGTTAGAGATTAAAATATTTCCTTTCCTTAAGAAAGGCCTGGCAATCTGCTTCTGTAAAGATTACAGCCAAGAAAATCCTATGCAGCAGTTCCTTTCTGTAGCACGTGGGGTTGTCATGAGTTGGAATCAACTCAGTGGCAACAAGTTAGGTGTTTTTGGTTATATTATGAGTTTATATGCTATTTTTTGTTAAATTACTAAATTCTTGATTTTATATTTTTATATATATCTTCACACTTACACCAAAAATTCTGATTCTTAACAACATAAACATAAATATTTATTTGCTTAACCTTTGTTGTTGGTGTGTGCCATTGAGTTGATTATGACTCATAGCAACCCTAGATGACAGAACAGAACTGCCGCACAGGGTTTCCTAGGCTGTAATTTTTAGCGGAACGTACCACCAGGTCTTTTCTCCAGCAGAATTGCTGTTGTGTTCGAACAGCCTACCTTTTGGTTAGCAGCCCAGTGCTTAACCATTGTCCATAACCCTTACACCACCAGGGCTCTTTGGTTAACCTTACTAGGTACGTAACATTTTCAGAATAATAAAAGCAATATTGTTACTAATAATATGATTAAATCGAACCATTTGAGGGTTTTTTGGTGTTTTTTTTGTTTTTGTTTTGGAGTTTGATTTGGTTTGATGTAACTACTAAGGATGTACAATAAAACTGCAACACTTTTTTTTTTTCAGTAGTACACATAGTGTTTTATGACATTGGTTAACAACCCTACAACATGTCAACCCTCTCCCTTCTCGACCTTTTTTTTTTTTTTGGTGAAAATATACATAGCCAAAGATACACCATTTCAAAAATTTCTACATGCACAGTTCAATGACATTGACTACGCTCTTCCAATT
>NW_004443941.1:9843366-9869928 GCF_000243295.1 Trichechus manatus latirostris | reverse complement strand
TGTCCAGAACCCTCTGTTGTGATCCTGGTCAGAGCAGTCAGTGGTGGTAGCCGGGCGCCATCTAGTTGTACTGGACTCAATCTGGTGGAGGCCTTGGTAGCTGTGGACAATTAGTCCTTTGGACTAATCTTTTCCTTGTATCCTGTTCTCTTCATTCCCCCTTGCTCCCTAAGGAATGAGACCAGTGGAGTATCTTAAATGGCTGCTCACAGGCTTTGAAGACCCCAGACACTACTCACCAAGGTAGAATGTAGAACAAAATTGCAACACTTTTAAAGCCACTTGCAATATTTTGTCTTTGTGTGATTAAGCTACTAACTACTAACTAAATAGGTTTATTTCTTTTAGTTGACTTTTAATTTTTTAGGGACCACTGTTTAAATTTAATTTCATACTAATACAAAACATTTATACAGTTCCAAAATCAAATCTACACATAAGGTGTATACAGAAATAACTTGTTTCATTTGTTTGCACTCCAACCTGTGCCTCTCTACCCCACAGATAGCCACTTTTAAACATTAATTTTTGCTCTATGTCTGTTGTTTTAGAATTATAAACACACACCCATGTGTATTTGTATCCACTTCTTTCTTTGATAAAAGATATCATACTCCACACATGGTACTGAATATTGAATGTTTTCAGTGAACAATATATCTTGACTATAAAACCTTTGAGGTATATGGAACAATTCCTCACCCCTTTGAATGCATTGTTAGCGTTTCCAGCCATTCCGCTAAGGGACATTTGGGTTGTTTCTAACTTACAACTACAAAGAAATGCTGCACACTAACCAAGGACATTATTTTCTTCTTTGTGCTGGTGTATCTTTCAGTAGATTTTTAGGTACAAGTATCTCTAGGTCAAAGAGTTAAAATATAACATTGCTGTAGTTGTCAGTTGTCTCTAGGTTGATTCCGACTCGGCGACTGATGTGCAGAGTAGATCTACTCCGTAGGGTTTTCAAGGCTGGGACCTTTCAGAAACAGATCATCAGGTCTGCCTTCTGAAACACCTCTGATGGTTCAAACCACCAACCTTTATATATATATTTTTTTCATATGCCAGTGGGTTCTGTTCGTTAATATTTTAAGATTTATGTATTTAAGTTTTTGGTACATTTTTGTCATTTTTTGAAATAATGATAAATTCATTTCCTAAAAAGAATTGAGAAATCTCTTTCCTTTTCTATATGCTTGGACTACTTTGAGTAAGTTTTTATTATCTATTCCATAACATTTAATAGAAATCTTCAGTAGAAACATCTGACCTGGTATTTAAATTGTTCTCTTTGTACTTTCTTTATAATTGTGCTGTTTAGTTGATAGTATTTATCTAGAAAGTTATCCATTATATATGATTTTCATGTTTATGTGGGTCCAAAATCCCTTTGCCATTGAGTTGATTTTGACTCATAGTGATCCCAAAGGATAGGGTGGAACTGCCCACAGGGTTTCCAAGGCTGTAATGTTTATGGAAGCAGACAGCTGTATCTTTCTCCCACGGAGCAGCTGGTGAGTTCTAACCACCAACTTTTTGGTTAGCAGCTGAGCGCTTGACCACTGTGCTGCCAGGGCTCCTTTTTACTCTGATAGAGCTGTACAAATTATTTTCTTACCATTTTATAAAATGTTCTCTATTTTGATGGCTAATTCCCACTTGTTATTACTAATTTTGTGTTTTTATATTTTCTCCCTTTTTTTCTTGATTAGTTATTAGTCTATTTTGCTGTTTTTATTTTCCCCAAGGAAGTAACTTTTAGATTTACTTATGTGTTGCTTTATTGTTTTTCTGCTACTTTGATTTATGCTTAATCTTTATTAATTGCCAACTTCTGCTTTATTTTGGTTTACTTTGATATCCTCTTATTCTATATTTTTCAGTTAGAAGTTTATATCATTCATGTTACTATTTCATTATACCCCTAGGCATACCTCTAACATTTGTGTTTTAATTACTGTTAATTTCAAGAAATTCCACAATTTTAGTCTTTATTTTATTTATAACAAAAAAGTTGATTATCATTGTGCAGATGTGTATGTGCTTGTTTTCATTTTTAAATGGAAGTGCATTTTTGTTTTGATATTTTATTAATAATTCATAGCGTTATCATATTGGGTTTGTGAGTGCCATTTGTATGATTTAATTTTTAAGGAAATTGTAGGTTTTTTTGTGTGTGGCCAAAGGTATGATAATTATTCATGAATTTTTTAAGCACATTTAAATTAATACTGTAGTTGGAAGTTAAATTATACCCATGAGGACTATCTTGTTGATCATATTGTTTTGGATTTCTGTGTCTTCATGTTTTTGTCACCTAGATTGTTCCTGTATTGAGATAGGCTTACACATTTTACCACCGATTGCTGTGAGTTGCTGTCAAGTTGATTCCAACAGGTGTTAAAATGACATGAATGGTATGATTTTTTTATTGCTGTTTGTTTGTTTTGCCTTCACAGATGGGAAATAGTAAAAGAGGGTGACGTAGGTTGCTGTAGGTCCATGAGGGCCCAGGCATCTTTTCATTGCAGTATCAATAAATATGATTCAGCGGCTTTAAATACTAAAAGGCTGTGTTAGTGCTTGTGACTGAAAACTGTAACACCAGTTCAGGCTTTGTGCCAGATACGATGTAACTGTTCAATTAAATCACCGATTATGTCTCTTTCTTCCTTTCATTTCTTACCTTCTATGATAGATGCTTCATCCTAAAGATTGCTCCCCTAGGGGGGTCAAGACAGCTGTCAGCAGTTGACATGAATTGAATTTACCTTTGTTTCTGTCCTAAGAAAGACTGCATCTCTTTGGGTGGTTTTACCAGAAAAGCAAAGTTGCTACTTTCAAAGCCCTGCAGCCTTTCTGTCCCTGAGCACCTCAGTCTGTGTCATTATGTGTTCATTCATGTTTTCATACTTATACCCAGTGATGAGGAGTCCCTGGAGAGAGCAAACAGGTAAGCGCTTGACAACTAGCCGAAGGGATGATGGTTTGTACTCATCCAGAGAAGCCGCGGAAGACAAGCCTGGCAATCTGCTTCTCAAAGTTCGCAGCGTTGGAAACCCAGTTCTTCTCTGCACACGTGGGGTCAGCATGAGTCAGAATCGATTGGATGTCATCTAACAACTGCAACAAGTCAGTGATGGGTTGTGCTGAATGACTGAAGGATCTGGGGGAGAGCAGGCTTTATTAATTCGCACAGACTTCATGAGGGTGGGGTGGGACCCTAAATAAAAATCAGGGTATTGTTATCCAAAAAGAAGGAAGAGTGGATAACTGACATCTATTACAATAATGGAAGGACAAAATCCAAAAAAATAACAGAAAGAGAATTATCTTGGGTCAGAGACAATGCTACTTGTATGTTCCACTAGGAAGGTGAACCAGACTAGTTAGGCCTGCTAATAAGTGCATATAAACCAAAAAAACCAAACCTGCTGCCGTCTAGTCGATTCAAACTCATAGCAACCCTATAGGACAGAGTAGAACTGCCCCCATAGGGTTTCTAAGGAGCAACTGGTGGATTCCAACTGCTGACATTTGATTAGCAATCATAGCTCTTAACCACTGTGCCACCAGGGCTCCGATAACTGCATATAGCCGTTTCAATAATGCCAGTTGAGTTCTTCCTTGATATTTATTGTTTAAATGAGAAATATGAAAACGGGGACTTCCACTGACCCTGTCAGTGGTCTTACTGCATCATCCCCTATAGTAATATGTTAGCGTACAATAACAAAATGCCAAGATAAAAACAAAAACAAAAACCTCCCATCCATGCCAGTATATTTTGAATTTAGAAAAAACACAACGTTTACTCTGACTTTTTTTTTTCCATGAATGCACTGATTTTGAATTTATGGCATTGAATGTACATCCTACATCAACTTGGGAAGTCAGTGACCGAATCACACACCAAGGACAAAAACGTGACAATAAATACTTTTGAGAATAAATAAGACTAAAATATTTTTAAATGAAAATGGTTTTGAGTATTTTTAATATTTTTATCTCAAATGTATGTATTTTCTTCTCTTAAAATTAGTCCACTAGTCTCAAACATTGAAGATAGTTTTCTGCTCTTGCTTCATGATAAAAACTAATAACTCTTCTTTGTGCTGTCATTGAACATATGAACTGTTTAATTCTAGCTAAGTGACAGTTTCACATCAGAAATTAAAGAATCAAGTAGGCCAGAATTGGTAGAGGGTATTTAGAAAATAACAATTAGTCCATTCTTCCTCATATAGATCTACCATTTTTGTTTACTATACTAGGTTTTTGTCTCAAAATACTTATCAAAGATAGGATATAGAAAGAAATTTCTACAGAGAGAACATTATTAAAAATCCCAAATCAGATGAAATTTGGATTCTATAACTTTCTATATGAGTGCTAATTCATGATCCAAACCTCCCCCATTCTCTGCATTAAAATGATTAGGACTACCCTTACGTTTTTCTTTCTTTCTTTGTTTTTGTTTTCCTTACTAAAGCAATGACAGAATGAAGAATTGACCGTCATCTATTCTGCATGTCATTTTTTTATTCATGTAACAACTATTTATCACCTACTATTTGGTAGGTATTGCAAAATTTAAGGGTGAATAAAATCGATGTTTTCGGCTCTCAAAGAAATCAGTCTAGGGGTGACTACCTATAATAAATTATGTTTTATATAAATTCATATATAAACTCCACTAAAATGAGCGATAGAGAAGTGGTAAGAGTGCACCCTGTCAAAGAGCGAAAACTTTCGAGACCCAAAAAACCACGGCAGTCCTGTCATGTCAAGTTCCAGCTCTCACAAGTTTCACTGTGTATATATAGATAGATAGATTTTAAGAAGATATTTCAAGAGACATTACAAGCATTATGTAAGTGAAGAGAAATGGGGAGAGTGTGTATTCCACAGAAGGGGACAATCATTAGACTGGAAGGACCTTGCCACTTTCAAAGATCTGATCAATGGCCAATGTGTCAGGAGCACAGAAAGCATGAAAACGAATAGTCCAGGCTACAGAGGCAGGCAATGGTTATTCATGGTAGGACGTGTAGACCTTGGTAATGATTGGCAATTTATTCTAAAAACAGGAGAAAGCAATTAAAGACTTTTAAACACCCAGGTGGCACAGTGGTTAAGCATTCGGCTGCTAACCAAAAAGTCAGCAGTTTGAATCCACCAGCCGCCCCTAAGAAACCCTATGGGGCAGTTCTACTCTGTCCTATAGGGTCGCTATGAGTCGGAATCAACTCGATAGCAATGTTTTTTTTTTTTTGTAACAGAATAAGTTTCGTATTTAAAGAAGAGAGCACATCACAGGAGTGGAGAGAGCAAGAGGCAATTAAAGTAGGTCACGTGAGAAACGATGGTGGTTTGGGCTGTGGTGTAGACAGTGGAACTGAAGACAAGTGTGAGAGTTAATGGAATTTGTCCAAATCCACTCAGCATATCTCAGAGTAGACATGAAAACTCAGTCATTTGTGTTCAAAACCTGAGATGAGTGTGTGTGTGTATCTCTGTGTGTGTGTGTGTGTGTGTGTGTGCATGTGCCAAATGTAGTAAGAAGTTACCTGCAATGAGGAATGAAATGTGCCTACTGGATTTAGCATCATGAATGTTGTTGACCTTAGGGAATGTTGTTTTGTTTCATTTTATTGATGTGTACAGCTTAAGATGTATACACTGGAGTCAGACTTTGATTTTGAATCCTGAATTAGCCACCTAGTGCCTATGTGACCTCAGGCATATTACTGCACTTCTTTCATCCTTCATTTCTTCATCTGTGAAATAATGTGATAATAATGCCTGGGCCATTGGAAAGCAAGGAGTTTTAAATGAGTTATTAACTGTAAATCATTATCTGGCATATGCTAACTGTTCAGTATGTGTTATTGCTGTGGTGGTGATGATGATGATGGTGACGATAATGATAAATATTTACAAGGCAGATTTTTACAGAGGTAAGGAGTGAATGAGAAGTGAAGTCAAGAGAACAAGTATAGGTAACTCTTTTGAGAAATAAATTTTACAATGAAGCATGAGCTAGGGATCTAACTTAAAGAAATTTTGAGGCATAGAAGGGTGCTTTAATTATATTAATGCAAATACTTTATTCTAGTTATTTTAAAAGTCAAGCACTACAGGAAAAAAAATGAATCAATGAGTGAATGAAGGAATGAATGAATCAGCCTCAAGCCCACTACTAGGGAAAACCACTTATAACATATGACATAACTGACTTCAGAAATCTGTCTCTCTCTCTTTGTCTATTTATTTATAGCTAGAAAAAAATGAATTAGGGTAGAGATTAGTATTGACTTGAATTTAGGGGAAAAAAACCTAAGTGAACTAGTAGAATTGTTGCATTTCAGATAATTTCACTACAAGACATTACCTTTTCTTAAAAAATTGAAAAAAAAAAAAACACTACATTTAGGAAAAATTATTGGAATGATTATGTATTTCATAAACCAATACTTTAATATAGGTTATTCTAACAGATGAGATTTGCATATTAAGAAATCCTCCCAAATACTCTGCCCTTACGTACTGAGTATACGTGCCTATATTATCTCCATGTTACAGGTATTCTGCTGGGCAACCACAATTCCCCATGTTGCTAAAGTCAGTTCTAAGTCTAAGTGGTTTTACTTCTCAAGGTCACTCATTTACAATGGCTTCCTTATTTCTGAATTCTTTGATTCATTTCGGAATTGGCTGAATTTATCATCTTTTTTTTCAATAAGGTCTAATAAGTGCAATATTCTGTGAGAATATGTATCTAGTCACTTGATTAATAACTTGCCAATATAATAACCTCAGATCATTCATTTCTTCACAACTATGGTGACAACATTTTCATCTAGGCTTGCATGTCATTGAACTGAATATGAGACTGGTCTTCTTTTCTCTTCCTATGCAGGAAATTCCTTGAAAAACAAACAAACAAATAGGTGTAAAAAAAGATAATTTATTTGCTCCAAACAAAAAAATTTTAGGTAATTTTCAGGCTCAAAAAAAAGAATTGCAACACAAAACTCCTAGTCTCAACCAAGCAATTTTCAGAATTTCAGATGTTCGGTATTTAAGAAAAAACAAACCTACCAAAAGGAATTCAAATTTTATTTCCAGTACCAATTAGAAATGACAGCTGAGAAGAGGACAGGAGGTTTCTGGAATTTTCTACCCTTTCAACAGTGTCAGCAATCAGGATTGTGCATGACAATTTCTAGAACAGGGTGTGTGTCAGCCAGGATGATGTCAATCAACTAAAGGTCTCAACGCTGAGGGAAAACTTGTACGGGAAAATATGAAGAGAATATTCTGAAACATCAAATGCTTTTCCTCTAGCTTCCTTTCAAATAGTCTTATGATTTCAATTACCCAAAACAACTTCGTGGGCATTACTACCCAGAAAGTAAGTTTTAAGGAATGACTCTTATGGTCACTGTTATAAATTCAGTTGTGTCCCCCCCAAAAATACGTTGAAGTCCTCACTCCTGCAGATAATTTCAAAGAAGTCATACCGGAGTATGAAAAAACAAACACAAAAATCAAACAGTTGCCGTGGAGTCAAATTCCACTCATGGAGACTCTGTGTGTGTTAGAGTAGAACTGTGTTCCATAGGGTTTTCAATGGCTAATTTTTTAGAAGTAAATCACAAGACTTTCTTCTGAGAAGCCTCTGGGTGAACTCAAACTGCCAACCTTTCTATTAGCAACCAGAAGCATTAATGTTGACCATAGAGTGGGTCCTAATTCTAATCCCTTCTGAGTGGTGTTTTATAAAAGAGAAGGACAGGCACAGAAATAGAGTCATATTCAGGGGGAAACAGCATGTGAAGATCGGTCTACAAGCCAAGGAACACCAAAAAACACCCAACGCTACAGAAACTGAAAAAGTCAAGGAAGGATCTTCCCCTATAACCAGAGAGAGAGAGCTTAGCCCTGCCGAGTCCCTGAAATCTGACTTCTAGCCACCAGAACTGTGAAAAAATAAATTTCTGTTCTTGAAAACTACCCACTTGAGGGTATTTTGCTATGGCATCCCCATAATACTAGGACAGTCATAAAACCAAAAAACAAAAACCAAACAAAAATAACAACTTGAAGGCATTCCTTAACATTCCGTAGTAAACAACCAGAATTCAGATGTCTTACATTCGATTTCCAGCTCTATTAGTAAATAGCTCACTTAATCTTTTTTTCCACTGCTCAGTCTCTTATCTACAATACAACAGAGTCAATATTTGGTGGATTGCGTTCCACTAATACCTAAGTTTTTTGTTGAATTGCTCTGAGTGCCACCCTGGAGGCAGGGGGAAATAGAAGGAAATGGAATGAGAGGTGATTCAATAAGCCTCTTCACTTTTATCTGTTTTATATTTTTGCTCTTGCTTATTATTTTATTTGAAGGCAAAAGTAGAGTCTGCTAATAAAAATGACTGCGAGATTCATTTCAGCTTTACAATCCAATTATTTTACATAAATTTATTCCTTATAATACATGATATAGAGTTTGCCAAGACAAGGTATGAAGTAAGTAGTTGGTGGTTATTTTCAATTGATCAGTCACCCATAGTAAATTTTTTATTCTCCCCATGGATTCTCATTTCGCTAGCCTCAAATCTATTAGTCTCCTTTATTATGGACTTCTTTGGGAGGTATCATGATTTAATGGGGTAGTCTTATCAATGAAAAGGACTCCCAGGTTGAGTACCACATCTACACTTTATGGTGCTCAATACATGGTCCAGAGTCGTGCCGAGGCTGGTCAGTCAAGATATAAGATGGAGAACGGTCATGTATTGGCCACTGGGTGCACAAGTCATGAAGAAAATAAGAATAATTAACTTATAGATTTCTGAACAAACACTTGAGCTGAGAATTATGTGGAAAAAAGGCAGAGTGTTGAAAAATATTGTGCTGATTCTAACCTCCCAATTACTACTTATTGTGACTATAATATTACCAAGAACTAATTCGAGCTTTTTATGTGCTAAAGGACCAAAGAAATGACAAGTGAAATTGTATTGTTCAATTTAAGAATATTAAAGCTGTTTAGGTTAGCAAAAATATTTCCCAAACTGATATCCCAGGAGAGCCTCAATAGCTGAAAAGTTTAATAATTCATTTTTCAGGAAGTCTAAGGTTACAGAAAAGATCTTCTTCTCAGGTTGTGGTAGATCGCAATGATGGTCTCATTTTGTCACTCTTCCTGTCCCTATAGGACAGAGTAGAACTGCCCCATAGGATTTCCAAGGAGCAGCTGGTGGATTCGAACTGCCAACTTTTTGGTTATCAGCTGAGCTCTGAACTACTGTGCCAGGCTCAAACATAGTAATGAATGTGAGGATGGTGCAGGACTGGGCAGTGTTTCGTTCTGTTGTACATAGGGTCGCTATGAGTTGGAACCGACTTGATGGCTCCTAACAACAACCACCACCACCTCAGAATGCCTTACCACTGAGATCACGATGATTTTCCTGCCTTTGAAACGGGCCTTAATCATGAGACCTGCTTTCTACAACAGAGTGTTAGATTGTGCACTTGAACCTCATCTGAGCATGCCCAGACTGGTCTGGATGATAAGGACACAGAGCACTGCCAAATCTCAACAACGACCCCAACTGAGACCAACCTGATTCAGTCAACAGCTAGCTGTTGTGAGTGAGCCTAACACATAAGAATGAAGCCACAGTACGTGAATGAGCACAGCCAAGACCACAAAAACTGACTATTTATGTGAGTTAAAAAATATATTCTTCTCTGGACCACAGTTCTTCTATTTATCAAATGTGTGTAATAAAACTGATTCCTAATTATAACTTTACTGACAGGATCATATAATATGAGTTATGTGATGTGAATTCTTGTAAGAGAGGCTTGCTTGGCTCTATGCACTTGTCCAAACTTTGCACTGGAGACTTGTCCAAACTTTAGCTTGGACTTCTGAAAATGTAAGGTCATGTCTCTGGATGGACTCTGTCTTAGTCGTTTAGTACTGCTATAACAGAAATACCACAGGTGGATAGCTTCAGCAAAGAGAAATTTATTCTCTCACAGTCTACGGGCTATAAGTACAAATTCAGGACTTTGGCTCCTGGACAAGGATTTCTCTCTTTGTCAGCTCTGGAGGAAAGTCCTTGTCATCATTCTTCCCTTGTTCTGGGAGCATCTCCAGCGCAGGAACCTCAGGTCCAAAGGACGCGCTCTGATCCCGGCACTGCTTTCTTGGTGGTATGAGGTTCCCCTGTCTCTCTGCTTGCTTCTTTCTTTTATATCTCAAAAGAGATTGGCTTAAGACACTACCTAATCTTGTAGACTTCATCAATATAACTGCCACTAATTCATCTTTTTACATCATAGTGATAGCATTTACAACACATAGGGTAATCGCCAGATGATAAAATGGTAGACAATCATAAAATACTGGGAATAATGACCTAGCCAAGTTGACAGATATTTTTGGGGGACACGATTCAATCCATGACAGACTCCTAACTCTCTTCTGAGATCTTACCCAGGACAGTGCAATACAGTCAACTGTAGAGTATACTGTTCCAGTAAAGACAGTACATCTACCTGACCCTCACCCGTGAGCCCATTGCAAGACCCTGTAGTAATCTGGCAGCCTTTCTTTCCCAGAAATTGTCAAGTTCTCTCTTATCCTTCCCCCAGTTCCTCCATGTCCTTCCCTCTTTTGTCCCTTAAAAACACTAGCTATATTGATATTGTCCCTGGGTGGCGCAAACGGTTAAACACTTGACTGTTAACTGAAAGGAGTTTGTTCATATCCATCCAGAGACATCTCAGAAGAAAGAACTGGCTATTTGTTGTTATTGTTTTTAGGTGCCATCAAGTCAGTTTCAGCTAGCTCATAGTGACCCTATGTAAAACAGAACGAAACACTGCCCATCATTGTTATGAGCCCATTGTTGCAGCCACTGTGTCAATCCATCTTGTCGAGGGTCTTCCTCTTTTTTGCTGACCCTCTCCTTTACCAAGCATGATGTCCTTCTCCAGGGACTGGTCCCTCCTGATAATATGTCCAAATTATGTGAGATGAAGTCTCGCCATCCTTGCTTCCAAGGAGCTCTCTGGCTGTACTTCTTCCAAAACAGACCTGTCTGTTCTTCTGGCAGTCCGTGGTATTATAGTCAATATTCTTTGCCAATACCACAATTCAGAGGCATCAGTTCTTCTTTGGTCTTCCTACTCATTGTCCAGCTTTCGCATGCATATGAGGCAACTGAAAATATCATGGCTTGGGTCAGGCACACCTTAGTCCTCAAAGAGACACCTTTGCTTCTTAACACTTTAACGAGGTCTTTTGCAGCAGATTTGCCCAATGCAGTTCGTTGTTTGATTTCTTGACTGCTGCTTCCATGGGCGTTGATTGTGGATTCAAGTAAAATGAAATTACTTTCAAAAAATCAGCCACTGAAAACCGTATGAAGCACAGTTCTATTCTGACACCCATCGGGTTGCCATGAGTTGGAATCCGCTCAACGGCAATGGTTTAATTTTGTTTTTGTTTTTCTTGGTGCTAATCAGAGTTGAGGCTAACTGGTATTTGTTTTTATTCCTGATGCAGCAGTTTGAATAAAGTCTATGCTGCCATTTTAACTATTATCCAATGTTCATTCGACAGCGAACACCGCATTTTAAAATATATTACATTATACAAATGTAAGCAATTGCCATTTCAAGTTACATATTAGTCCATCAGCACACTGATGTTATTTTTATTCCATAAAAATTTCCCTTGTGAACATAAAAAAGCAAAACTGGCAGAAATTATGTATTTGGAAAATTTTTTTATCAGATTTAAAGCTCAGAAGATAGTGTATATATATATATATTGAGGTGTCCAATCTATCCAGAATGTGATTATGTGGGTACCTGTGCTGAAGTATGACCCTGAATATTTTTCAAAACATTTTTTCTATGCTACTAATATCACAACTTCCTTTATTTTTGTTTTCTGAAATTCAGCCTACGAAATAAGAATAAGAATTGCAAGAACATCATAGAATACAGTAGCATAAAAATGCGTAAAATTTTCAGATTACAGATTCAAAAGTTTTCTGGTACTTGAGGCTTATAAAATATACATTTAAAAATCCAAATTATTTTTTTTAAGTAGTCTTAATTTATTTTTCTCTGTGTTTCACCCAGCCACTTTTCAAACCCTGTAGACATAGTATCTTTCTCTCCCTCTCTCTTCTGTCTCTTACACACACACACACACACACACACACACACATACACAAATGCCAGTTTAAGAGTTGTTCAATCTGTAGTTAAATAGTGCTATGTATGTATGTGAGTCTGTGTAAGTGTGTATATAAGTTTTCAAAGAAAATTGATACTTTGGGGTATCAAATTTGGATTGAAGATATCGGACAAAATGAAATCTCTCCACTCAAGTTCTAAAATTAGATTTTTTTAAAAAAAGGAGACTATTAAACAGGGCAAAGAGAAATCTACTTTTATCAAAGTGCAAAGAGAAATTAAGAGCAAAAAAAAAATGGGTTCAAAGCTGTTGTTCAAACATGTGTCTCCTATGTCCCAATAAAAGTAGCTAGTCACAGTGGCAACAGTAGAGTTCTATAAATTAAAAGGTAGGTTTTTTTTGGCACGAGCTAATTCAGTTTAGTGAAAAGACAAAAATCGCATCTATTTAATTTGTGAGATATGGTACTTCCCATATTTTTTCTTTTATTTGCTTCATAGTGAGAGCACTTTATGAGTTGGTTAGAACTTTTATAGATATGCACTCCCAATATTTCCTGATAAATCTGTGTTCACCTTGAGGATGAAAACAATATACAATTAAAATACTTCTCCTGTCCCCGTGTTTTAGAAAATGAACACACTTGGAATTTTGAGACTGTGACGGTTTCTTCCATAATGTTGCAAGTAACATGTGGTGGGTTTGTCTCAAATTTTAATAAAAACTTGTTTTCTTTAGAACACAAATTTATCATGGTGTTTCATACAGTATCATACGTTTTAACTAGAGAATCATTTTGGGAGATATATATCTGCGAATGTTTTTCTACTACAAATAAATAATAGTTTCCTCTTAAAGAATAGAGAGACTGTGTTGATATGGAAAACGTATCAAAAGAATCAAGCTTTTTCAGATAAGTGGAACATTTCTTTCTTCCAGGAAACATTTCCAGAACACTTAAGAATTGAAATAATAGTAGTAATAATTATAATAATTTGCTTCTTTCTCTTTCTCCCTCTCTTCTTATATCTCTATCTATATATCTATGTATCTATCTACCTGTCTGTCTACCTACCTACCTACCTACCTACCTTTCTTTCTATCAATCTCTCTATCTTATGTCCTTCAGCTTTTCATTTAGAATTTAAACCACTAAATAAGTTATAATATTTATGTTCATGGGAAACCATTCAATTTTCTAACAAACTAGTCAGGGACAGTGAGAACAAAAATCAAATTTTCTATCTGTTATGGATTGAATTGTATCTCCCAAAAATGTGTTATAAATCCTAACCCATATAGTTGTGATTATAATTCCATTTGAGAATTGGTTTTCCTTGTTATATTAATGAGGCAGTACGAGTATAGGATGTGTCTTCAATCAATCTCATTAGAGTTATAATAGAGCAGATTAAGCAAGCAGCAAAGAAACAGAGATGGGAGAAGACACACATCAAGCCACATGGAAATCACCAAGCCACGGAAGTTCAAAAGAGACCAGGACCTTCCTTCAGAGCCAGCACAGAGAGAAAACCCTTCCTTAGAGTCAGCACCCTGAATTCAGACTTATAGCCTCCTAACTGTGAGAAAATAAATTTCTGTTTGTTAAAGTTATCCACTTATGGTATTTCTGTTACAGCAGCACTAGATAACTAAGACACTATCAGAGTTACACTTTTTTTTCCCTATAATATTGCTTTAGGTGTCTATTGAGAAAAAAAGCTTCCAGAAGTATATATTGAGCCACATTATCTCTGTAGCTACTCTCTTCATTCAGTTTAGCTAGTTATTGCTTCAGTGTGCTGAATGGCTCCATGGAGTCATAAAAGGTCAAAGGGAGTAGTCAAAGGTATGTAACTTAGTCTCAACTAGCAGTTAGACACTGGAAGATTCTGACTTATTGTGCACACGCAAAAACATAATGAATCTCCTAAATTCAAAAAAGAAATAATTTTATATGTTAGATAAATAAGGTTAAGATGTAATAAATAATTCTCCTTCAATTTATTCCTTCAATGATTTAAGATTTTTGTAAAAATATGTAATCTCTACTAAAATATCACCACTCATCTGTCGGTTTGTCATACTGTGGTGGCTTGTGTGTTGCTGTGATGCTAGAAGCTATACCACCAGTATTTCAAATATCAACAGGGTCGCCCAGAGTGGACAGGTTTCAGCAGAGCTTCCAGATTAAGACAGACTTGAAAGAAGGACCTAGCGGTCTACTTCTGAAAGAACTGGCCCATAAAAACCTTATGAATAGCAGTAAAACATTCTTTCAAATGTTTCGCTGCTATTCATAAGGTCATTCAAATGTCAAATTTACCCACCAACCACTAATGCCAAAGAAGTAAGAATACAACAACCTGTCAAATGAAAAATTTAATGGATGAATTACGTGTCAGATGAAATATAGCTGAAGAGATACTGAGTGAAGAAGGAAACAGGCCTCTGAAAATTACTCAGAATGCTACATAGAGAGATAAAGCTTAAGAAAGATTAAGAGACAAGTATAGAATGAGAAGTTTTAGGGGTGTTCAATAGAATATTCTGAAGGAAAATAAAGAGAGGAAGATGCTTTGGTGTGAACCCTCGAAGTGGCTACTTGAATATATAAAATTAATTGTTATAGGGAACTCAGGGCATGCAAAGCTGGGCTAATTTACATCACGTACTATTAGCACCAGAAGAGGTACAAATTGTTAACTATAACTGTTCATTGTATCATTAGTTACAAAACACAATGGCAAATAGCCTACTTTGAACCCCTACTAGTAACACAATTAAGATTTCAATGAATTTTTTCTAGCATTGATCCATATTCAGGACTAGATTTTGCTATCCAATCATGGAAGCGAATACTAATAATACAATTAAAGGAAGGTGTATTGACCTCTTCTGGTAAAGGAATCCATTTTACGTGACATGCTATGTAACAGTGTGTGAAGAAACCTTGTATTCATCTCCAAAGTAGGGGCTAATAGGAAATTGGAATAGGTAATTTAAATATCTGCTAAATAAACGGGAGGGGGTTGTAAAAATTGAAAGGCTGGGATACATATTTACAGCAATGTGCATTAAAATTAGACATGAAGGGAACAAAGGCAGTTTACCAAAAGATCAATTTCTTAGATGTAGTGGCAGATCAGGGGAAGGGGCATAAGACATGTTACTGCCATTTTTCTGCAAGTCCTCCACTCTCGTCGCATTTTCTTTTTCTCTCTGTTCTTGTAGTTCCCAGATCCAGTTAACAATGTACTGAAGCAGGAATCAGTCTCAAGCAGAGTACTCTGACTATATACTTAAATTTAACTGTTGGGATTCCATCAAGTTTGATAGGCTGAGTTGTCTCAACCCCTACCTGGCTGTACAGGGTCGTATCATCACAAAATCTTTGTAACCTAGTGGACCTGACAATCCAAAAAGTCTGTTCCTTTCTACTCCTACAGGATAAGAATGAGAATGGACTACAGGGAAGGCATTGTTAACACCCTCATTGCTTCCACCAATATGGGTCAGCTTAGTGGCAGATATGTCTCCCTAGGGAGAAAAAGTTTGTGATAAAAAATAAATGGTACATGGGAATAAAATGAAATAATTTCTGAGGACAAAAGAACTATCATATTGATTATTCAAAAGGGAAAGGAAAGCATAACTTTGGTGTCTCAAGAGCGGCTTAGATCAAGAGAATAATTTCTTCTCTCGTATTTCACCTAGATGTCCAAAAGGGCAAAGAAATTTTTATGCACAAGCCTCCACCATTACTAGAACAGAATTCCACCACCAGGAAGACAATAGACCTGAGAAACATTGTTACTAGAGTGAATACATCATACACTTCAGTGAAACAATGGAAACCTTCATCTTGCCTAAATGTAATGAAACTAACAGGCATACGTCTTTGACTTTTGTTTTATAGATTATACACACTGTTGGGGACCCCAATTTGAACTACAGATATGGAAATTTATTTCTCCAGATCAACTTTTTTATAGTCTGTCCTATAATGGAGTTGAGATCATTATGTAGCTATAAATTTTGCTGATGAACTGACAAGAAGAGTTTCAGTTTATAATGGTAAAGAGCTTTCTGTTCCTTGCCTAGCATGTCATACTCTTGGGTGCCTAAGTAGTTTCTTAACCTGTTTTTATGGATAGGAAGTTTTAAAGAAAAATGAAAACAGTGTAGGTTATTAAGGTCAACCTATATGCACGTGCCAGAGTCTGAACACCTGAAATCTGGAGACAGTGCCTATTAATAATTAAGTGCAAAAAATCAGTCAAAAGTATTTAGAAAGTTTAAATACTGTCAAAGAGAAAAATTAATAAAGTCATGTTACTTCAATTTTAAGATTTTTTCTTACCCACAAAACCGAATATTAATGGTTAAAAAAAAACCTGACCCAATGTAAAAGCATTCATTATTTTGTTTTGTTTTTTCCCCCACCAGAAGCTGCTCTACAGCAATGACAAAATCATTACCTTGCGATTTAATTAAAAAAACTAGTTTAGCTTAACTAATAAAGAATGTCTGCCTTGACCATTATGCTCTTCTAAGATTTATGTATATAGGATCAAAGTGACAACAGCAACTCCAAAGATTAGATAGGAACCTGAGGAGGCAATGAGTTTATGTTAATGTGGGAGGAACATCTCAGAAAAGGAGGATGAGAATGGTTGCACAACAGGAAGAATGTAATCGATATCACTGATTTGTACATGTAGAAACTGGTGTATGTTTTGCTGTGTGTGTTCTCAACAGCAACAAAAATTAAATAAATTATTTTAAAAAAATAGGGAAAGAAGGAATGACTTCTTGTATACAGATATGTTCTTGGGGTCAGTTAATTTAGCACAATTAAGTATCATTTAACTAAAATTAAAATGTCCTATATTTTGGGACAAAGAGACTCTCGGCTTACTTAATTTGAATTTCAAAAGGTCTCATGGCTGCAGGTGGGTGGAAAACCAAATTTTTAGCAGCCAGGCCAGAGATCACCTTGTGACCTGATATCAGCTGATCGCAGTAAAGGGGAGAGGACAGGTTTCAATCAATCGTGTTAAGATTAGCTAATAGTTGATCTTTTATTGTTCCTCTTTCCTTTATAAGCTTCATTGTAATTAGCCTACCTAGAGCCATTTGTTTTTTTTAGTATCGGAATGTTCTCCCTATGCTCTTGTAGAATAGTTGCTTGTAGAATATAACTTTATGTTTCAATTTCTTTGAGTTTTGATTATTTTTAACAGTTTTTGGTGTCTAAAGCAGGCCCAGAAACAAGATCGCCAATTGCCCATTTTTGGTGACAGATCTAAAGGGCTGTATTTACAAGGGCCCTTTGTGCCCAGATATGTTTCCTCACCACAAATGGGGAATTTGGTAATCTCTCCTGGGTTTGAGTTCCACTCCTTTTTTGTTGAACTCTATGGGTTTATATCTGAGTAGTTAGGGATGTCCTTTCCTTGTTAATTTACCCTTTTGCTTTGTCTGTTTGGGAAACTGGATTCCCATCTGCTTTGTCTCTTTCTTTCCAGTTTGGGTAATTTCTGCTTGGTGCTTGAGTTGAGTAGTTACCATTTGCATCGTTTGAATACTCTTCTTGGACTGGATCCAAGGGAAATTGAACGGGGTTTAATAAAGGGAGTGGAATTGAGTTTGATAGAGGCCTCAGGGAGTTTTAAAAAATGGTTCAACCTTACTGAAAACATCTCAGAATTACAGTAGTTACTTTTGCATTCATTTGTGTTGCCTCCAACACCTGCCTGTCACTTTTTCATACTGTATTGCTGTGATTCTGGAATCTATGCCATCAGTATTTCAAATACAGAGGATTTACCAATGGTGGACAGATTTCATCAGAGTTTCCATACTAAGACAGACTAGGAAGAAAGGCCTCACAATCTACTTCCAAAAAATTGGCCAGTGGAAACCTATTGGATAGCAGTGGAACACTGTTGGATATAGTGCCTGAAGATGAGCCCCTCAGATTAGAAGACACTTAAAATAAAACTGGAGAAGAGCTGCCTCCTCAAAGTAGAGTAGACCTTAATGACATGGATGGAGTCAAGCTTTCAACCATCATGTGTTGTGTGCCACAATTCAAAACGAGCAGAAACAGCTACAAATATCCGTTAGCAATCAGAACATGGAATGTATGAAATATGAATCAAGGAAAATTGGAAGTTTTCAAAAATGAAATGGAATGCTTGAAGATAGATATACTAGGTATTAGTGGGCTGAAATGGACTGATATTGGCCATTTTGATTGGTCATTCATATAGTCTACTATGCCAGGAACGACAAATTGAAGAGGAACTAAGCTGCATTCATCTTCAAAAAAGAACATTTCAAGAATACTGTCAGTAATAGGATAATATCCATATGCCTACAAGGAAGACCAGTTAATATGACTGTTATTCAAATTTATACACCAATCACTAATGCCATGGATGAAAAAATTGAAGATTTTTACTAACTTATGCAGGCTGAAATTGATCAGATTATCATTCAAGATGCATTGCTAATTACTGATAATAGGAAAGCGGAATTTGGAAACAAAGAGGAAGGGTAAGTAGTGGAAAATATGGCCTAGGTGATAGAAACAATGTCAGAGATCCTATGATAGAATTTTGCAAGACCAAGGACTTATTCATTGGAAATACCTTTTTCTTCAATAACATAAACGTTGACTATACATATGGACCTGATGGACTAAATACACAGGAATCAAATCCAGTACATCTGCGGAAAGAGACCATGCAGAAGCTCAACACCATCAGTCAGAACAAGGCCAGGGGCCAACTGCAAAACAGACCATCATTTGCTCATATGCACATTCAAGTTAAAGCTTAAGAAGATTAAAACAAGTCCACCAGAGCCAAAATATGACCTTGAGTATATCCCGCCATAATTTAGAGACCATCTTAAGAAAAGATTTGATGCATTGAACAGTGATGACTGCAGACCAGACAATTGTGGGAATACATCAAGGACATCACACATAAAGAAAGCAAAAGGTCATTAAAAAGACAGGAAAGAAAGAAAAGACCAAAATGGATGTCAGAAGAGACTCTGAAACTTGCTCTTGAACGTAGAGTAGCAAAAGCAAATAGAAGAGATGATGAAGTAAAAGAGCTGAGCAGAAGATTTTGAAGGGCTGCTCAAGAAGACAAAGTATTATAATGAAATATGCAAAGACATGGAATTAGAAAACCAAAAGTGAAGAACACACTCAGCATTTCTCAAGCTGAAAGTACTGCAGAAAAAATTCAAGCATCGAGTTACAATATTGAAGAATTCTATGTGCAAAATATAGAAGGTCACAGGACTGGAAGAGATGCATATTTGTACCTATTCCAAAGAAAGGTGATCCAACAGAATGTGGAAATTATTGAACAGTATAATTAATATCACATACAAGTAAAATTTTACTGAAGATCCTTCATAAGTGGCTGCAGCAGTACATCAACAGGGAACTGCCAGGAATTCAAGCCGAATTCAGAAGAGGATGTGGAATGAAGGATATCTTGGCTGATGTCAGATGGATCTTGGTGAAAGCAGAGAATACCAGAAAGATGTTTACCTGTGTTTAATTGTCTATGCAAGGGCATTCAACTTTGCGGATCATAACAAATTATGAAAAACCTTGTGAAGAATGGGAATTCCAGAATACTTAATTGTGTACATGAGGAACCCGTATGTAGACCAAGTGAAAGTCATTCAAATAGAACAAAGGGATACTGTGTGGCTGAAAATCAAGAAACATGTTCATCAGGGTTGTATCCTTTCAGCATACTTATTCAATCTGTATGTTGAGCAAATAATCTGAGAAGCTGGACTATATATGAAGAACGTGGCATCACAATTGGAGGAAGGCTCATTAACAACATGTTATATGCAGGTGAAACAAACTTGCTTGCTGAAAGGGAAGAGGACTTGAAGCACTTACTAACAAAAATCAAAGGCTAAGGACTTCAGCATGTATTACACCTCAACCTAAAGAAAATAAAAATCCTCACACCTGGACCAATAAGCATTGTCATGATAAACAGAAAACATTGAAGTTGTCAAGGATTCATTTTACTTGGATTCACAATCAATGCCCATGGAAGCAGCAGTCAAGACATCAGACAAGATATTGCATTGGGTAAATCTGCTGCAAAACACCTCTTTAAAGTGTTAAAAAGCAAAGATGTCACTCTGAGGACTAAGGTGAGCCTGACCCAAGCCAAGGTATTTTCAATCGCCTCATGTGCATGCGAAAGCTGGACAATGAATCGGGAAGACCAAAGAAGAATTAATGCATTTGAATTATGGTGTTGGTAAAGAATATTGAACGTACCATGGACTGCCAAAAGAACAAACAAATTTGTCTTGAAAGAAATACAACCAGGAGGTTCCTTAGAAGTGAGGATGGCAAGACTTGGTCTCATGTGCTTTGGACGTGTTATCAGGAGGAGTCAGTGTCTGGAGAAGGATGTGATGCTTGGTAAAGTAGAGGGTCAGTTAAATAGAGGAAGGCCCTCAACGAGATGGATTCACAGAGTGGCTACATGATAGACGCACACATAGCAACAATTGTGAGGATGGTACAGTGCCAAGCTGTGGTTCCTTCTGTTGTACATAGGGTCACTATGAGCCAGAATTGACTGGACAGCACCTATCAACAACAGATGGTTATAGTGATATTGAGTCTAATGCAGAAGAAAATACATGATTAGATCATAGTTCTGAAGCAGAACTTGCAGACTAAGATGGACTGGGATGAAAGGCCCTATGATCTACTTCCAAAAATTAGCCAATGAAAACCCTATGAATATTGTCCGTTAGAGTTCTGGGAGTTTTGTTATGTTTTAAATAACTGGGAATGCCAAGTATTGGCAAGAACATGAGCAACTGATATTATCATACCTTGATAATGAGGTTGTAAATGAGTACAATCACTTTGGGAAGCTGTCAGTATCTTCTGTATGTAAGAATTTACCCATACTATAACCAAAAATGAAACGAAACAACAACAACAAAAACCAAAATCATTGCCACTGAATAGATTCTGACTTATTGCAAGCCAAAGTGTTGCAGAGTAGAACTGCACTCCATAAGGTTTTCATAGCCATTGCGTTTTGGAAGCAGGTCACCAGGCCTGTCTTCCAAGTCACCTCTGGCTGGGTTTGAACTGCCAACCTTTCATTTAGCAGCTGAATGCTTAGCCATTTGTGCCACCTAGGGTTCCATATAATCCAGTAATTCTCCTCCTAGATATATATCCAATAGAAATGCATACTAATGTGCCCCAAAAGGACAAGTAAAACATGTTTACTGCAGCAATACTCATGATAAACAAAAATGAAAACAACCAAATATCCATCAGTGGTAGAACAGATCTAAAAATGCAGTGCATCAATGCAATGGGATATTATGACACATTTAACATAAATGAACTATTTTTACACACAACAACCTAGATAAATTTCACAAACAAGACTAAGCTAAAGAAACCAGACAAAACAAACCCAAGGTGTATCATTCCTATTATAAAACAGACAAAACTTATATACGGGGTTAGAAGTCAGGATTGTGATTACTTTGCAGGGAAGTGTGAGTGTAGTGACTGGAGTGGGCTAGTCAGATGTCACCACCACTCATCTGACAGTTCATCCTACTGTGTTGGTTTGCATGTTGCTATGAGGCTGAAAGCTATGCCACCATTATTTCAAATATAGATGATGTCACACATGGGGGACAGATTTCATGGAGCTTCCAGACTAAGACAGGCTAGGAAGAAAAGCCTGGTGATCTACTTCAAAAAATTGTTGTTAGGTGCCGTGGATGGATTGACACAGTGGCTGCAACAATGGACTCAAGCATAACAACTACTGTGAGGATGGCACAGGATAGCGCAGTGTTTCATTCTGTTGTACTCAGGGTCAGTTCAGTATGAGTTGGAACCAACTCAATGGCACCCAACAACAACAACAACATGCTGTAGAATCACTGCTGTCCCTATGGTCCCTATACCCACGGTCGTGGAGTCAATTATGACTCATAGTGATCCCACAGGGTTTCCAAGACTATAAATCTCTACGGAAGCAGACTGCTACATCTTTCTCCAGTGGAGCCACTGGTGGTTTCAAATTGCCAACCTTTTGGTTAGCAGCTGATGGCTTTTACCACTGCACCATCAGGGCTCCTTGGTCTCATAAGGACAACTTAAAAAAACCAAAAACTAACAAACAAACGAAAAATGGGCAATACTTAAGGATGACATTCTTTACTTTTTTAGCTGAACTGTGTTTTTTTTTTGTGTGTGTGTGTGCGCACGTTTGTTTAAAGATGACTATAGTCTCAGGGGTTTCTCCAGCCTTAACGGTTCCAGTAAGTCTGGATTCTTTTGGAATTTGAAGTTCGGTTCCACATTTTTTCCTTTCTGTCAAGATCCATCTGTTGTGTCCCTAATCAAAATGTTCCATAATGGTAGTTGGGCACCATCTAGTTCTTCTGGTCTCATGCTAGAGGAAACAGTGGTTCACTAAGGAGGCTATTAGTCCTGTAGCCCAGTTACTACCCTGATTCTTGCATTTCCTTCCTCCTCTGTTTCCTCAGGCGAATAGAGACCAATTGTTAAATCTTCGAAGACGCTCACAAGCTTTTAAGACCCTAGTCACTTACGTACCGAACTGGGAGGTAGAACAGAACCTTTAAAACCAGTATTATGCCAATCGACTGGATTGTCCCATGAGATTATGACCCTGATTCTTTGAACTGAGACAAACCTAGTCCCGTGAGATATTTGGTTATGTCTAAGTAGTATCAGCAGCTGTAGTGCTTTTTTTTTTTTTCGGTTATTGTTGTTGTTCCAAAATTATATTTAACATTAAATTTATCAATCCATTTTTTTTCTTTTTTTATATACAGCTTAATAATATCACTTACATTAGGTTGTGCAATTTTCACCAACATTCAGTACCACCTTTCCCATCACCATAAACAAAGATTCACCACCACCTAGAGAATGACTCCCTCTCTTCCCCCACCACCCCTGGTAACTATGAATGATCACTGGACTCTATATCTTTACCTTTTCTTGTCATTTCACAAAAGTGAGGTCACACAATCTTTGTCTTTTTTATGATTGACTTACTTCACTCAGCATAACACCCTTAAGATTCACCCACATTGGCCAGTGAGTTGAAGATAATGGTGATGGAATGACTTGGAAAAGGATAGTGAGAATAGCAGCACAATTGGAAGAATGTAAGTGATGTCACTGAATTGTACATGTAGAAATTTCTTAAATGGTGTATCTTTGGCTATGTATATTTTCACCAAAAAAAAAAAAAGGTCTCCAAGGTCGAGAAGGGAACGTGTTGACATGTTGTGGGGTAACAATAGTTGCACTGACTGTTTTTTAATGAGAAAAATATTTGTTCTGTAAACCTTCACCTAAAGTACCATTAAAAAAAAAAATTAAAAGAAAAAATTCACCCATGTTGCAGCATGTAACAGGACCTCATTTTTCCTTATGGTTGAGTAGTAGTCCACTAGGAGCCCTGGTGGCACAGCGGTTAAGAGCCCGGCTGCTAATGAAAAGGTCGGCAGTTCAAATCCACCAGCCGCTCCTCAGAAACCCTATGGGGCAGTTGTACTCTGTCCTATAGGGTCGCTATGAGTCAGAACCGACTCTACGGCACCTAACAACAACAACAGTATCCCATTGTGTGTTATCCTGCACTTTTGCACTCTCTTTGTGGACAGTCTCACCAGCTTTCTGTTGATTTAAACATTCTCATGGTTGTCACGAGACTAGAAGGCACTGAATAGTCTTATGGAATTTTTTTTTTTTTTTTAATGTAGGCTGGGAGCGGGAGGCATTTTGAGCTAAATGCAGAGACATTGAAAATGCCAAACAAATAACCCACTGTTATTTTTCACAAATGCACTGGCCTGACAGGTTGTTTTATATAAACAGAATAATGGGTGTCCTGACATTTTCAAATTGTCTAGAAACTTTTAGAGATGAATACTTTATCATGCCTTTAGTTCTTCAGTGTTCTTTTCAGAAAAAAAAAAAACAACTCTGCCTTCCTTAAATTACTGCATGATGTTAGATTTTCATCCTAAGAAGACCAAAAACAAGTCTACTTTATGAGAAGAATTTCCAGTATTCATATCAGATAGAAATTTCAGCCAGATCTGGAAATGTACACTTATACTAATTTCTAATTTAACATTTCTATGAAATAGATTAATTGCTTTGATAAGGTGGGGAAGGAGGGTCACTAAATTTTGGAGGGAATGGAAAGTTTTATCCAAACAACTACCGTGCTCCTTTCCAATGCCCAGACTTAAAAAGGCACATGGATCAAGTATACAGGTGAGCCCTGCTTTAGGAAGCCAAATAAAATTTTAAAAAAGACTAATAGTGTTTAGTGTACTGTTTTACAAAAGGATTCAACATAGGCATCCATACATACCATTGTATACAGGAATTAAAACTGAGGGCAATTAAAAGTAAAAAAAAGACACACAAAGTCATTTTAAATAATCACTTTCCTTAAATCAGTACATTTAAGGAAAAATAATTTTTTTATTATGTCCAGTATTGTCTCATGGCTCCATCCATAGCATCCACAGTAATTATAGGTGTAATTTCTCACAACTTCAGCCACATTACATTAGCTGGAGAGCTGCTTGAGGATGATGAAAATATGACAATATTCATGGTATCATCCCAGCAGTGACTAATAGGTTTGATCCTTATGATATGTATAATTACTAGGTACTAGCAGAAAATAGGTGTGGACAGTGACGTTAAAAGTACTAGCCATTTGGAACCTTGCTCATGGATAGGAAGACTCAACATTATGAAAATATCAATTTACAGATACAGATATCAATCTATAGATACAATGCAATCCCAATCCAAATTCCAATGGCATTTTTTAATGAGATGAAGAAACAAATCACCAACTTCATATGGAAAGGGGAGAGGCCCCAGATAAGTAAAGCTTTACTCAAGAAGAAGAACAAAGTGGGAAGCTTCACACTACCTGATTTTAAAACCTATTATATCGCCATGGGAGTCAAAACAGCTTGGTACTGGCACAACAACAGATACATAGACCAATGGAACAGAATTGAGAATCCAGACGTAAATTCATCCACCTATGAGCAGCTGATATTTGACAAAGGCCCAAAGTCCATTAATTGGGGAAAAGACAACCTCTTTAACAAATGGTGTTGGCATAACTGGATATCCATTTGTGAAAAACTGAAACATGACCCATACTTCATACCATACACAAAAACTAAATCAAACTGGATCAAAGACCTAAATATCAAATTGAAAATGATAAAGATCATGTAAGAAAAAATAGAGACAACACTAGGAGCCCTAATATATGGCATAAATAGAATACGAACCACAAGTAGCAATGCACAAGCACCAGAAGAGAGACTAGATAACTGGGAGCTCTGAAAAAATCAAACACTTACTTTCATCAAAAGACTTCACCAAAAGAGTCAAAAGACTACATAAAGACTGGGAAAAAATTTTTGGCTACATCAAATCCGATCAGTGTCTAATCTCTAAAGTCTACAAGATACTGCAAAACCTCAACAACAAAAAGACAGATAACCCAATTAAAAAATGGGCAAAGGATATGAACAGGCACTTCACCAAAGAAGACATTCAGGCGGCTAACAGACATATGAAGAAATGCTCATGATCATTAGCCATTAGAAAAATGCAAATCAAAACTACAATGAGATACCATCTCACCCCAACAAGACTAGCATTAATCCAAAAAACACAAAATAATAAATGCTAGAGAGGTTGTGGAGAGACTGAACACTTATACACTGTTGGTGGGAATGTAAAATGGTACAACCACTTTGGAAATCAATTCAGCGCTTCCTTAAAAAGCTAGAAATAGAAGTACCATACGATCTAGCTATCCACTCCTTGGAATATATCCTAGAGAAATAAGAGCTGTCACATGAACAGACATGTGCACACTCATGTTCATTGCAGCACTGTTCATGATAGCAAAAAGATGGAAACAACCTAGGTGCCCATCAATGGACTAATGGATAAACAAATTATGGTATATTCACACAATGGAATACTATGCAATGGTAAAGAACAATGATGAAGCCATGATACATCTTATAACATGGAGGAAACTGGAGGGCATTATGTTGAGTGAAATTAGTCAGTCACAGAAGGACAAATATTGTATAAGACCACTATTATAAAAACCCAAGAAAAGGTTTAAACACAGAAGAAAACATTCTTTGATGGTTACAAGGGTGGGGAGGGAGGG
>NW_004443941.1:9813697-9842788 GCF_000243295.1 Trichechus manatus latirostris | reverse complement strand
GAGGTGAGATGAGAAGGCAGAGAGGGTTAGGAGCTGGTTGAATGGACACAGGAAATCAGGTAGAAAGGGGGAGTGTGCTGTTATAGTATAAAGAGAGCAATTAGGGTCAATAACAACGTATGTATAAATTTTTGGATGAGAGACTAACTTGAATTGTAAACTTTCACTTAAACTATAACAACTGAAAAAACAAAAAGTACTAGCCATTTGGAGCCATTGGTGCAGAAGGAAACACTAAGGTTGAACAAGGCAAAATGAATATTGAGCTTCCGTTCTTCCACTTCTGTCAAAAAATTAGCAGTCTTCATGAATTTTAGTAAAGAAGATGCAGTAAGATCATAGGTCGAACATCACACATTGATCTACTTTTAAAATTCAAGAAACCTGACTAAAAAAGTTTTCTTTTGTTTGTTTGTTTTTTTATCTTTTCTCCTCTGTAGGTCCTTGGGTAGCGCAAAAAATTTGGTTTGTGCCAAACTACTAACCTAAAGTTTGGTAGGTAGAACCCACCCAGCAGCCCTGCAGAAGAAAGGCCTGATGCTCTTCTTCAGTAAAGACTACAGCCAAGAAAAGCCTATGGAGCAGTTCTACTCTGTAACCTGTAAGTCATAATCTACTCGAAGGCAACCATTTTTGTTTGATTTGTTTTGTTTTGCTTTTTATCATCTGTAGTACTTACCACTCCATTCCTACTAGCTTTGTGGTTATAGCCAGCATTGCATTTGAACCTAGCCCCAAAACTGGACTAAGAATTTCAATGAGACGGCATTTTAATTCTTTGTATTCCCCCTGGTGTGGCTTCGCCTTCTGTGTCTTAGACTACTTTTCCTGGGGGAAGCCAACTTGCTATGTCATGAGCAGGCATATGGAGTGGTCCATGGGTTAGAAACTGGAGCCTCCTACCAACATCCGTGTGAGTGAACTTAGAATAAGATCCTTCAGCTCCAGTCAAGCCTCAGCTAATTGAAGCCTTGACTGACACTTGGTTGCAGTTTTGTGAGAGACCCTGAGCTAGAACCACCCGGCTATGCTGCTTCCAGATTCCTGATTCACAGAGACTGTGAAAGATAACAAATGTTTGTTGCTAAGTATTGGAGTAATTTGCTAGGCAGTAATAAATGACTTGTCTAATTCTACATGTTCTTTTGTATGCACTTAACCTGTTACCAAAAAACTGCAGATAATTTGATTTTAGCTAGAGATCTACTCAGTAATTAAATTTGATATCACTGGCATTGAGGAAAGTGGTGGTGAGAGTAATTTAGTTTTCTTGTATTCATAACTTAGCTATCTAGAAAAAGGATCCAGGTAAATAGCAGATAAACAGCACATTCATGCAAAATGGCAATGTGTTGTGAAAAGTGAAGAACAATCAGTGATTTTTCTTATCATTTCAAGACACAAAACTATAAGCTCCATGGAAATAAATTTGTATACAAATAACGGTATCAGCCAAATAGTCAGAAAAAATTAAAACTTTCGCTCATTATACAGATTTTTTACAAATATTTTCAGATTGTATGTTTAAGGAAAATATTTAAATGATTGGACTTGTCATCCACACGTTGGCTAATACATAACAGAGCTATAGATATCGACTTACAAATGAGTGGGTCACCCTAATGTAAAGAGAGATTGTGGTAGGAAGAATAGCCACACCTAACCCAAGATATCCACATTCTAATCCCCAGAATCTGTAAATATGTTATCTAACATGGCAAAAAGACTTTACAGGTGTGATTAAGTTAAGAATCTTGAGATGCTGAGATTATTCTGGAGTATACATCTGGGACCAGTTTAACTGCAAGGGTCCTTTTAAGAAGGAGAGAGGTGGGGGCAATGGCAGAGAAGGAGATTTGAAGACAGAAGCAGAAGTTGTGTGTGTGTGTGTGTGTGTGTGTACGAGAGAGAGAGAGAGAGAGAGAGAGAGAGAGAGAGAGAGAGAGATTTGAAGATACTACGCTGCTGTCTGGCTTTGAAGATAGAGGTACGGGCCACAAGCGCCAAGGATTACAGGTTGTCTCTAGAAGCTGGAAAAGGCAAGGGAACCGATTCTCCCCTAGAGCTTCCAGAAGTAACACAGCATGCTGACACAGATTTCAGGACTTCTGGTCTCGAGAACTGTAAGATAACAAATTTTTGTTAATTTAAGGTACTAAATTTGTGATGATTTGTTACCAAGAGTGACAGGAAACTAATACAGAGACAAATCTCTACTGATTCAGGAATTTGAGGTTTAACTAGAGTCGTATTTAAAGAAATGGCATTCTGTGAATTTTAAAGTTCATTTAATAACCATGGTGGACTATAAGACTGAATGTAGGTTCTAGAATAGAGGCTAGAAGCCTTATATTTTGTGTCATGGTATCCATTGGACAATGTACAGGAAATTAACCATACCAGATTTAAAAAGAAACATTTTTGTGAAACCTAATAGTAGACATTAAACATATTTACTTAATATATCGAATGTGTCTATGTGAATGACTCATAAGTTGATAAACATTTATTTTGTCAGACCATTAATATTATTTTCAATCATCTTAACACCGATTTCTTAGTAAATACTGAAATAAATTAGTATGAGGGTAATGCTTGGCCTATTGTTTCTCTATCGAAGTCTGACACTGATCTATTATAATATTTATATTTATCATTAAATAATATTAATTTTCCACTCCCTGGCTGTTTCTATTTTTCATGTTGTTATTCAACAAAATGATCGGAACATGTATAGTCAGTTTTAAGGAACCAAAATATAAAGAAGATCCACACACATTGAGTTCAAGGATAATGAGTCAATAAATGGCTGTATGTATTCGAAAGGCATGAAGTAGAAGTCCTTATCTCAAAATAATTTTCCACGATCCAACTTAAACAATGTGAGGGAACAGAAGACACAGGCTAAAGTTCCCCAAATGTATTGCCAAAGAAGCAGTTGCAAATTAGCCATTTTTTCTCTAGATACAATTTGATTTTGAAAACATAAAAGCCCTTACGGGAAAAAAATAATATATTCAGAGAGAACTGCCCACTAACTAATTGAAATAGCAAATGTTTATCCTGGATCAACCTCATGACGGTGCCACAGTTTCACGGATTAAGATTTACAGAATGTCACTGCTAATGGCACACAATGGCTGCAGCTGCACGAGTTTGGTAGACCAGGCAGACTGCTTGGCTAGGCCAGTACTGTGTCTCTGTGTATGATGTGAACACTCTGGCTTTTTATAGCTCTAATAAAGTCGAAAATGTATGCGCAGACATGCCAGAATCTGGAGCCAAGCAAGATGAAGTCACTGAGGTTGAGGGGCACACATTCATCCTGCCTGCCAGAAACACAGTCGGCTTTATGAGAAGCAGGAAGCAGGCTCCATAGATACACCTGCTGCAGACGCCTGGCTTGCAAAATCTCTACTTCTTTCCTCCAGTGGAGATATGCAGCATCTAGTTCATTGATGCTTACACATGACAAAGAGTGAGTATCAGAATCAGGGTTGTATTATTTATGCAACCAGAGAAGTGGCTTACTTGAAATTAAATTAGCCACCCCCCCTCTTAAAATATAGAATGACATTATAATGCATCGTGCACATTTTTTCTGATTCTCAATCATACTTCTTCAGTAAAACTGAGCTATGCTGGTGGCTAAATTACCCAACTTGCTTACTTTGGACACATCATCAAGAAAGACCGGTTGCTAAAATGGACATCATGTTTGGTAAAGTACAGGGCCAAACAAAAGAGGAAAACCCTCAATGAGCTAGATTGACAAAAATATCCACAACAATGGATTCAAACACACCCACAATAAGGAAGGTGATGCAGGCCTGAGCAACATTTTATTCTGTTGTACATGGGGTTGTCATGAGTCAGCGCCAACTCAATGGCAACTAACAACAACAATCGATCAATCGATCAATCAATCAATCAATCAATCTAAATACTAATCTAGTAACCACTCTTCCAATTAACTGGTTCTGTTGTTGCTACTTCTGCAATTTTTGTCTCCTTGATGCCTTGTGAGAAGTTAGTCTGCATTGTTGCATAGTTATGTGGTCAATGAGAAGGCCCCAGTCCTTTGGTGTGAGAAATGCTGAGTGCCTGAATTGAAGTCATCGCATTAGATCTAAGTCAGTGCAATCTCAGCATTTACAAAATGTGGAGAAACTTCTTTCCTACTCACGAAGTTTCTGTCTTGTAAATAGAGCTCTTTAGAGTAGTACACTTAACTTTTCTGTGGAATCTGAATTAAGGAATTGACCATACATTCTTCCACCCCTTCCTCTCTCTTTCGTCTTTGGAATTGGGTCTTTTACAGAGAAAACATGTGACTTGGTGGATAAATATGTCTAATTCCAGATTTCAGTATAAAGAAATGCATTTGATGAGAAATACAAGCTGCATTGTACAATTTTAGCTTTATCAGGAAATTATTTCTACCTGCTACTTCATCTCTGTATTAGTCCAAAATCAGGAAGGAGAAAGGAGTGATGTTTCTTGTCTGCCTCAAACCTCAACAGTTGTATTGCTGAGAGTCTGGCGCGTGAGTAGGTATATATTAGAAGTAGAACTAGATGTTATCCAAAATAAGGTTTAAACAGGATGGTCTTGATCACATTTTGACTTCCCATCATGAGCTCCGATGTGAGAAAACTATGACAGGGGGCAACGTAGGGAGTAACACAGGAGAGCTATTTCCTATTTTACTGACATGAAAAGCAGATCACTTTTAAAGACATTGTATATTCACTCTTCAGACCTCAGCAAGGGACGCAGTCCACCAGTTTGTAATTACCTAGTTGTTTCACTGAGAAGATGGTCCTAGAAAGTAAGCAAACAAACAAAAAAGGTTTGCGGCAGGAAGCAAGCAAAGCTGAGGGTTCACATGGTCATAGGATATGATTTGTGAAAAGGATTTCATGGTAGAGAATAAAGACCACCTCAGTAAAGAGCTGGGAAAGGTCCTCGTTTGGCCCAACTTGATAGAAAGTACTTTCCAATTAAAAAAAAAAAAATTGCTGTTGAGTCGATTCCAACTCACAGTGACCCAATAGGGCAGAGTAGAACTGCTCCATAGGGTTTCCAAGGAGCACCTGGTGGATTCAAACTGCCGATCTTTTGGTTAGCAGCCTTAGCTGTTAACCACTATGCCACCAGGATTTCCACTTTCTAATAAGGCAAACTTAAATAGAACATAAACCTGAAAAACCTAAGGTACTCTCCTTAGACCTTTATTTCTAAAGATTTCTCATTTATCTGGATGTAAACACTCATATTGTTGAAGCTACTGTAGCCCTCCATATTCGTTCATAGTAAAATTATCCTCATTCTCCTCAAAATATTTTGTTCTCCATACATGGCGAAAGTCTTTTTTTTTTTTTTTAAATATCTTATTTTCTATCTCCATGTCTAGTCTCCTAGGTCTGCTGTAACAAAATACCACAAATTAGATGTCTTATAAGAACAGAATGTTATGGTCTCACAGCTCTGGAAGCTAGAAATTTTAAATAAGAGCATCAGTCAATATTGGTCATTAATTGTAATAGATCACATTAATGTATGTTACTAACAGAAGAAATTGAGTGTGAGTATATGAGAATGCTCTGTACTATCTTCTCAAGTTTTAATATACATCTAAAACTGTTCTGAAGAATAAAATCTGTTAAAAAACAAGATAAAAACTGAAAGCAGAATGAAAAAATAAATTAATTCCTTGGTCTGGAAATTCAAAAAGGAAAGAAATAGAAAAGTCTTTCTAAGTTCAATCTGATTACTAGATGAAGATAGGGTAACTAACTGTACTCTGAAATATTTAAAAATTATTATTTCTGTTGTCACCCAAAATTTTATAGGAGCTTAAAAGATTCTATAGAAGAATCCTGATCCGAAGTGGGGAAAATGTGGAACAGAATAAAAAATTCTCAATGGAATCCAGATTATCTGGAGCCATTCAGGCTTAATAAACCCCTGAAACTATTTCCCCAAAAACCTTAAACCAAAACTATTCCTGAAGTTTTCTTTGAACCAAAAAATAACTTATTTTAATTAGCAAAATATATCTGCCTTAAGCATTGTGCTCTTTTAAAGAATTACCTATGTGAGATCAAACTGACAATAGCAACTTGAAAGGTTGGATGGTAAACTCAGGGAGCAGTGAGTTTTAGATAATGGTAGTGGAGTAATTTGCCATAGGATAGTTAGAATGGTGGCAAAACTTGAAGAATGTAATCAATGTCACTGAATTGTACATTCAGAAATTGTTGAATTGGTTTATCCTTGGCTGTGTTTCTTTTGATCATATAAAGAAAATTTTACAGGAAATATTATAAATCAAAATTTATAAAATATTTTTGCCATAGGTCACCAATCTCAATTATAGACATTTTTTTTTAAGTGAACTGATTTAATCTGTTAAAGCGTCAGTGGCATAATTTAATGGATTATATAAGAAAATATATTAGTACCTCCCACTGAGGTACTGTAGTCTTTTGCTTTTTAATTAGTATAGATTTTTTTTTTTTAATTAAAGACTGAGCAAACTGACCTTTAGATTTTAGCTACCCTTTTCCTCCCAGAAAGGAAGTCCAAGAGGAAAACAAACAAAAAACCCCACACATCTTAAAAAATTATTCTATAAACCAGACTCTGCCTTTTACTTTGGAAAAATGCATGCACATTTTAACGATTGCATTTGGGTGATTTTTTTTTCTAAATTGTTTTGTACCTAGCATGGAAATGTAGTATGTTTAATGTGGGTTCAAATGGGTTTATTTCAAAATCCAAAGGGATACAGTAACCAATGTTTTAAAACCTTGTTTGTGCTCTCTTTATTCGTTTATATCAATTCTGGGTTTGTAAAGCTTGTTCACGTGGGATTTGAGTGTAATAAAAGCATATTTTTCAAAATAAATAATGTTCAGCCCATTAACAAATGCTGATGATTTCCATTTACAGTTGATTTTCCTCTAGTCTATCAGTCTGGCTTTGTGTTTATCAATCTGTCCTGCATCAAAGCATCAGTAAATTTAGAGGAGAAACACTCTTCCTTTGTATATAATATAGTCAGTGGCAGGAAATAGTATAAAATAGTGTGGCTATAAACTTGTGCTCACCTCAGAATTGCATGAATTAGATTGCAGGTAAGCGAAATGGATCTAACTAACCTCTGATTTAGTAAGCAAATGCTGAAAAATCCATTGTTGTTAAGGGAATGGACTATATAATTCTTTTTTTCTCCCCATCCATACACACACACTATAATCACTCTTTTAACAACAATGTGAAACCAAAATAGGGGAAAATATTCTATAAAGAATTGAAGTTAGTGTAAAATTTACTTGCCTATCTCCTCGAAGAAAAAAACATCAAAGACTCATATCTCAACATCTTAAGTTTTAAAGTAATAAAAATACAAATATGTCAGGATAAATGCTTGATGCTTTAAATCTATTGAGAAAATAATTTAATACCTCTGAGGATTCAGAAGCAAAATAGATTAAGTAGCTTGAATGCAGCTACAGGATTAAAGTGGTCTGTATTTTGATACAGAAAAGCCCTGCTGAAGTAACTGAATATTGAAATAGGTTTCCATTGTGATTCATCACATATTCATAATGTGTACTTAATATGTAATATTCAACCTTTATGCATCTATAGACATAAAAGAACATCTGTGTTGCCTTCATCCAAAGACGGAGTACTAATATTTTATGCTGGTCTCTATAATCTAACTTTTTGCTATATTATACAATAAACTTTTTGAAGATGGTGTCAATAGATTGAATTGTGTCCCCCAAAAAATGTGTGTAGCAACTTGGCTAGGTCATGATTCCCAGTATTGTATGATTGTGTTACCTCGTGTGATTTCCTTATGTGTTGTAAACTCCACCACTATGATGAGATTATATGTGATCTCCTTATGTGTTGTAAATTCTATGACTGTGATGAGTTTATACTGATGAGGTTGACAAGATTAGATAGTGTCTTAATGCAATCTCTTTTGAGACAAAAAAGAGAGAAGCGAGCAGAGTCACATGGGAACCTCATACTACCAAGAAAGCAGTGCCAGGAACAGAGCGCGTCCTTTGGAACTGAGGTTCCTGCGCTGAGATGCTCCCAGACCAAGGGAAGACTGATGCATCCCAAGGACCTTCCTCCAGAGCTGACAGACAGAGAAAGCCTTCCCCTGGAGCTGGTGCCCTGAATTCAGATTTCTAGTCTACTGGACTGTGAGAGAATAAACTTCTCTTTGTTAAAGCCATCCACTTGTGGTATTTCTGTTACAGCAGCACTAGATGAGTAAGACATCATCTAAAAACATGGCAGTGAAAATTTTCATCTTTAATAAAGAAAATAAATAGAATTGCATCAAAATCAAACTTTGGAAATGATTTAACAAATTAGGGGTACTATGAGTCAGAATTGACTCGACGGCAATGGGTTCGGTCAACAGGTTACCAAGTCTAAATTCCATTCAATCATATTCTTTCCTCTCCTTTCACAGTCTCCATGTTTTCTCCTCCTCTTCTCTTCCATGGACAAGGTAGAAAAAAATCTGTCTTCACTGCATATCCCCAGTATCCCTTCAAAGGGATGGATTCCTAAGTAAAGAAGTGCTTAAAGAAACCAAAGAATATCAAATATCTGGTGGCTGTTTTCATTTCAGCCTGGTGCTCATTTTTATAACTAACATAAACTGATGTAAGCATCCATGTTTCAAAGAGGTAGAAGGCCCTTTATTCTAAGATCCAAAATGATGTTGGAAGTTAATTTCTACCTTATAAAAGATATGGTTAAGACCATTCTTCCTTGCGTCTTTGGCAAAGTTTGTGTCTCTTTTATGCTAAGGACATTTTTTCTTTTTTTTTCAGAGAAGTTTGTAAATTTCACATGCAAAATACTAAAAAATAGTCATTGGAGAAAAGATAGGTATAAAGGGAAAAGCCATCTAGGATAATCTTTAGTTTAAAACAAGATAAATACAATGCTTTGTTTTAAAATGTCTTTTTTTAATTTTACCAATGTTTCAAAGTGAAAATGTCACTCAAAAATATGGGTGTCTAAGGTTCTTGGTGCATTCTACAAAACTGATAACATTTCTTTTTTGAGTTTTTAGAGAAAGAAGGAAGAGGTACAGAGTGGTTTTTCCTGTACTACCACATTTCGAAAGCATTATTTGGTGTAATAGACTTTCCTTTTAAAATACAGATACCCTAAAGATGGCAGGCTATTACTCATCAGCAGTTTGTGTGATTATATTACGGAGAACTCATTTATTTTACACTGAGCAAGGGCAAGCCCAATGATTGAGGAAGGGAAGTTAGGGCAAGAAGGGAAAGCCCATTTTGTAAAACTAGGATAATAATAATTCCTATGTTTTAGGATCGTCAACAAATGAAATGAGATATTCCATGCCAAGTGTTTAGCACATGCCTGGCTCAGTGTAAATACTCAGCCTTCCTAATATTATTGTTATAAGTCAGTGTATCCTTTAGGGTTCTCCAGAGAAACAGAATCAATAGGATATATAGACAATAGGAGGTATACACACACACATATAGGGGTGTACGTGTCTGTATATACATACATACATGTATATATGCATGTACATGTATACATACATACATGTATATATGCATGTACATATATACATACATACATATATGTATATCTATATGAATATCTATCTCTGTCTCTATATCTCTACCTATATCTACACAGAGATAAAGAGAGATTTATCTAAAGAAATTGTTTCACAGGCTTGTGGGGGCTGTTGTTGTTGTTGGGTGCCATTGAGTCGATTCTGACTCACAACAACCCTAGAGGACAGAGTAGAACTGCCCCATAGGGTTTCCTAGGCTGAAATTTTTACAGGAGCAGATCACAGAGCAGCTGGTGGGTTTGAACCACCAACTTTTTGGTTAACAGTTGAGCCCTTAACCATTGTGCCACCACGGATCCTTCCAAAATTTGTAGGGTAGACAGTCAGGCTAGAAACTCAGGCAAGAGTTGATGTTACAGTCTTGAGTGTGAAACTTGTGCAACAGATCAGCAGGCTAGAAATTCCGGCAGGATATTTATGTTATTCTTTTGAGGCCGAATTTCTCCTTCTCTGGGAAACCTCAATTTTTGCTCTAAAGGCCTTTAACTGATTGGATGAGGCCCAGTCACGTTATCTAGGGTAATCTCCTTTACTCAAGGTCAACTTATTGTTAATGTTAATCATATTAGCAAAATACCTTCATAGAAACATCTAGACTAGTGTTTGTGTTTGACCGATTAACTGGGAACTGTAGCCTCGCCAAGTTGACACATAGAATTGACCGTCATAGTCAGCAAGAGCCTTCTGTTCTTCTGGGACAGCTCTGACATATTGGTAATGGCTGCAAATGTGCATATAACCGTGTAGCTGCAGGAACAGAGTTGTTTTTCACCTTTCCCAAGTGAAGCATACACACCCTGACCACACAAGCACACAGTTACCGAGATTCTTACAGAGGAGCACAAAGAAGGCAAGCCCCGTCAGATTTCCTAGTGTTCTAACTCATAATTACTAGAGATGAAACCCATGTAATTCATTCACATTGTTTTACTGCTTGACATTATGTTAACTTCCTTTTTGGTTAATTTATTGTTTGCTACTTGGTCCCGGGGGTGCCCTTAGGACACACTTCAAAATGAAGTATTTTTCAGCCCTATTAAAATATTTTAATGAATTCAAATGCGGAAAGTGCTTGATGATAACCCCCAGCACTATCTTATACAGTGCAAAAAAGAAGCTCTTAGAGGGCATAGCATTGTGACAAAGGAGCAGCAAAAATGATACCTCTTTAAGGAGATGATTGTAACATAGGGAAATATGACACATAGTAAATAAAGTCCCATTACTCAGAAAATCATCTTCCTTGTCCCTGCCTTTACATATAGACACACATAAGCCTAATCTTTCTTCTAAGTGTTCTTTTACTTTGTTTGAAGGGACGATGCTGCATTTGCAGCATATCTCTCCAGAGTCCGTTTTTCATTAACACCAAATATTATGGTTGCTAAATTTATATTATGAACACAAGTGTGTGTCTCATTTACTCTAATACAAAAACCTCATAAAAATAAAAGTTTGATATATGGCTTATATTAGTCTCTTATTGCCACCCCAACTAAAATAAAAAGACCTTACTATTACAGGCTTAGTACAAACACGGCCCAGACTTGGAGATCACATCCTGCAGAGGAGAGCGCAGGCAATCAGGAGTGAGCCAGGGACGTTTCAGGCAGGCACATAAAGGCGATGCCTGTTTTTCTTTTTGAGTTTCCCTGAGGAGGGATTTTTTCCTTCAGCAGACTTCTAATCTCCTCATACCTTTACTCACTTATCCTATTGGCAAACAAAGATAGAAAAACTGGCCATCCTGATCTCAGCTCACGCTAGGCTCCTCTTCAAACTAGTTTTCTCTGGTGTTAGCCCTGCCCCATCTGATCATGGCTGAATCCGAGGTTCAGTGTTAAGAAGCTGATTTCTCTCTCACCTAAACTCACCAACTCCAATTTCATCTTCATCCACATTAAAGGTGGTATTCTGATTTCTCTTCCTTCCTAGTTCCTAAATTATTCAGAACTTAGGCAGGAAGCATGATTTGTTAGCAGCCGCTTTGGAGACCACAAAAACTAGTTAGGTACAGAGAGATGTTGCTCTGGAGGCAACGGAGGGAGGAGCAGAGTGCCAGGTTACAGACTCAGGCAAAGATAGCCAGAGATGCATGCGATTACGTGCTTTAGCAGGGTCAGGGCAGGCAAGGAATCCAGCCACACCCCTATGTACCCTACGGCTCTGACACAGGTCTTCTGTTCTTGTAAGGGCTAGTGAGTCAAGCTCACGAATAAGCACAAGAAATGAGGCCAAGAAACAAGAGAGAAATACATATAATGGAATTATAATGCACAATTGGAACTTGTCACAAGAAACTTAGGTCACTTATTACTGGCACGAGATAATTATTAAATGAGGTTGGAGTGAATCATCAGAAAGGTGGAAAAGACCTTTAGCATGACCTTCATTACAGTGCTAACCTTCACTACACTTGCAGACACTAATACTTACTGAGCAGTTAACATATGCCAGGCAGTATACAAAGAACTTTAACGCATTAATATATTGGATCCTCATCAACACCCTGTGAAATAGACACTTGAAATACTTAACTATTACTGATCAAGTGTTTCTTAAATTACAGACCAAGAAAACCAAACCCATTGCTGTTGAGTTGGTTCCCACTCATAGCGACTGTATAGGACAGAGTAGAACTGCCCCATAAGGTTTCCAAGGAGAGGCTGGTGGATTAGAACTACTGACCTTTTGGTTATCAGACAAACTCTTAACCACTACGCCACCAGGTCTCCCTTAAATTACAGGGAATCCCCATATTACAGACAAGTTCCGTTCCTAAGTCTGTCTTTAAGTCGAATTTGTATGTAAGTCAGAGCAGTTAGCTACGGTTAGTATCTAATGTCAGTTAGTCAAATGCTTCTCTTAGTATATGGACTATAGTGTACCTTCCTATGCAAAAAAAAATTAAAGAAACACATCCACATACACTAAAACATCTTGAACATAATAATATAGTAATAACAATGTTTTGATGCAAGTTGAAAAGTAGAGCCTGTTTATTATTACGAACCATTGTACCTACCTCAGATTTTTAATATAATGGGCTTTACTCTGGTTGGTTTGTAACTACGGATTGTACAAGTCAGATGTTTGTAACCTGGGAACCGCATGTATCCCCAAGTCAGAGCAGAACTAGCTGAGGATCTAGAATGGTGTTAAATATACAGAGAGGAGGTAAGTGGCCACAATTTTCAAGGTTAAAGAATTACAAGGGTGACTCCTAGTTATAGCCCTTCGGAACTGCATAGATAGAGGGCTTTGTGAATCACAGAACCATAAATCCTAAAGAGGGAAGAAACCTCTTCTGATCTTCTGACTTACTCTCTGATCTTTAGACATCATCTCCATTTTACCCAGAAAGAATCTGAAGCACAGAGAGGTTAAATGACTTGTGGGAGATCATACAGTTACAGTGACAGAGGACTGTAAAATTACCCTTATTAAGTCTTGGAAACCTATTGATAACCTTCTGAGTAACAGCTATTTGAAGAGCCAAATTAATATTTCCTAGAATGACTGCTATTCATGGGCTTTCTTTTTCCCCACTGGAGTTCAGACACTTGGAGGTTGCTGCTTAAAATAACTACTTCCTATGTTACAATCTACACACACCATTTTCAGTATGATGACGCTGGGCTCCGTTTGCAGCCCATGCCGCCCTGCGAGGTGCCAACACCCGCTTCTTTCCTCTACAAGCTTCTCTCTGAGCTGAAATCCCCATCCACACAATTTCACGACTCATAAAGACGAGCCACAAGGAGAGCACAAAAAAAAGCCAATTTATCCATTTTTCTGTATTCGGAATACATGTGGAGTCAAAAGTGGTGGTTTGCCTCAGCTCTCCCTGCTAGGATAATTTGGGGTGATGCTGCAAGTAAACGTTCTGTTTAAACCATGCCAGTCACACTGTGCATTTTAAAGACCACATTACAGAGTGCATTACCTTTCTAACATATCTGAGCATATGAGTAAATTTCAAAGCAGAATAGCTTCCATGAATAGGAAATTATCTCACCCTTAATTTCATATTGCTATTCAAAGACAGAGAAAGAAACCCCATTTATCTTAGCTTATTTCTACTTTGATATGATTTCCACTGTCAGTGAAGTTTTTTTTCTAAGGCTTTGATTTGTTTCAAAAATTGGTTGTTTTGTCTTGTCTCTCTTGAAGTTATGTATAAACATGCATTCTCTTTTATTCCTTAAAATGTAAAACCTTGAAACTTGTTTCTATTCTCTCCTTTATCTTTAAAATTAAGTACCTTATCCAGTCCTGGACAACTTTCTCTTTAAAATGCCTGGATTCTCTCTCTTTCTCTCTCTCTCTCTTTTTTTTTTTTTTCCATTTGTACAACAAAATTACAAACCCAAGAAAAACTATTACTCCTTACCTGAAAACTTATTGGTTCTTTTTACTGAAGAATTATCAAGCACAGAATAGACATGTAGCATTTACTATTATTTTGACCCTTTCATTTGACTCATTTTTTTTAAGAATCTGTTGTCTGTTATTCATTGTTCCAAATCCAAATCCATTAACCTAATAATTAGAGGCTTCTCAGACTAGGATAGTCCCTGCAGTCTTGCCTGGCCAAATGGCCAGAACTGTTTGTTTGTTTGTTTTCCACTCCCAATAATTTCTAGCTCCTAGATTTTGGTTGTGCCATGTCTCTCCTGATCTAGAATATTCCATACTATGGCAGACATTACCAATCTCCTCTAATCCCCTCTCTGTTCCTGACACACAAGTTGTTGTACTTCCCTGTCCCTATAGGGTCGCTACGAGTTGGAATTGACTCAAAGGCAATGGTTTGTTTTTTTTTATTATTATTATTATTTTTAATTTTTGTCCCTTAAAGTTAGATGGGGCCATGTGACTAGTTCTGGACAATGATGCAGACCAAATTTTGAACTAAAACATTTAACACTGAGATGCTAAATCCTACAGCTCTATTCTTCCTTATTCTTGATGATCATGGAAACATACGGTAAGATAAACCCTTCATCCATCTGAAACAGTGAGTGCCGAACAGATACACATTGGACAGATAGCATAATTGTAGAATAAAGTTGTGTTGTTTTAAGGCGCTAACATTTGATCATTATATTTTACCACAGCATACCTATTTCTTCTGAATTAAACATATATTAATATATTTCCAGAGCCCTGGTGGCTCAGTGGTTGAGAGCTCAAACTGCTAACAAAAAGGTTGACCGTTCAAAGTCACTAGCTGCTCTTTGGAAACTATGTGGGGGCAATTCTATTCTGCTCCATAGGGTCCCTGTATTTCTTCTGAATCATTTAAAATGTGTCATGAAATTCAAATCCATGAAGTGTTTTCTTGTTATATATTGATCCTTTTTTGTTTTTAACTTTTTATTGTGGAGAAATATAGGTCACAAAACATTTCCATTTGAACCATTTTTAAGTGCACATTTCAATGAACAATAATTATGTTCACCCTAACCATCCCCACTATCCATTTGCAAATTTTTCCTCACCTTTCACAGAAACTCAGTACCTCTTAAGCAATAGCCTGCTGGCAATGAGTCAATTCCAAATCATGGTGACCCCATGTATGTCTGAGTAGAACTGTGCTATAAGGTTTTCAAGGACTAATTTTTCAGAAATAGGTCACCAGGCCTTTCTTCCAAGGAGCCTGTGGATGGAATTGAACCGCCAACCTTTTGGTTAGTAGCCATGTGCGATCATTGTTTGCACCATCCAGGGACTCCCTTAAGTAATACCACCTGTTTTCCTCTCTCTCCTGCGCTTCATAGCCATTAGGAAACTTTGACATTTGTCTATTCTGAATGTAAGTAGGATCATATAATATTTATATTTCGTTAATTTCATATAAGTAGGATCAAATATTTATCCTTTTGTGTTTAGCTTATTTCACTCAGCATAATATTTTCAAGGTTCATCCATGTTTAGCATGTATCAAAACTTCATCCCTCTTTATGGATGAGTAATAATAATACTTCGGTTGTACATAGGGTCACTATGAGTTGGAACTGACTCAACAGCACCTAACAACAATACTCCATTGTATGTTTATACCACATTTTATTTATGCATTCATCTGTTCATGGACATCTTGGCTGTTTCTTCCTTTTGGCTAACGTGAATACTGCTACGATAAACATTGGTTTACTGATCCTCTTTTTTTTTGGTTTCAGTATTTTATATTTATCTTAGTCTTCAAAATTTTGCACTCATTCATTTGTTCAAGTAATCCTTCACTAATGTTTATTGTATGGCTACTTGGTCTGGTATTATGTTATTAACCCATAAAGTCATAGTAACAGAAAATTGCTTGATCAATATTTAAACGATTCTCAAGGCTGTGGGAAAAAAAATCCAAATAAATTTAAGAATTTCCATATTTGTTCCAATTTTACATCTGTCTTTACATGCGCATTTCATATTACATTTGAGAACTCTCTTGGATCATGTTTCCACACTACTTCATTTTTTTCCTGTATTTTCCAGTTCCATAAAAACTAAAAACAAAAAGGAAGTTTGATATTTTTCCTTCCAAACACTAGACACGTGACACTAAATTTTACAGAAATTGGGGAGACAAAATTTACTTTAATTTATTGAAAACTTTTTGTTATATCTCTTGTTTCTAAATCCAAATGTCAGAGAGCCATTCTGCTTTAAAAACTGTTTAATAACAAGTCCATTCAATGGAAGTGCAAATTATGCAATTTATTATTTCTTTTCCAGCTAACTTTAAACCAAGCTAGTCTTATGCTCTCATCTAGAGTAAAAGAATGTTAACATTAAAGCCAAGAAATATTTGGCTAAGTCTGAAAATGCTCCTTTGAAAAATACGTATTTATTACAGAGTATTGTAAATAATCATTTTCTAATTAGGTCTAATTATGTCCAGCTCTGAACTCTTCCCTTTTGCAATAAATATAATAATAGAAAACGTAGAAGTAGGGTATTTAATTGCAGAGGATTTCCTGAAAAACCAGGAAAGCTGAATCGATTTCTAAGTACAAATGTATTTCTAAACATGATATCAGTTATAATCTAATATACCTATCCTGGAAATAAAATACTGCTAAAATACATTTAGTTTAATATTTTTTGTTCATCCTATTTATTACCAATGAGAAAGTTGGGTAAAAGGTAATCTGATGCTCTTTTGCCTTTGTCTAATTTATTGGTGAGCTTCTACACTAACAAATGTATCTGTGTTAATATTTCCAGTATGTTCTATATTGAATATGCCAATCTACTCAGGCAGCTAACCTCTACAGAGTAGAGGCCATTGTAAACATACATGAGTTAATATTAAAGGGTGTACTATGCTTAACATTATAAAAAGCTGAATAAATTTCTTCTAATATTTCTTTTTGACAAGCTAAATGTAAATTTGTACTTAACTGGTACCTTGAACAAAGAACTAGATTTCAATGACACTGGCACTATGAAACTGTCACCATTTTTGTCATTAACCCTATTTTTTAAATGGCATACTTTTACTTCAAAAATAATATTTACATAACTTCAGATAAAATTAAGCTGACCTAAAAATATTCTTGGTGATTACATTTTACCAGGAAGACCATATTCCTTCTTGGGAAGAACATGGGACAAGGAGTTTGAAAGATAACTTTCAATAACTTAAATACCAGAGGATTGACTAATTATGACAATAGCACAATTATACACAGGTTCTGATTTAATGAATTTCGTATAAGAAATGAAAATAAATAAGACTCAGCACTTGATATGTATGAAGTCAAATCAAAGACCTACCACTTTGAATCCACCCAGGAGGGCATCAGTAGACAGGCCTGGTGTTCTGCGTCTGAAAGTTCATGACCTTGAAAACCCTATGGAGCAGTTTGACTCTGCACACATGGGTTCAAAGACTACCTCACTCCACTCCACCCCCTAAAATAAAGACCTTTGAATAGCAATCACTTTTAGTGATACATGATACATATTTCAGAGGAAGACTGTTAGAAAACTTGCCTTCTCAGCTTTGGCTCCATTTAGGAGGAGATGGGAGATCCAGAGAGACCATGGAAAGAAGTACCATGAGCAAGAGCCTGCAAATAATAGTTTAAACATTTCCATAAAATCAGACCCAAATTGACTTCCAATATTAAAATGATCAGATTCAAAATATAACTCAAGTAGGTTTATTGATTTAAAAAAAAATTTTAAAAGAGAGTGTGGAGAGGTGGTTTCCAATGTGGAATGAAGGAACAAGAGGCTATCACAAAAGAACAAAACCGTATTGGAAAAAAAAAACCCTTTCAACTCTAAATTTGGCTTAATATGAAAGTCAGCATTTCTATTAAAATTACTAAAAGAATAGCATGAACGCCAAATTAATAGAAAAAGTAAGGAATTAAAAAAAGAACTCCATACAAAAGGAGTCACTAATGCAGTTTAAAAAAATGATTTAAATAAATGATAGAATTGGACTGTAAAAAATCAGTAAACTCTCCCCCTTTCCTCTAGTTTTTTCCAATTGGACTAAATCATCCTGTCAGAGATACATTTTGGCAGACTGGAAATGGCAATATTATAATATTATTACTATAACACCAGTTGCCCTCCAGTCAACTCTGACCCATGGGAACCCCATGTGTGTAATAGTAGAACTGTATTCTATAGGATTTTCAATGGCTGATTTTTTGGACGTAGATTGACAGACTTCTTCTGAGGCACCTCTGGGTGGACTCCAACCACCATCCTTTCAGTTAGCAGCCAAGTGTGTTAACCGTTTGTACCACATAACATATGCTTTTAAGAGACACACACTTAAAGTACACTGAAGGAAAAAAAAACAACAAAACATTACTAGATATGTTTGGTAAAGTCAACGGAAATGAGTCAATGAGTTGGATTGACACAATAGCCTCAACAATGGGCTGAAACACATCAAGGGTCTTGGAGATGGTGTAGAACTGGGCAGCGTTTCCTTCCGTTATACGTAGAGTCACCATGAGTCAGAGCCAACTCAGTGGCAGCCAACAACAACAGGAGACAAAGAGAGTAATTCAGTAAGGAGGAAAGTTTTAAAACACCAGTTCATACAGTTTATAGCAATTCTACAAGTGTATGCAGCCAATGTAATATCGAAATATATAAAACTCTATGCCCCTGTTTATATAATTTCAACTCTTTCAACAATTGATAGATTAAGCAGGCAAAAACAATCAATAAAAATATAGATGTGACCTTCAGGAGGTTACTTAAATCTCTAGTGGTTTGTTTGTTTGGTTTTCATGTTTAAAAGTAAGTGTTGAACTAAAAGTTTTTCAAGAGCTACTCAACCATTCTATAAATCTATAATTATTAGAAAGTATAGACTAAACAAATTATATACTCATTTTGTAAAATTGGCTCTATGTATGCATGTGTGTATTATTAAGTAAAACCAAATCTACTCTAAGGATAGGAGGAGAGTCTTCCACTTGGAGTAGCCCTGTAGTAGATCGTTTTATACAGTGAAGAATCTTTTTATGAAGTAATACATCACCTCCTACTTTATGCTTTAGGACTTTGGATTTATTTAGAGTAAGTTTCATTAAAAACAGTCTCGCTCATACTTAAAATCTTTCAGAGTATTTCCAGTAAAGTAATTGACATTAGGTGCACTTAATGAAGTGGGATCTCTACCGCAGATAAATTGGAAATAATTTAATTTTCCCAGATAGGCCATGAGTCTGCCTGTGCTAGAGACCACCACCTGGACCTCTAAATGTCAGGGGTGCTGTGGAGTTTATAATTTGACCTTCAAACTCAAAATCCACAGACAATGTACAAGAAAATTGTCGAATCCCCGTATGACTACTGTTTGGAAATCTTCTACTGATTTAGTAAAATGTTTTTAATCAAAAATTACACAATAGCATATTACACGATAGCCACAAAATTACAGTATAGTGCCGAGATACCCAGTAGTGCAAGGAATATTACTGTTTCAATATTAGTTATTTCGGAAATCACTATGAAAAAGTGTAGGTGTCCATCACGGGAAGTCTCAGTTTGCCACGCTGAGGTTTTTGAACACACCTGGAGGCCATTACTGTGGAATTTGCTCATGCAGACAAGAATACAGAGGCTAACCCTGTGACTTTACTCTTTTCGGGTTGTTTGACATTAGATATGCACCTTAACCACTTTATGCTTTGGTTACTTAGCCCATCTATGCCACATATTTTTGTTGTTAATGTTGTTCCCCAAAAAATGGGGCTGATATAGTATCTACCTCATAAGGCTGCCGTTAGAAATAAAAGAGATGAAACATAAAATAATTAACATCATGCCTGGTACAAAATATATACTCAAGAGGTATTAGCCAGTTTTACTTCCATCATTATCACAGTGATAATATATTCCAATGTACTACATGAGATATTAGAAGCACGTTAAATCCAACATAAAGTTTTAACATCCTTTGTCAAACTCTGAAGGGACAATTTTTCTCTTTTCAGAGATTCTGAAGATGTCAGGGGAAATTAAAGAAAATGTATCAGCCGCTAAGGGAGGAAAAGACCAGTGCCATCATTTAGTGCTTAGTGACTTCAAATCACGGAGGTTTCCATTCAAATGTGGAGAGCTGGCGAACCATTCCGTGCCTTAACATGAATACGTTGTCTCGTTATAAACTACACTTGTTGCCGTCGAGTCAATTCTGGCTCATAGAGATCCAATAGGACAGAGTAGAACTGCCCCATAGGGTTTCCAAGGAGCTACTGGTGGATTTGAACTGCCAACCTCTTAACCACTATGCCACCAGGGCTCCTATAGATTGTTTTATAACAATCAAATTATCAAATTCTAGAATAAATACATTCTGGATCTTTCCGCCCCAGAATCAATCCATTACCTGATTTAAATAACTTCAAATAATCAAGTTTATATTTACAGTCATCAGTTTCACTCTTAAATCTGAGAGTTTTCAAAAGCCCAGCCTCAAACCTATCGGAAGACCAAAAACAAAGTATAATTTGTGATTAAAAGCATCTTACTAAATCAGTAGAAGATTTCCAAACAGTAGTCATAGAGAAATTAGACAATTTTCTCATACATTTTCTGTGAGTTTTGAATTCGAAGGTCAAATTGTAAATTCCACAGCATCCCTGACATGTACAGGTCCAGGTGGCCGTTTTCAGCACAGGCGGAATCATGGCTTATCCAGACTATAATTGAGAATATTGACTAGCATGATGAAAGAACTATTGGGAGATAATTCTCCATGAATAACTCATGTCTTACAGGTGAGACATTGACTGCCCTTTGTTCTGGGTGATCTTTTCAAAGAAGTTGGTATAGTGAACTGTCTTGAAAAATACAAATTGTATTTTTCTCCAGAGCAAAGGGCAGGTTTGCTTACAGTCTTGGAAGAGGGAGATAGTATCTCCCTCTAGAACAAACGGTATGCATGTTTAGTGCACCTTGTAAATGAGTTAAGTTCTTAAGCTCCGGATTCCTCTCCTGCAACACAACCCACTCTGGCCTTCTTTGTGCTGCCCCATGAGAATGGGAGTTCTGGGAACCTGCACAAAAATGCTAATACTCTGGATCGTGCAATTGCTGTGAGTAAAATTCTGTCATTCAGTTCTAGCCTAGGAGTCTCTCGTGTCAGAAACTTTTGCGGGCTCACTTGTAAGCTTGTAAGTAGTGTAAAGTCTCTGATTATTCACAGTTCTTGACAAGAATAAGCTAGGCAAGTTCTTGCAAACTTGGAAAAGGAGAAGTATTTGTCAGCTTGAAGTCTGAGAATAAAAGATTCAAACATGGTAGTGCAGGAAAAAAAGCCACATTTTTTAAAAGATGTGAATCATTAAAATTTAAAATAAGCCATCTTAAAATTGGAGAATATATGCAATGTTAAAATAACAAAAAGAGCAACTAAAGGCATAAAAAAACAAGAACAGCATTTGAATCTCATTGATCTTATTTAAATCAAACAAAACCATAATATAACGTCTAATTTTGCTGGCTTGAGTTGGAAGAATTTAGCTCTAGGAAATTTTTAACAGCTGAGACTTGTAGTAACTTTAGCCTTTGATTCAAGAAGCATTTATTAATTTATTCACTCACTCAATAATTCGTCTCTCATTAGCAACAAATATCAGATATCTATTGCAACCTGGCAGTAGACTATCTATTTCAGCTGATATGTGGTCTTATATCATTTTTTTCCACCAGGGAGAATAATCACTATCTAATACCAATGACAATGATTAAAGAAAATTAAAAAAGTAAAAAATGGAAACCTATCAACTGTTAGCAACTCAAGATGTGGTGACATTTCCAAATACATATATGCATACATACATGACTGCATACAAGCCTGATGCATGCATACCTTTAAGCTCCTATTAAGCACATTTTATGGCATGTATTTTTTATAAAATGTATTGAATTATGTACTATAAGCACGTTGTCATCAAATCAGCACAAATACATGGCAGCCTTATGCATAACAGAACAAAATCTTGCCTAATCCCATGTCATCTACTATAAGCATAGCATAAGGCTAAATACTATACATACAAATATAAATATAATAATATAAAAACAGCCATTCTGTTTGGAAAAGAATTAATTGCATATTGTAATAGAAAAATGTTGAAGGTGCTAGGAAAAATGTTATTCCTTCAACAAAAATATTTGAGAGCCGACTATTTTCCAAGCGCAGTTGTAAGTTTTGCGAGATACGGCAACGAACAAAAGAGATAAATCCTTTTCCTCGTGGATCCTACACTCTAGTGTAGAAGACTAGCAATAACCAAATTACCTAAGTCAGTATGTATATTTTACACTACATGTGACAAGTGTTTGAGGAAGGAATAAAATAGGATAATTAATAAGATAGAGAAGGACGCCTGCAGGGAGGGTGCTATTGTCATACTGGGCAGTTAGAGAAGTTCTGAAAAGATGGCACTTGAGGGGAGAGATGACCAACACAAGAGAGCAGGTCATGGACATACTGGGGAGAAGAGTGTGCCTGGACAGAGTAAACTGAGTGGGAAGGATTCATAAATAAGGTAAAGCCCATAGAGACCATTTAATGGCTTTTATTTTATTTAGAATATTGCAAGGAAATGAACATTGGAAAACAAACAAACAAGAAAACATTCAATTGCCAATATGGACATATACTAACAAGAGATTTTTATGGATCATGGGAAGGAAATGTCAGGTGAGCCTATAAAAGGCACAGAAGTCCTACCATTAAAAAAAAACATTGCCATCGAATCAATTGTGACTCATAGTGATCCTATAGGACAGAGTGGAACTGCCCCACATGGTTTCCAAGGCTGTAAATCTTTATAGAAGCAGACTGCCATATCTTTCTCTAGCTGATTGGCTGGTGGGTTCGAATTGCCCACCTTTCGGTTAGCAGCTTCATCACTGCACCAACAGGGTAAACAATTTACTGATACATTTTTCTAGATTATTTGATCTCTCCCCTCCCTCAAACTTCCAGCACCTTTCACTCTCTTTATTCCTAGCATGTGTCAGTAAAGAACCCCTGTTGTTTTCAGGTGCCGCCAAGTCAGAGCCGACTCATGGTGATCTAATGTATAACAGAATGTACAACAGTAAAAAACAAACAAAACGTTGCCCGTCCTGCACCACCCTCACAACCATCCTGACAATCGTTGCTATGTCTGAGCCCATTGTTTCAGCCACCGTGTCAATCCATCTTGTTGAGGGTCTTCCTCTTTTTTAGCTGACCCTCTACTTTACCAAGCATGATACAAAGAACCCCTACATTCCAACAACCCCAAATCTGCCAGCCAACCTGCATATGAAACCATCCATTTTACCTACCTCCCTCCCCCCACAAAAAAAATGAACAAACTGTCCCATGCTTCTTTCTAAGGCCAAATTCTCTACTTCTGCTCTGGATCTCCTCCCCGTCTCCAAGGCATTGTTCCACCCCCATCTCTCGTTTAATGTTATTCTTTCCTTTTCTCCTGTACTATTCTCATTAATATCAAACATAATGTAAGGTTCCAACTTACCAAAAAAGCTTTCATCTTATAACCTCAATTTTAGCGACTGTCTCATTTATTTGTTCACTTTTAGAGAATAACTTCTCAAAGGAACTATACCAATACTCTTTACTTTTCCTTTCTTGTATCTACTTCAAGCAGAACGTATCAATTTTATTTCTCCTGCAAATACAGCAGATATTCAGAAAAGATAGGAAAAAAATGTGACAATTGATCATATAAAATGATACTTTCATGAATTGTTAAGTTTCAATTTTTAATATGAAATTTAGAAACAAAGAACACTTTTGTAAAACAAAAAAAGATACATAAGGAAAAAGCAGTTTTTTATCAAGATATCAACTTTATACAGAGATTTTTCTAATAATACTCACCACTTATCTATTTTACATAATTTTTTTTGAAAACCAAGATTTTCAAAATAGTAAGTGTTCTGCTTTTAATATGAAAAGAGCACTCAGAAATAAACCTGAATGTTCAGCTTGTCTTCCTTTCTCATTTCAATGCTTCCTTTTTTATCACCCTCAAATTAATGAACAATAAGACTAGACTAAACTGAGAGGTAAAGCGCTACTGATTGTAAATTTATGAGTTTGCATAATGACTGTAATTGCTGAGTGAATATATTCACACTGGTTTATTTTTTACCCAAATGAGAGTGAAAAAAATGACCTGGAGAGAATCTTTCAGAGGAGGTAATAGAGAAAGGATTTCTTTCTGTTTGTTTTGTTTCAGACCTGCCCGTCAAGTGACTTCCTTTTTAGAAGCTCGGTTGAACTACCTGTTTGCCAGTGGGTCAATACTCTCTGGAAAGGCCACATTTGACAAAGCAGCTGCTGACTCCAAGCCAGATGTTAAAATCAGGAGGGCTTTCTCCGTTCTTTGTGAAATGATGACCTTTGGAAACCTAGTAAAAAATACGATGTGTTGATGGAAGCATTTAGAGATTGCTTGGTGTAACATATGTTTTGAAGCATTAGCTTGCTCCATACAATAAACTGGGGGAAAATATTTTATAGGTTTGGTGGAGATGCTCTTTTCAATTTAAGCAAATTAGAAAATACCATCTGAAAAACTAAAACAAAGTAGCCGTTTGGCGTTGCTGGTTTGTTCACTTTCTTAACAAACGGGTTCGAATAATTTTGATTTGACTTTAGCTTACTTACCTAATAGAGGTTCTGCTGGAACAGAGGATTTGGCCTGTAGAAAAGAAAAGCATCTTTTCTGGAAACGTAATTTTGCTCGTACAATTTTATTTTTTCTTCATCAAGATCAGTAAAAACATGGATGCACCTAGGAATCAGTGAAAAGTACTGTGCTAAAGCAAATTTCAGAGGTATTTGACTTTTATGTTGACTAAACTGAATTCAGTATTTTGAATAAGTTCAACTAACATAAAGAAGCAAGCACCTAATACTTCTCCAAATCAATCATGTAGTTTACACATGGATGTGTGTGTGTGTATCTGTGCATGTATGATTCCTCCTTTTTATTATTACATGTGGCCTAGAAGAACACAAGCATTACAAAGTGGTGTATGAATCATGGTGATTGAATAAAGGCTGTATGAACCATTTTGAGGAAAGGAAATTTGGGATAAAATAAGAAAACATGTCGGCTTCCATAATCTTGACAAACTGAAGAATGAAATAAATAGAATATACTTTAAATCAATTAAAATATAGTATGATCCCACTTACATGGAATACCTAGAATAGTCAAGTGTATAGTTGTTGTCATTAGGTGTCATCCAGTCAGTTCTGACTCATAGTGACCCGATGTACAACAGAAGGAAACACTGCCCGGTCCTGTGCCATCCTCACCATTATTGTTATGTTTGAGCCCATTGTTGCAGCCACTGTGTCAATCCATCTTGTTGAGGATGTTTCTCTTTTTCACTGACCTTCTACTTTGCCAAGCATGATGTCCTTCTCTAGGGACTGGCCCCTCCTGATAACATAGCCAAAGTACGTGAGACAAAGTCTCGCCATCCTTGCTTCTAAGGAGCGTTATGGCTGTACCTCTTCCAAGACAGATTTGTTCATTCTTTTGGCAGTCCATGATATAGTCAATCTTCGTCGCCAACACCGTCACTCAAAAGCATTGATTCTTCTTCACTCTTCCTTATTCATTGTCCAGTTTTTGCATGCATGAGACAATTGAAAAGATCGTGGCTTGGGTCAGGCGAACACCTTGGTTCTCAAAGTGACATCTTTGCTTTTTAACACTTTAAACAGGTCTTTTGCAGCAGATTTGCCCAGTGCAATGAGTTGTTTGATCTCTTGACTGCTGCTTCCGTTGGTGTTGATTGTGGATCCAAGTAAAATGAAATCCCTGACATCTTCAATCTTTTCTCCTTTTATCATGATGTTGCTTATTGGTCCAGTTGTGAGGATTTTTGTTTTCTTTATGTTGAGGTGTAATCCATATTGAAGGCTGTGGTCTTTGATCTTCATCAGTAAGTGCTTCAAGTCCTCTTCACTTTCAGCAAGCAAGGTTGTGTCATCTGCATATTGCAGGTTGTTAATGAGTATTCCTCTAGTCCTGATGTTCTTCTTCATATAGTCTAGTTTCTCAGATTATTTGCTTAACATACGGATTGAGTAAGTATGGTAAAAGGACACAATCCTGGTGCACACCTTTTCCAATTTTAAACCACAAATGACACAACCAAAACCAAACCCATTACTTTGCAGTCGATTCTGACTCACAGAATTCATGCACACAGTAGGAACTCAAGAAATATTTGCTTAATGAATCTCTAAATTATTTTAAGTAACTATGTATGAAGAAGGAGCCCTGGTGGTGCAGTTGTTAAGTGCTCAGCTGCTAACTGAAAAAGGTCGGTGTTTTGAACCCACCAGCTGTTCCACAGGAGAACGATACGGCAGTCTGCTTCTGTGAAGATATACAGCCTTGGAAACTATATGGAGCAGTTCTACTCTGTATTATAGAGTTGCTATGTGTCAAAATCGACTGGACTGCGCTTTGGTTTTTTAGGTTATATGTATAAACTTGTCTCTTTTGCATATAGATAATGGTTATGGATGTTTTCTTTCTCCTTTTTTATTCTTTAGTAGAAATCACAAAAAATGGTAACACTGATAAAAACTTTGAGGAGGATATGGCATGGGAGATGATAAGAGGTTATAAGGAAATGAACTTTTGTATTATGTATGTTTCTTTATTATGTGATTTGGCTAACTTTCCATAATACTATTTTTTACAGAGGTTTTTATGGTTTTTCCCATTTTAAAACTTCTTTGTATTAAGAAGAACCTCATGACCTAACTTCTTATATTTCTATTGTTTCCAACCAAAAGATCTGCTAATTATCCTTCTAACAGGAAGAGGACATAACTGATAGTTAAGAGAGCCAATGAAAAGGAGGAGCAGGGCCAGGATGGCAGGAGGAAGCAATAACAGTTGAAGGAAATTAGTGGGCTCTTTGAAAAGAGGATCCTCTGTATCTTCTTGTTGTTACTCTGTAATACTTTGAAAGTGTCAGATAGACTATAAACGATGCCGGTTTCTAAATATAACTAATTAGCACAGTATCAAACTTGGAAATATCTACTGGAGAATGACACAGGAAAACTTTAATCAGATATTATATACATTTTTTAAGTTCCTAGATATTTCCACCAGGCCAACAAGAAAAGTCAAAAACTACAGAAGTCATTACTTTCAAGCTTCAAAAAATGCTGAGGTTGCAACAACCGGACAGTTAAGGTTTCCGAGAAGGTATAAACTAGAAGGGAGGTGACTTCTGCAGGTGCTTTTCCTCCAGGGGATTGGAAGGAAGAAGGCTGCACCTCAGAAGGTGTGTGATTAGGGCACAGAGAACCAACAGATCTTCTGGCAGTGCTTCAAGGGCCTCAAATGCATACTGCTTGTTTTCACCTTAGGATCTTTGCCAAGTTCTGAAACAGGCTAAAGGGGAAGAAAAAGCAAACAAATAACAAGAAAGAAAAAAAAATCTAAGCAGAAATTTTTGAAAAGCAACCCCCATACTCACCAAGAGAATATCAGAGTTCTTGTATAGTCCCTATATGCTCTAATTCTACTTTATGAATTGCAAATTTAGTAAACCTGAAGACTTAATTAGCAGGCTAGTTGGGAGATCTAACCAGTTGCCACCGAGTAGATTCTAACTCATGGCAATCTCATTTGTGTCAGAGTAGAACTGTGCTCCATAAGATTTTCAATGGCTGATTTTTCTGAAGTAGATTGCCAGGTCTTTCTTCTGAAGCATCTCTGGGTGGTCTCAAATCTCCAACCTTTGGGCTAGCAGCCAAATGCTTTAACAGAACGAAATCACAATATCATTGTGCATTCACTCATAAGAACAAAAGAAAGAACTTGTATTTTGTATCGTTTAGAGACCCATAAATCCCATAGCGCACTGGTAATCCTTGAGAGTGTTTTTACATCACTGCTAGAATATATGGTGCTTATATAATTCTCATAAGATCTTTTCTCATAATTATCATTTTGCCAAATGACCAATTCATCTATTTTACTTAATGCATTAATTTTCCAAAAGCATGTTTCTTTTAAATGTTTATAAAACTTAGAGTAAATTTTATTAGTAGATAAAGTTTTAACTATTGGAAACTATCGCTCAAGTTTTAGTTCACTGGTTTTCATTTTGTCTTTATAGAAGCATCCTAACGACTATTCTATTTTATTAAAAACTAAGCCTTCTGGTTACTTTTGTTCACTTTAGATTGCTCTTTTCTAACTTTGCAAACTTTAACCTGTTTACTAAAAAGTTATGTTTTTCCCTAACTTTTCTAATGGCATATTTTCAATAGTTTTATATTCCTGAGAGCAGAAATTTAAGATGTCAGCAAAAGGGAAAGATTAAAGTTCATTGTTGTATTAATTTCCCACTGCTGCTGTAACAAATTACAACAAACTTAGAGGCTGTACAACACAAGTTAATTATCTTAGAGTTCTGTACTTTAGAATTTCAAAATAAGCCCTACTGGGTTAAAATCAAGGTTTCAGCAGGACTGTGTTTCCTTCTGGAGAGTCTAGGGGAGAATCAGTTTCATTTGTTTTTCCAGCTTCTAGAGACTACCACATTACTTGCCTTGTGGATTCTTCCACCATTTTCAAAACCAGCATCAGTTATATCTTCCTTCTCTTTCTGATCTCTGAATACCAGGCATTGTATGCCTCTGCGCCTTCTGGCCAGGCTGTGCTGCGACACCTGAGAGCGACTTCCCCAGACCTCATAGCTGCATCTGTGGGATCCCTGGGAACTTTGCGGTTCTTTAACCTTTCTGACTTTTATTTGTTCATTCTTTTCTTTTCTTCCTCTTCCCCTTTCTGTTTTTCTCCATTTCATAGTCTCTCATCTCTCCATTCCAACGGCAAGCCCCCCTAGCATTCTTTTTTGTTTGT
>NW_004443941.1:9737575-9806939 GCF_000243295.1 Trichechus manatus latirostris | reverse complement strand
AAAATATTAAAAATATTAATAAATAAATAAATAAGGATGGCATCACTTTTTTTTTCTGGGAAGGGAAGAAGAAAATTAAAACAGACGCTCTAGGGGATTTGGCGTGTAAGGCAGAAAGATCCCAATAGAATTATGTGCTTTTGGGGCTGAGAATGAGTGAATGGAGGAGGAGATAAGGGATTCAGGAGAGAGAGACTGAAGATTCAGGAAAAGAAGAAGATAGGATCACCCACGAGAGGATTGAGGGGCTAGAGGGAAGATGGAGATGGAGTTAAATTGGCATGAGAAGATGTACACCTTCTCAGGAACGCAAAGAGAGCCTGTCAGCCTGGCTGCAGTGCTCATTTTGTACAGTGAATATGTGCGTTTGTATATTTGTGTATGTGTGTGTGAACTTTGTTTCAGAGGGGCAGAAAGGTGACGTAGTCTTGGTTTGAACTTTGTAAAGCTGGACAAAAAGAAATCTGAGAATAAAGGAGTCTAAACTTTGGAATTTCCATTAACTTAATGGAATGTTAGGTCCCCAAGGACTTGCAATGGAACTGCCAAGTGAAATTACATAAATGATTTGAAGGAAGATAGAATCGAGTTAACTACTGTTTTTATCAAGCATCATCCTGTATGGAAAAACATCTGATATGTGTTCCCTATGTGTTTTCTCCAACATATGATTTTAGTTTTCCATACAAACACATATTAGGTTTCTTTTTTTCAAACTTGTTGTTCACAGGAAAACACACTACAGATACAGGCATGGGAATTAGATTGCTTTCACATAAAAAGTCCCTGTTTCTGTTTTAATGAGAAATTTATGCGGCACCTTCTGCATTAGAATCATCTGCTCAGCAGTGAAAGCTGCCAGCTAAATATAATAGAGACTTCCCTAGAAATTTTCTGCTACCTAGAATCACATTTTGCAAAGTGGTTCTTGACACTGTGTATAAAATCTCTATCCTACAGTTGTCTTATGTATAATTTAACATAGCTGCATGGGTAGCAAATGTGAAAGACGCTTTTGTTAATGGAACTGTTATTTTAGGTGTCACCCATTTGCTCACTTGGGATTTTAGAAATATAATGTATGTCTGTCATTTGAGTTGCTTAGAGAGTTACCAAAGAAATAGAATAAGTAAACCATGCTAGGCAACTATCAGGCTGGATTGCAGCTGTCTCCACCAACAGGAGACACCATAATGGAGACATTACAGATAGTATTAAATATACTGTGCCCGTGTAGTAACAGATTGGTGATAGAGGCTGTAAATATTACTGTTCTTGTTAGCTGCCATCTAGTCTGCCGACTCATGCCAACCTCATGCACAATGGAATGGAAATGCCGCATGGTGCTGAGTCATTGTCATGATCAGTTGCAGACAGAATCTCTGTGATCCACAAGGTTTTCATTGGCTGATGTTTGGAAGGCAATTGCCAAGCCTTTGTTCTTAGTCCGTCTTAGTCTGGATGGATGCTCTGCTGAAACCTGTTCAGCATCATAGCAACAGGCAAGCCACCATTGACAAATGGGTGCTGGCTGTGCATGAGATCAGGAATCAATCTTGTATGGAAGTCCTGAATTCTACCATTGAACTACTTATACGTAATATTTCTGCCTCTATCATGTTGAAACCAATGGTATTACCTAAGTCAGGGATTAGCAAACTATGGCCTGTGGGCCAAATCTGTCCTGCTATCTGTTTTTATAAATAAAGTTTTATTGGAACACGTCCATGCTCATTTGTTTACATATTGTCCATGGCTGCTTATGTGCTGCAGAGCTGAGTAGTTGTGACAGAAACTTGATGGCTCACAATGCCTAAATATATACTATTGGGACCTTTACAGAAAAAAGTTTGCCAACCTCTGATCTAAGTACTGGGGAGAACATTCATATAAGCACACTAACATATCCATGGGTGTGATAATATATTAATATACAGTTAGATAAGCACTAATATTTGTAGAATATTTTATAAAAAAAATTTAAAATAACCACTAGCATTATTGATTCTCACAACAATCTTATCAGGTATGTATTATTATTATATGCATTTCGAAGGTGAGCAAAAGTCTAAATCTTGGCGATAAAGACTTCCCTTATTGGTAGCAGAACTGTTGAATAGAAGTGGTTGAGCTACACCATCACGGCTTCCATTTAGATTCCTGTACTTATCATTCACATGATGCTGGGCAAATTCCTTAATGCCTCTCTTCTTCAGAGTCTTCATCCATCTGTAAACTGGGTATAACAAGCCTCCCAAGGCTATTTCTGCTTTAAATGAGTTAATAATGAGAACATCTTGGAAAGATAACTGAAGCATAATAAATGCTTAGCAAATAATAGATATTATTATGGTCAATCATATCTGTATGATCCACTACTCAAATTTCTACAGACTGTTTCTACTAACTGCTTCTAAATTCCACATTTCAATTTGTCTGGCTCCCTGAGGTTATTTTTTGACAGCAGATGTTTTTTCTGCATCTATGAGAATATAGCTTAGCTGTATAAATGGACCAAAATTTTGCTATGCTCAAGTAACAATTGTTTGTTAAGCAGCTATGTATGTTTTTTTAAAACAAATATAGCATTTTTCATCTTGATTATTTTCCTCTGTCTTCTTAAAAATAAAACATGCTGTATAAGCTAGAATATTAAGTTATATTATCTGAAATAAGCTTTTAAATAAATGCTTATTTTTCGGTGGTGTGGCAGTGGTTGAATCAAATTGCACTTTTATTATTAACAAATAGGATGGGTGCAGGCCAACTTAAATCTCAAGCTGCATTTTAAGAAAAAAAGGCGGAGGTTATTTGCCTGTTTTACTGGTTTTATGTATAGAAATTTCTAAATGTCTCTAAATTGGGATGATGCCTGTGCTTTCCCAGCATGGAAATATTAGATAATATGCAAGTTTAAGCTCAAGAGAGTCATAGCTTCGTCTGCTTGCCATACAGACAAGGACTTCTCTGGGTAAAATATCATCTCAAAGGCTAAATTTAGTGATTTCTTTTGACTCTAGAACTTACCTTAAATTATATGCTAATGCACTTTTGAAAATATTGACAAGCTTAATATTAATACCGAGCAAGATTAGTCTGTACACCTTAAATTACTTCATTAGTGAACTTCAGCATCTTGGGCATTTTCCTCTGCCAAGACAACAGATGTTTTCTGTAATGTTTGAAGAGATTGGATTATTTTAAGAAAGCATTGAGTGTATATAACTAGAGATAAATCCTATCAGGAAGGGAACAGAGAATTACCCTTTCTTCGGTCTTTATTATAGGTAATTCAAGGGAAAGTATTCATGAAAACTAAATAATCCATTGCTACCCCTAAGTAATTACAATGATCTGTGATATAATTAAATGTGCAGTAGAAATTTAATTGGAAATTAAAGTATATTAAGCACAACAATCCACCTAAATTATTATGCAAAATGGATATTTTGTACAGGAGCATATATATGAACTATGTAATAAACTGTAAATAGATACTCAGTTACGAATTATTATTCACAATATCATTTCTCTGGAGGGTTCCATACAATAAGTGTATACAACATTACCTTCTTGTCAGAAAAATCATTTACTAACTAATCTTTGTTGAACAAATACTAGGTACTTTTTTGCTGAAGAAGAAATTGGAGAAAAGTATGGTCCCTAGCTTTAGAAAGCCATCATTCTAGTCGGGAAAGTAAGCCACTATCGATCCACATAAAGACCAAGAAAATAATCCACAACATGCAACATCCTCAAATCAGTGACGCAGTAGAATCTTCTTTGCAATTTTGTTTGATGGAACTAAGTCAATTCATTCCTCAATATTTATTGAATATTTACGTGTTTTAGGAATTCTTCTTGGCACCTGGATGAATCCATCATGCTAAAAGTGGGGATGCCTTGACCTATCAGGCTATCTATCATTCGCACCTGCAGTGTAAGCTGTTGGAAACTACTCTACATCACAGTTAAACCTTGGGAAAAACAATGGAGTGAAGTTAAGGCAATTATGTGGATACTTCAGTCTTACATTTTTCCTTATTCTAACTACCAAGACTTACCTTTTGTGAACATTAATTTTCATGAACTCTTTTCAACCCCACTGAAGATGTGAATAATGATGGCATAGTCTTTATGTACTTTTTTATTATAATAAAGAAGAAAGACTACGCTTTGTTTTTTTAACTAAGGAGTTATCTTCTCTTCACCTATAAAAATTCATTCTCTCTCCTTTAGAATATGCTATATAAATAGTGTGTCAATTTGAACATTTCTTCAGTGCTGTAATTTTTGATGACTTAATGTTAAATATATTATTTTATGAAAATGAAACAATTAAAATGACTGCTAAGAATGCCTCATTGCCATACATAAATTCTTGCCAATTCCTTTAAAATACTAGCTTAAATATTTAAAAGCCTGGCAAGAGTTTATACATCTTTTTTTCTTTTAGTAAAGGCAGTCTAAGAAAGAAAACAATACCGAAAGTTGCACAGATGCATAGATAGTAAAGCATCCTATTACTTTAAAATTTGAAATAACATAATATTTCTTGACTAGTGTGGTACTGGCAACTGTTCACTAATGTTTCACAGTTAATTAAGATTAGCATTACTCACTGCAATGTCAGTCATTTTATTTTTCTCACATAGTACAGGAAAAACAAAACAATGAGAAAGAAATTATGACTTTATCTGTAGCGTTGAGAAGGCACAGAATTGTTAAATACATATAGATTAGGAAACATTTTAATGAAAAATGTGTATAATGTATTTGATCCAGGAAGGGAGGGGAATCCGATGAACAGGACAAACATTTATAGGATATTCAAAAATTCAAGGACGATATCGAAAAGGACTTGAAATTTGCATTTTCCAGACTGTTCAAAACTTGGATTAAAAATGAGCAAAATAGTATATTCTATTACAAGAGTAACGAAAACTTTTCCAGGGCTAATTTTGATCATCTTTTCTGGCCGTTTTCCACACAGGCCATTGATTATGTTAAATAGTATATCACTATTTATCACTATATATCACTTCCTTACTTTTCATTGGCTTTAAACATGCCCTAACAAAGAAACAAAGTTTGTCATGATACAGACCATGCCAGACAGTCTCCCTGTAGATTGGGCCAGATGACTACCTATTATAAATGTATCTTGTTCTGCCATCTAAGAAATAGCTTTGTTTTCTACCCAAAAAACCTGTTGCCATTGAGTTGATTTCAACTCATAGCAACCCTATAGGACAGAGTAGAATTGCCTCATAGAGTTTCCAAGGAGTGGCTGGTGGATCAAACTGCTGACCTTTTGGTTAGCAACCAAGCTCTTAACCACTGCACCACCAGGGCTTCTTGCTTTCTAGGTAATATCTTTATCTACTTGCTTTTTTTCCTTCTTTAGTGGTTTCTAAGTTTAAAACCAGCTAAGCAAACTAACCTATGTATGCAAGTATAATTCAATAGTAGAAAAATCTGTTAATAAATTCACCATAGCAATGCCAAGAAAGAAATTCTATATTATCATCTTCATGTATGCTGTCAAGAATTGGATAAAATTAAAAGGTCTTCCAAGGTCAAGAAGGGAGAGTGTTGACATGTGGTGGGGTTGTTAACCAATGTCATAAAACAATATGTGTACTGACTATTTAATGAGAAACTATTTGTTCTGTAAACCTTCACCTAAAGTACAAAAAAAAAAATTAAAAAAAAAGAATTAGATAAAATCAGTACTCTATTATCTTCAAAAATCTCTTAATAAATAGAGAATACCTGAATTTTCCCTAATCATAACATCCATATACCTATATATACGCACATACATTACATACAAATATATGCAATATACTCACTGTTCACTTATTGACATGATCATTTTCCAAAGTCCAGATCATTGTGTGAAAATCAGTGTTATGCAAAAATGGTAGATGACCACATAATATCACAAAGTAGACTATGACTACATCATCACATAACTGCTAAATTACATCATCATGTAACTGCCAATTTACAACATTACATAACTGCCAAATTACATCATTACATAGCTGCAAATCCACTTAGAATTATGGTTCAGCCAAGTTGATGCATAACCTTAACCATCAAAGCCAGTGTTACTCTTGCCTCGCACCTCAGCATTCGTTACTGCCAGATGTACATCACTAATGCACAAAATAGTTGGTAGTAGATTTTTTACTATTGTTATAAATGTGAAATGTCAGATGATGAGTTAGTCAATAAATGAGGAGTAGGTGTGCATATACACACACACACACACACACACACACACACAAACGGGAATGTCAGTATTGGTAGTTGATTAATAAGAGCATTTGTCTGTAGTAATATTTCAATGTAAAAGCATAATCTTTGAAATAAGAAATTACTATGGATGAAGTATTGAAAGAATCTCATTTCTTCCTAATAAGAACTGATGTTCTAAAAACGGTTGTCAGTGATTGTGTTAATGATTTCCAACCATCGTTATAGAGGAAGGACAGAAAAAAGTAAGAAATAATGTATGTAGAAAAACTAAGGTAGCATACATATAATATAAATGCAAAGATTCTTTACGGCTACTTTGTACATTGATTGGCATGTAATAGAGGTACGAAAAACATTAATCAATTGGGAATGCAAATATTCAATTAACAGATGTTTTATATATTTAACTAACCTATGAGGTGACCCCCAAAAATTGTGTTTTGGTATCCGTACCATTAACTAAATGTTAAAAACCAGCTAACATTTACAATATAGGTACCATTAGTTTGCTGTTTTAAAAATATTCAAAAGAATTCTGTTAGGTCTAGATGATTTATGAAACTTCGTCGTACCAGAACGGAGCATTGTTCTTTTTTTTTTCACTTTAGTATTGATTTACTCTATTTGCTATTATAGCCTTTACATTTCATTTCGCAGGAGTAAACCTGCATTCAATGCAGAAAGCAAGTATTTAATAAATACCTTTCTATGCACCTATCTATATATCCATCTATGCCATGTTGCTGTGTGCCTTCGAGTTGATTTCCACTCATAGCCACCCTATATGACAGAGTAGAACCGTCCCGTAAGATTTCCTAGTGTGTAATCTTTATAGGAGCAGATCGCCAGGTCTTTTCTCCCACGGAGTGGCTGGGAATTTCTAATGGCCAACGTTTCAATTAGTATCCCAGCACTAATTGTGTCACCTGGGCTCCTTACTTATACCACCCAAACGAAAAGAAAAACACATCCCTTCCCACTGAGTCGGTTCTGACTCAAAGTGACGCTCTAGGACACAGTAGAACTGCCCCATAGGGTTTCCAAGCAGCAGCTGGTGGATTTGAACTGCCAGCCTTTTGGTTAGCAGTCAAACACTTAACCACTGCGCCAACAGGGCTCCTATCTATGCCATAGTACTGATAAAAGATGTTAATCTTATATATCTTGTATCTCTTTCTCTGAGAAGTGGGAATGTCTGTCTTCACAAATGAATTCTTATATATATATGTTACTTCACTTCTACAATGGAAGAAGTTGTAAAAGGTCATATGTGGTAGATACATTACTATTAGCATAAAATATTTGCACAGACATTTATTGAATAGCCGTCATTGATAATCTAGAGACTTCAGAAACACAGACTGCACAAGGTACTTCCTCGATTCTGGCCTAGGAACATTGATCAGTCAGGCAGATAACAGCAGTCCGTCGTTATGCCTAGACCTTTAAATAGATGCATGCTCTTTCTCATGTCCTAAGCTATTTACAGGTCATGTATTAGCTTAGATAGTCAATGGATGTCAGCATTGTTTCACTAAAATCTGCTCGTCAGTATTAATTTTGACTAGCAAGTTTACAGTTCTTAAGGATTGCCAAGATTAATTTCCTGCATAAACAATAATCCTAGAAACAAAGGAAGAAATGTATGTAACGAAATACAGAAGTCACTTAGTGAACAGATGATAAGTTGTGTTTAAAATAATAGCCCTATGTCTATTGGTTATTGATCATGCCAGTTGGTGAAAAATGAAGACCTAGCAATAAAGGAACAAATACTCGGCCACCAATATGCCCACATTTTGACCAACATAAGCCACTTCATAGGAAAGGTAGGAGCAAAAAAAACCTTTTTTACTATTTTTATTGTTAGAGGGATAGACAGCTTTGTTTTTAGCAGATGCAATAGTATTTCTATAAAATTTTAATTGCAGCTTACTGTAATCCTTATTTTTCAACAGAAATGCAGCCTTTAAATATTGTGTAGAATCAGTAGCTCTGCACATGCAGTCCACGTGGTGATAAGCAAGAAGTGATTCAATAGCAATGTTGGTAGTTACGCTTGCTTAGAGGTGACCAATGAGGGCTCAGGAGCCCCGTGGAGGCCATGTTTCTATGCAGTGAGGAAATTGTCTTTATTTCACTGTAAGATATACAGGAATCTCCCCAACAAAAGGAAATAAACACCTCAATGCACCACATGTCCTCCTCTTTATTTGCTGCAGTTAACAAAAGAGCAATGAGGGAGAAAGTACCCGAGAGCCTCAGAGCACATTCGGAGCAGAGCTCTCCTGTTAAGAGAGAAAGCAGCAGCAGCTCATGCCACAGACAGCCACCAACAGAACATGTGAAACAGGCTTGCTGACAGCCTTATCATCTGATAAATGCCAGGTTTGAAGCGATACCTTGATCAAACTTTAATTAACCGAAATGCAAAGACTCTGTAATAAATACCCCGAGGATAAAAATATTATACTTCAGGACAATATGACACACATAGAAGACGATTCAGAGTGGACCATGGACACGGTCTATTTCTATATATACATTCGTTAAGGCATCAAGTCGACTACGTCTGTGGAAAGAGACAATGGGAAAGCTCAATATCATCAGTCAGAACAAGGCCAAGGGCCAACTGAGGATCACACCAACAATTACTCATATACAAGTTTAAGCTGAAACTGAAGAAAATTAGAACAAGTCCACGAGAGCCAAAGTATGACCTTGAGTATATCTCACTTGAATTTAGAGACTATCTCAAGAGTAGATTTGACACATCGAACACTAATGACCGAAGACCAAACGAGTTTTGGAAGGACATCATACAGGAAGGAAGCAAGAGGTCATTAAAAAGACAGAGAGAAAGAAAAGACCTAAACTGATGTCAGAAAAGACTCTGAAACTTTCTCTTGAACATCTGGTAGCTAAAGCAAAAGGAAAAAATGATGACGCAAAAGAGCTGAACAGAAGATTTCAAAGGGCAGCTCGAGAGGAAGAAGTAAAGTATTATGATGAGATGGGCAAAGACCTGGACTTAGAAAACCAAAAGGGAAGAACATGCTCAGCATTTCTCAAGCTGAAAGAACTGAAGAAAAAAAGTCAAGTTTCGAGTTTCAATACTGAAGGATTCTGAGGGAAAAATATTAAATGACGCAGGAAGCATCATAAGAAGATGGAAGGAATACGCAGAGTCACTACACCGAAAAGAATCGTTCAAAGTTTAACCATTTCAGGAGGTAGCATATGATCAGGAATAGATGATACTGAAGGAAGAAGTCCAAGCAACACTGAAGGCATTGGTGGAAAACAAGGCTCCAAGAATTGACGGAATACCAGAGGGGATGCTTCAACAAATGGATGTAGCATGGGAGTGCTCACTCATCTATGCCAAGAAATTTGGAAGAGAGCTACCTGGCCAACCGGCTGGAAGAGATACATATTTATGCCTATTCCCAAGAAATGTGATCTAACCGAATGTGGAAATTATCAAAGAATATCATTAATATCACATGCATGCAAAATTTTGCTAAAGATCATTCAAAAGAGGCTGCAGCAGTATATAGACAGGGGATTGCCAGAAATTCAAGCCAGATTTAGAAGAGGACATAGAACCAGGGATATCATTGCTGATGTCAAATGAATCCTGGCTGAAAGCAGAGAATACCAGAAAGCTGTTTACCTGTGTTTTATTGACTATGCAAAAGCATTCGACTGTGTGGATCATAACAAATTCTGGATAACATTGCAAAGAATAGGAATTCCAGAACACTTAATTGTGCTCATGAGCAATCTGTACATGGATCAAGAGGTAGTCATTTGAACAGAACAAATGGATACCACATGGTTTAAAGTCAGGAGAGGTGTGCGTCAAGGTTGTATCCTTTCACCATGCCTATTCAATCTGTATACTGAGCAAATAATCCGAGAAGCTGGACTATATGAAGAAGAATGGGGCACCAGGATTGGAGGAAGACTCATTAACAACCTGCAATATGCAGATGACACAAGCTTGCTTGCTGAAAGGGAAGAGGACTTGAAGCACTTACTGATGAAGATCAAAGACCACAGCCTTCAGTATGGATTACATCTCCACATAAAGAAAACAAAAACCCTCACAACTGGACCAATAAGCAACATCATGATAAATGGAGAAAAGATTGAAGTTGTCAAGGATTTCATTTTACTTGGATCCACAATCAACACCTATGGAAGCAGCAGTCAAGAAATCAAACGACGCATTGCATTGAGCAAATCTGCTGCAAAAGACCTCTTTAAAGTGCTGAAAAGCAGAAATGTCACCTTAAGGACTAAGGCGTACCTGACCCAAGCCATGATATTTTCAATCACCTCATATGCATTTGAAAGCTGGACAATGAATAAGGAAGACTGAAGAAGAATTGATGCCTTTGAATTGTGGTGTTGGCCAAGAATATTGTACCATGGACTGCCAAAAGAACGAACAAATTCGTCTTGGAAGAAGTACAACGAGAATGCTCCTTAGAAGCAAGGATGGTGAGACTACTTCTCACATATTTTGGACATGTTATCAGGAGGGATCAGTCCCTGGAGAAGGACATCATACTTGGTAAAGTAGAGGGTCAGTGAAAAAAAGGAAGGCTCAACGAGATGAATTGACACAGTGGCTGCAACAATGGGCTCAAGCACAGCAACAATTGTGAGGATGGCACAGGACTGGGTAGTGTTTCGTTCTGTTGTGCATTGGGTCACCTAACAATAACAACAACAACAAGGGTTTATCAATTTCTAAATGAAAGAGAAGCAAAGTCTAATTTTTAGAATACACGGTATTCCTTTTAAAATGAATTACATGTATATTTGTTATCATTAGTTATTGTCATGTTGATTGCGACTTAAAGAGACCTCATGTATGCAGAATAGAATTGCTCCATAGTTTTCAAGGCTGTGATCTTTTGGAAACAGATCACCACGCCTGTCTTCTGAGGCACCTCTGGATGGGTTTGTGGGTTGGAACCACAAATCTTTGTGTTAGTAGTACAGAGCTTAATTATTTGCACCACTCGGGAACTCCTATATATATTTATGTCTATGTATGTATATATATATGTATATCTATCTATCTATATATGAAAAAAAATCAGTTTCTCACAAGTTTATTATCATCCTAGATATCTGCCCCTTTGGATTCAAGACACTGATATAGAACTGAACATAACCCAGGAAGTGGAGGGCCACTTGAACTATAATTTGTTCGTAATCTTTTCAACTAAAAATGGTGTCCAAAAAAAAACTACTTCAACTTGCAACTCAAGTGATCACACACTTAGTTGGCTTGTTTGTTTTCCTTGAGACAACTATCTCACATTAATATGCAGTAGAAATGCTTGATGTTTACGCCAAGGATCCTCCATCCCAGGCCACTTGATTCAAATTGGGTCCAGTCACAGAAAGAATTAAAACGTTGTGTACTCAAGGGTCAAATTTCATTACAATTAATGAGTTTTGCTCCTTCATCAAGGACTTTAAGTGAAGGTGATATTTGTTTTCTTTTGACTAAAAATGTATACGAGTGAATAATATGATTAGTAGTACATTTTTATTCACTGTTTAATTACATTATCTGGGCAGATGTCGACACAATGAAAACAGCAAATGGTATGTTATTACTATAATAGTTTTGATCTCTCAGACCCCCTGAATGGGTCTCAGAAACCCTCAGGATTCCACAGATAACACTTTGAGAACCACTTAATGGGGCTTATCATTCTGAGTGAGCTGTTGTTTACATAAACTCTCTTACAAGCTTGAAATATTTTTTGCTTCAATTTACAAATACTGTCTGATTATTCTCCTCACCCTCTGTTTACAGAATGGACGGGAAACAAATGACCCCCAAAACAAATATTTTAATTGTTTAACTAAATGCAGATTCCTAGGAATTTCAATTAAGAAAACAAAATTACAGAAACAATATTTTCCATGCATTTATTGAGCATAACATGAAACTTTTACTTATAATTCATTAGCGTTCTGCATACATCTGAGAGTGATTTAGTTTGGACTTCTTCAATGTCTCATATATAAAAGTATAAACACACACATACACACACACACTTACACAAATGCAGACCCTTGTCTATTCACATTGGGAGTATTATCTAAATCCTCACACAGAGGCTCTGGGATAGTTGGTAAAGCCAACTGGCACTCTTGACCATTTTAGGTTATATTAAATAGATCTGTTTCCATTACTAACAACCTTCCATAAAGTCCACAATCTAGTCCTCAGGCTAAATCTGGCCCACCTTTTGTTTCCATAAAGTTTTATTGGAAGACAGTCAGGCTCATTCGTTTATTTATTGTCTATGGCTGTTTTTGAGCTACAACAGCAGAGGTGAGCTACAACCCAGGCCATATGGCCTGTAGAGCCTTAGAAAATGAGTATTTGGCACTTCACAGAAAAAGCTGCTCAGCACTGAATTAGAATTATCAGATTCATAACTATAAGGAGTATTTTTGCAAAATAACTCAACTTAGTTCAAAATACCCAAGGTAAGTAGATTTCAAATTATCTTTTATTGTTTCTTCATTTTTTCCTACCAGCAATTAACCCAAAATTTAGTAGGGAAAAAAAATTTTTTTACAAAAAAAAGGACTGAAATCACCCAGCATGTAATGTTAATACTAATTGTAAATCTTGAAAATAAAAGTAGATTTTTGAAATTTGTTAATAATTCTATTTTCCTCCCCTTAGAAAACGTGTCACACTGGGGAAGAAAATGTTTAATCCTAGGGAGGAGCAAAAAATAACTCCAACTTATCATGTTGTTTTAAAAAGAGAAGTTGATTGGGTTTTATTAATTGACAAAAACTGTTTTTTTTTTTTTAATGCCAGTTATTTGAATAAATTCAAACGTTATATTATTGGTGTCATTATCATTCATGACCACCATGTGTCTGTTAATTTGTTCTTTTGTAGTGGCTTTTGTGTTACTGTGATGCTGGAAGCTCTACCATCGGTATTTCAAATACCAGCAGGGTCACCTAAGGTAGACAGGTTTCAACAGAGCTACCAGACCAAAACAGACTAGGAAGAAGGACCTGGAAGTCTACTTCTGAAAAAATTGTCCAGTGAAAACCTTATGAATAGCCTCAAAGTTGCAATATTGGAGGATTTAGTGGGCAAAATATTGAACGATGCAGGAAGCATCAAAAGAAGATGGAAAGAATACATGAAGTCACTGTACTGAAAACAACTGGTCAACAAATTACTGGGCTGAGGGCTGTGGGGACCATGGTCTCAGGGAACATCTAGCTCAATTGGCATAATATAGTTTATAAAGAAAATGTTCTAAATCCTACTTTGGTGAGTAGCGTCTGGGGTCTTAAAAGTTTGTGAATGGCCATCTAAGATTCTCCACTGGTCTCACCCCTTTGGGAGCAAGGGAAAAATGAAGAAAACCAAAGACACAAGGGAAAGATTAGTCCCTTAGGCTATGGACCACAAGTACCACAGCCTCTACCAGACTGACTCCAGCAAAACTAGATGGTGCCCAGCTACCGTCACCAACTGCTCTGATAGGAATCACAATAGAGGGTCCCAGATGGAGTTGGAGAAAAACGTAGAACAAAATTCTAACTCAAAAAAAAAAAAAAAAAAGACCAGGCTTACTGGTCTGACAGAGACTAGAGACATCCCAAGGGTATGGCCCCAGACACCCTTTTAGCTCAGTAATGAAGTCACTCCTGAGGTTCACCCTTCAGCCAAAGATTAGACAGGTCCGTAAAACAAAGTGAGACCAAATGGGCACAGCAGCCCAGGGGCAAGGACAAGAAGGCAGGAGGGGACGGGAAAGCTGCTAATGGGGAACCTAAGATCGAGAAGGGGAGAGTGTTGACATGTTTTGGGGTTGGCAACCAATGTCACAACATTTTAATAAACTTAGAGATTAAAGAAAAAATAAAAATAAAAATAATTGGTCAACATGCAGCCATTTCAGGAGGCAGCATATGATCAAGAACCAATGGTACTGAAGAAAGTCCAAGCTACACTGAAGGCACTGGCAAAAACAAGGCTCCAGGAATTGACGGAATACCAACTGAGATGTTTCAACAAACGGATGTAGCACTAGAGGTGCTCACTTGTCTATACGAAGAAATTTGGAAGATAGCTACCTGGCCAATCAACTGGAAGAGATCTATGTTTGTGCTCATTCCAAAGAAAGATGATCTAACAAAATGCAGAAATTATTGAACAATATCATTAATATCACACAAAAGTAAAATTTTGTTGAAAATATTTCAAAAATGGTTGCAGCAGTATATGGACAGAGAATTGCCAAAAATTCAAGCCAGATTCAGAAGAGGACATGAAATGAGGAATATCTGTAGTGATGTCAGATGGATCACGGCTGACAGCAGAGAGTACCAGAAAGATATTTACTTCTGTTTTATTGACTATGCAGAGGCATTCGACTGTGTGGATCATAACAAGTTATGGATAACTTTGCAAGAATGGCAATTCCAGAACACTTTTTAATTGTGCTCCTGTGGAACTTGTACATAGACCAAGAGGCAGTAGTTCAAACACAACAAGGAGATACTGGGAGACTTAAAATCACAAACAATGGGCGTCAGAGTTGTATTGTTTTGCCATACTTATTCAATCTGTATGCTGAGTCAATAATTCAAGAAGCTGGACTATATGAAGAAGAATGGGGCATCAGGATTGGAGGAAGACTCATTAACAATCTGCAATATGCAGATGACACAACCTTGCTTGCTGAAAGTGAAGAGGACTTGAAGCACTTACTGATGAAGATCAAAGACTACAGCCTTCAGTATGGATTACAGTTCCACATAAAGAAATAAAAAATCCTCACAACTGGACCAATAAACAGCAGCACAGTAAACAGAGAAAAGATTGAAGCTGTCAAAAATTTCACTTTACTTGGATCCACAATCAACAGCCCTGGAAGCATCAGTCAAGAAATCAATGTATTCCACTGGACAAATCTGCTGTAAAAGATCTCTTTAAAGTGTTCAGAAGCAAAGATGTCAGTTTGAGGACTAAAGTGCACCTGACTCAAGCCGTGATATTTTCATAGTCTCTTTAGCATGCAAAAGTTGGACAATGAATAGGGAAGACAGAAGAAGAATTGATGTCTTTGAATAATGGTGTTGACAAAGAATATTGAATATACCATGTACTGCCAGAAGAATGAATTAATCTGTCTTAGAAGAAATACAGCTAGAGTGCTTCTTGGAACCGAGGATGGTGAGAATTCGTTACATGTACTTTGAACATGTTATCAGGAGGGATCAGTCCCTGGAGAAGAACATCATGCTTGGTAAAATAGACGGTCAGAGAAAAAGGGGAAGACCCTTGACCAGGTGGATTGACACAGCGGCTGCAACAATGGGCTTAAACATAGCAAGGATTGTGAGGATGGCACAGGACCAGACAGTGTTGTGTTCTGTTGTACATCGGGTCGGTATGAGTTGGAACCAACTTGACAGCAACTAACAACAACACCAACAGTATTCACGATCATGATTTTACGAATACAGTAGAAGCACTAGATTACTGAAACTGAAGAAATCAGTAGAGCCTTTGGCTTTTAACATGCCATTAAATGTCTGGTTACTTGTATATTGCCTAAACACTACTCCTGTGGCATAAATAAGTGAATATAATTTCTGAGCCAATTTACCTTATGAATGACACTAATTTAAAATGAATAGAATCTACTTATCAAATGACTGTCAAATACAAAGTAATTATAGTAAGTAATCCATCAAGGCAACTGTCATGCAGCTCATCATGTTGACTGCATGTAAACTTGTTATTAATGTAGTAGCAAAAGTCCAGCCATCCTTTCATCCATGTCCATGGAACATCACTAATGCACTTATAGACTGAGACTCTGAGCTGACTACTGAGAGCACAGAGAGTGGAATAGATTGGTCTTATTCATTTTTTAAATTAAGTTTAATAGTGCTTTGCAAAAACAAAAACTTAAAAACCTGAGAATGTAGAGAAATTGGAAATCTCATCCATTGCTGGTGCAATCACAATGGAAAACAGTTTGACATTCCTCAAAAAGTGAAACATAGAATTATCGTATGACTCAGCAATTCCACTACTAGGTATATACACAAACGAATTGAAAACAGGTGTTCAAAAAAAAAAAATGTGTACACAAATGTTCATAGTAACATTATTCACAATCACCAAAAGGCAGAAGCAATCCAAATGTCTATCAACTGATGAATGGATAAACAAGTTGTGTTATATCCATACCAAAACCAAAACCAAACCCGCTGCCGTAGAGTGGATTGCAAGTCATTGAGACCCCATAGGACAGAGCAGAACTGTCCCATAGGGTTTCCAAGGATGGGCTGGTGGATTCGAACTGCTGACCTTTTGGTTCAACTGAGCTCAGTGAGATATTAATCAGCCACAAAGAGAAATAAAGTCATGATGCATGCCACAATATGGATGGACCTTGAAAACATTATGCTTAGTGAAAGAATCCAACACAGAAATCCGCATAGTGTGTGATTCCATTTATATGAAATACACAGAATAGGCAAACCCATAAAAATAGAAAGTAGACTGGTGGTTGCAGAGGATGGAAAGAAGGCGAAACTGGAAGTGACTACTTAATTGTATGGAGTTTCCTTTTGGATTGGTGAGAATGTTCTGGAACAAGATAGTGGTGATGGTTGGAAAACACTGAAATTGTACAAAATGCCATTGAATTGTACACTTTGAAATGGTTAAAATGCTGAATTGTTTATTATGTGTATTTTACCACAACAAAATAAAAAATAAGCTTATTTGACCGTGATGTACAAAAATAGTGAACTCATTAAGTAATTCCTGCAGATTTTGTCCTTGGCAGGTAAAGTATGTTTCAGTTGGATATTATTCTATGTATGCTTTTGAATTATGTCAGGTTCTATCTGAGATACAAATAAAAGCGCCAGCTTTTGAGTCCTGAGTTTTTTCCCCTCATACTCAGTTAAATCACCTATTTTTCTGCCTTCAAGTCAATTCTGACTCACAGCGACCCTATACAACAGAGTAGACCTGTTCCATAGGGTTTCCAAGGAGCAGCTGGTGTGTTCTAACCACCGACATTTTGGTGAGCAGCCAAGTTATTAACCACTGTGTCACCAGGGCTCCAAAATTTACTAAAGGAGGTTTAAATAAAAAGACATCTTAAAGAAGTATGATGTTTTAGGGCTCTCAAGAGAAACAGAACAGTGAGATATATATATATGTATGGACATACATATACATATGGTTTAAAATCAGGACAGGTGTGTGTCAGCATTGTATTCTTTCACCACACTTATTGAATATCTATGCTGAGCAAATAATCAAAGAATCTGGACTTTATGAAGAAGAACGAGGCATCAGGATTGCAGGAAGACTCACTAACAACCTGCAATGTGAACATGACAAAACCTTGCCTGCTGAAAGGAAAGAGGACTCGAAGCACTACTGAAGATCGAAGACTATAGCTTTCAGTGTGGATTAAATCTCAACATAAAGAAAACAAAAATCCTCACAACTGGACCAATAACCAACATCATGATAAATGGAGAAAAGATTGAAGTTGTCAAGGATTTCATTTTGCTTAAATTCACAATCAATGCCTAGGGAAGCAGCAGTCAAGAAATCAAACGACATATATCGTTGGGCAAATCTGATCCAAAAGACCTCTTTCAAGTGTTAAAGAGCAAAGATGTCCCTTTGAGGACTAAGGTATGCCTGACCCAAGCCATGGTGTTTTCAATCTCCTAATATGCATGCAAAAGCTAGACGGTGAATAAGGAAGACCAAAGAAGAATTGAAGCCTTTGAATTATGCTGTTGGCGAAGAATGTTGAATATACCACAGACCTCCAGAAAAACAAACAAATTCGTCTTGGAAGAAGTACAGCCAGAATGCTCATTAGAAGCAAGAATGGTGAGACTTTGTCTTACATACTTTGGCTATGTTATCAGGCGGGACCAGTCCCTGGAGAAGGACATCATGCTTGGTAAAGTAAAGGGTCAATGAAAAAGAGGAAGACCCTCAATGAGATGGATTGACACAATGGCTGCAACAATGGGCTCAAGCATAACAATGATCATGAGGATGGTGCAGGACCGGGCAGTGTTTCGTTCTATTGTACATAGGGTCGCTATGTGTCAGAAAAGACTCGATTGCATGTAACAACGACAGCATATATTTGTATGTGTGTGTGGAGAGAGAGAGGGGTAATTCAAGGAATTAGCTCACACAATTATGGGGCTGGCAAGCCCAACATCCATATGTCAGGTGACAGGCTGGAGACTTCTGCAGGCTTGTGTCTCATAATTTATAGTTCAGGCAATGGGAAGAGTGAAGCGTAAAGGTGTTCTGGCAAATTGTCTACTGATAGTCTGAAGGTAGGATACACCCTAAGGAAACTCCATTTTTACTTTTAGGGCCTTCAAATGATTGGTTGAGACTCACCCATAAGTTAATTTATTTAAACCAACTGATTTAATTATATGTAATTATTTCATAATAACTGTCAGAGTAGTGTTTCAACCAAACAACTGGGCACCATAGCCTAGCCAAGTTGTCATATAAAATTATGGGTAGAGTTAAAGGGACCTTCAGGATATTGAGACACCTCTTGTTGTTGTTAGGTGACCTCAGGTTGGTTCTGAATCATAGTGACCCTATGTACAACAGAATAAAGCACTGCCCTGGCCTGCACCATCTTCACTATCACTACCATGCTAGAGCCCATTATTGCAGCTACTGTGTCAATCCACCTGCTTGAAGGTCTTCCTCTTTTTCGCTGACCCTCCACTTTACCAAGCATGATATCCTTCTCCAGGGGCTGTTCCCTCCTGATAACATAGCCAAAGCATGTGAGACAAAGTCTCATCATACTTGCTTCTAAGGCACATTCTGGCTGTACTTCTTCCAAGACAGGTTTATTCGTTCTTCTGGCAGTCCATGGTATATTCAATATTTTATGCCAACACTGTAGCTCAAAGGCGTCAATTCTTCTTCTGTCTTCCTTATTCATTGTCCAGCTTTCTCATGCATATGAGGAGACTGAAAATACCATGGCTTGGGTCAGGCGCACCTTAGTCCTAAAAATGATACATTTGCTTTTTTAAAACTTTCAAGAAGTCTTTTACATAAAATTTGCCCAATGATATGTGTTGTTCGATTTCTTGACTGCTGCTTCCATGGGTGTCGATTGAGCATCCAAAGTAAAATGAAATCCTTGACAACTTCAAAATTTTCTCTGTTTATTATGTTGCTTATTGGTCCAGTTGTGAGGATTTTTATTTTCTTTATGTTGAGGTGTAATCCATACTGAAGGATGTAGACTTTGTTCTTCATCAGTAAGGGCTTCAAGTCCTTTTTGCTTTCAGCAAGCATGTGTCATTTGTATATCGCAGGTTGTATACAGTCTTGACGCTCTGTTCTTCATGTAGACCAGATTCTCGAATTATTTGCTCAGCATACAGATTGAATAATTATGGTGAAAGGATACAACCCTGATGCACACCTTTTCTGACTTTTAATCATGCAGTATCCCCTTGTTCTGTTTAAACACTGCCTCTTGGTCTATGTACAGGTTCTGCGTGAGCATGATTAGGTGTTCTGGAATTCCCATTCTTCCCAGTGTTATCCATAATTTGTTATGCTCCACACAGTTGAATTCCTTTGCATAGTCGATAAAACACAGGTAAACATTTTTCTGGTATTGTCTGCTTTCAGCCAAGATCCATCTGACATCAGCAGTGATATCCCTTGTTCCATGTCCTCTTCAGAGTCCAGCTTGAGTTTCTGGCAGTTCCCTGTCCATGTCCATTTCATTTTTGACAACTCCGGTTTTCCTAAATTCATACTTCATACATTCCATGTTCAAGTTATTAATGATGTCTGCAGCTGTTTCTTCTCATTTTGAGTCATGCCACATCAGCAAATGAAGGTCCTGAAAATTTGACTTCATCCACATCATGAAAGTTGATTCTACTTTGATGGGGCAGCTCTTCCCCAGTCGTATTTTGAGTGTCTTCCAACTTGAGGAGGTTGAGACACCTAGGGAACAAAATGTCTTTAAAGTCATTGTCAACCCTTAGACTGAAGAATTAGAGCTAAGAAATAGTGATGGTGGAGCTCAGTGGGAGCTGGAGTCATGGAGATTAGAGCCTCTTGGTGGGAGTTGTAGTCATGGGGGAATGGCGATAAGGACAGAGAGGCAGTTTCCATCTTCAAGCCCATGTGTCTCTCTTTTCTACTGAGGGCTTTCTCCAAAACCACAGGAGCTTGTTGAGGCACAGAAGGACCTGATTCTGAATGAAGTTGATATAGTCAGGGCAACCCTAAACTAATGCAGAAGGGAGTCAACCTTCCTGTACTCTGAGGGCATGATTTTGAGGCATGGCTCATATGGTTTCTCAGGGTTGAATCCCAAATTCCTCAGAGATGCCACACTAGAATTGCCAGATTTAGCATATACACATATGGAACACCCATTAAAATTTGAATTTTAGATAAAAAATGAATATATTTTTAGTGTAAGAATGTCTCATAAATTTTTTGAGACATAATTACATAAGAAAATCTTTGCTATCTTAAATTTAAATCTTACTGGCCGTCCTGTATTTTATCTGACAACCCTATAGAACACACATTTTGACATTTCTTCCTCTGTGTCTCACTTTTCCCATTACCTAACTTAGGTGGCACGGTAATTAACAGCTCAGCTACTAACCAAAAGGTCGGCAGTTCAAATTCACCAGCTGCTCCTTGGAAACCCTACGAGGCAGTTCGATTCTGTCTTATAGGGTCGCCATAGTTCAGAATTGACTCAACAGCAGCAGGTTTGGTTTTGGGTTAACTTGTGTATCCTGGGCTCTCCTCTCAAATACATCAGCACGCAAGACTATATTTCAGGATCTGCTTTTGGGGAAATATTTTTCTACATGAGACTGTTCTGATCACCTCCTTTTCATCTCACTGGTGACGAAGGAATCCTCTGCCCTGATAGTACAAGGTGGCTGTGAAGGTTAACGTTCTGTGTCAACTTGGATAGGCTATGATTCTCAGTGGTTTGGCAGGTAATGGACTGGTTGCTTTTCAATAATAAAATACAATGTAATAACTTTACATGATGTGATAAGCCAATCAGTTGAAAGGGGAGTTTCTTTGGAGATGTGGTCTACCTCCAGTACATAAATATATGTTGTGGCAAAGCTCGTTCTCTCTCTATCCTGCACTCTTCTTGTCTCCTTACCTCTGGTTCTTGGGACATAAGCCTGCAGAAGTCTCCGGACTTCCACCAGACCTGCAAATTTTGGATTCACCAGCCATCACAATCCCGTGAGCCAGCGGAGGTCTCTAGTCTGCACCTTACCTATGGATTTGGGATTTGCAAGCCCCCTACAATTGAGTGAGCCATTTCCTTAAAGTAAACCTGCTATATATATACATCTAACTGGTTTTGCTCCTCTAGAGAACCCAGACTAAGACAGTGACCAAACATCCAATACACAAAACTGGACAGTAAAGTTGACAAAAGTTTGTTAGTCACATATATCCACAGCCTGGGAGAGGAGGACTCCTCACACCATACAGGGCCACACAGGGATTGCACTGTGGAGTAGACTGAACATTCAGGGTCTATGAGACACACGGGCTTTGTAGGAACATGGGATGAGGTGAGCTCTGGCTCCTGCAGGATGACATGACTGGCTTGTTTGAATAATTTTGAAGGCTGGCAGGGAGGTGAAACACATTGAGAAATGAGTGTGGTGCATCTTGCCAAGCTGATAAGAGAAGTAGTCAGACGTCAAAGACATCAAGGCAGCACATTAAATTTTAGGCGCCATAATACAGAAATTAACTGATACAGCAAATGACATCAAAGGAAATTGGTGAAAAAGATTACAGTTAGGGTTGGGGAAAAGAAAAAGAAAGTTAAAACTAAATAAATAAATTTAGTGTCAATTTACCATAAGAATTGGGAAAACAAGCTATTGATGATCAGCCCCCCAAAGTGCTAAACCCATTGCCATCAAGTTGATTCCGACTTATAGCAACCCTATAGAACAGAGTAGAACTGTCCCATAGAGTCTCCAAGGAGCACCTGGTGGATTCAAACTGCCAACCTTTTGGTTAGCAGCCATAGCTCTTAACCACTACACCACCAGGGTTCCCCCTCAAAGTAAAGTGCTAGTGATCCCTAATCATGGATTATGGGAGTGAGCGCTCTATAACAATAAAGGCTACTCAGTTTTAGCTAAAACTCTCTTGTAGTATCTAGCATAATCTTTGGGACTTCAGGGAGCGAGGGAGCGAAAGGCTTTGGAACAGAAATCCCAATAGAGGGAGAAAAGCCTTAATCCTCCTGTACGGGAAAAATAATCCTGGGAGATATATAGAAATGCCAATTGATGACAGGACATGTAATCTCACAAAACCTACTGTGCGAGATCTGGAGCCATATATCAATATCATGGCATAAAGACTCACGGTGGGAAGCAATGCTGTCTTTGATTTCTGAATATTGGGGCTCAATATTATTATTTCTTAGATGCTGAACAAATTCTCCATAGTATTTCTGGCAGAGTAAGAGGATGCAGTGATAAGAAGGGGAAATAAATGGCAGCAATATAAATATTCGTATACGATCTCTAGTTTGAGGATATGGCATTTATCCCAATATCTGGAGGTTTCAGTGGTATAGCTATTATGCATGAATGAGAATACCAGGTAATAATTGATGTCTTTGAATTATGGTGTTGGTGAAGAATATTTAATATACCATGGACTGCCAGAAGAACGAACAAATCTGTCTTGGAAGAAGTACAGCCAAAATGCTGCTTGGAAGTGAGAATGGTGAGACTTCATCTCGGTACTTTGGACATGCTATCAGGAGGGAGCAGTCCCTGGAGAAGGACACTGTCTTAGGCTGGGTTCTCTAGAGAAGCAAAACCAGTAAAAATACATGAATATACATATATATATATATATATATAGAGAGAGAGAGAGAGAGAGAGATTTACATCAAGGAAATGGCTCAGGCAATTGTAGAGGCTGGAGCATCCCAAGTTTGTAGATCAGGATAGAGGTTTCTACTGATTCATGTAGCCATAGGTGCTGGCGGCCTAAGATTGGCAGGCTAGAGAGCAGGGCTCTTGCTCACAGGCTGTGAAGATCAATGAATCCCAAGATCAGATCGGCAGGCCAGACTGCAATTCTTCTCCTGATTCACGTAGCTGCAGGTGCTGGCAAACCCAAGATTGTCAGGTTGGAGAGCAATACTCTTGCTCACAGGCAGCGAAGATTGAAGAATCCCAAGACTGGCAAGTAAGATGCTAGCTCAAGTGTCAAGAACCAGAGATCAGACAAACAGGAGGCAGCTGTAGGATCCAGAGAGGGCAAAAGCCAGAATGTCCACTTATATTTGGATGCAGGCTACATGCCCACAGAAACTCCCTTTCAACTGATTGGCTATTCACAGCAGATCCCATCATGGGGGTGATCACATATAAACACTGAGAATCATGGCCCAGCCAGGTTGACACACAATCTTAACCATCACAGACATCATGCTTGGTAAAGTAGAAGGTCAATGAAAAAGAGGAAGACCCTCAATGAGGTTGATACAGTGGCTGCAATGATACAATGGGCTCAAACATAGCAATGGTTGTGATGATGGTGCAGGACAGGACAGTGTGCCCTTCTGTTGTACATAGGGTCACCATGTGTTGGAACCGACTCGAAGGCATGTAACAACAACAACAGTGCTCAGATGGCTAGGGTACCACCAATCTGCACTCAACCAAGTTTTAACTGAGCATGCTGTTGGGAACCTCTAGAGTTACTGAAGTGGAGAACTGCGATAAAATTCAAGTAGCCCGGACTGTCTAGAGGACAAAAGGATATTAGATTCTTTCATTAAAGAATTGATGCATTCAGGTGTATTGATACCTTCAAACTCTGGATATAATAGGCCTGTCTGGCCAGTAAAATCAAAAGCGAATAGGCCTGGATGACTTAGAGCAGACTCTCAATGCTGAGGGAAGTTATTTCCCCAATAACACCACTATCATAATCACTGTGGGGGAGGAAATTCAGCAAGTCAGAGGAAAGTCGTGCAAGCTACCCCATCTCACTGGTATCTTCTTTCCCGTCCCTTTTCAGGAGCTATCCAGAAAGTTTGTTTTACATAAGAAGGTATAAAATATACTTTTGCCATGCTATCCCACAGGTAACGTAAATTTCCCTACTTATTTTGACCATTTAATATAGAAAAAAATGGAGCATAAAACTAATAACAGAGTTGAAATTAATTATACCATTGATTTGTATTCATAAAAAAAAAAAGAGTTTCTAATGAAGAGTCTATTCTTAATTGGAGAAGCTGGTGTAAAACATGATGTCCCTAGGTGACTGATCAATCTAGCGAAAATCCAAGGAAAAGTTAAATTTTTATGATACTTTTATGAAATTAAAGGTATTGACCACAGAGAATTATGCCACATGGATTTTCTAGCAGAATTCGGAAGGAGTTTCTAGCTGAATTAAGAGGGAGAGTAACAACAATGGAACTGGAATATGAGAACCAACTGATGTGTAAGCTCACTGCTTATGAAAGGCAATTATTATTCCAGCTTCAAATTTACCAGCACTGTAACTGTTGGCAAGTTACTTTCCCCTTTGTGCCTGTCATGGATTGAATTGTGTCCCCCTCCCAAAATATGTGTCAACTTGGCTAGGCCATGATTCCCAGTATTGTGTGATTGTCCACCATTTTATCATCTGCTGTGATTTTCTTATGTGCGGTAAGTCCTACCTCTATAATGTTAAAGAGGTGGGATTAGAGGCAGTTATGTTAATGAAACAGAAAGCAATCTACAAGATTAGACTTCGTCTTAAGTCAATCTCTTTTGAGATAAAAAAGAGAGACATGGGGACCTCATACCACCAAGAAACAAAAGCCAGGAAGATAGTGTGTCCTTTGGACCCGGTATCCCTGCACTAAGAAGCTCCTCAGCTGGGGAAGATTGATGATAAGGAGCTTCCCCTAGAGCCGAAAGAGAGAGAAAACCTTCCCCTGGAGCTGACACCCTGCATTCAGACTTCTAGCCTCCTAGACGGTGAAAGAATAAATTTCTCTTTGTTAAAGCCATGCACGTGCGGTATTTCTGTTATAGCAGCATTAGATGACTAAGATAGTGCCTTAGTTTCCTCATGCATAAAGCGTGAAAAATAATAGTCCTCAAGGTTATTATGAGCAATAAATTAATACACATAAAGAGATCTGAATAGTGACTTGTACCTAAGAAATACTTAGTAAATATCAGCTACTGGTCTGCTTTTAGAGACTGACTGACATTGCACATAACAGAGAGAGGCATTAAATAATTAAAAGTAAAGATTCTAGTAATGCCCTGAGTGATGTCAGGAAAAAAATTCTAAGAAGAAAGAAATAGTTTAAAAAATTTAACTGCTGAAGCGCGTCCCCATCTGCTGGAGCCCTGGTGGCACAGTGGTTAAGAACTCGGCAGCTAACCAAAAGGTTGGCAGTTCGAATCCACCAGCTGCTCCTTGGAAACCCCATTGGGCAGTTCTACTCCGTTCTATAGGGTCTCTATGAGTTGGAATAGACTTGACGGCAGTGAGGTTTTTTTGTTTTTTTTTAATTAGAATGACTAATGGTGCTGGGTATATTTTCACATGCTTATTAGCCATCCATATATCTTCTTTGGTAAATGTCTTCATGATATAAAATTTTTAATTCACAGGCATGGAAATGAGCCTGACTTACCGATTGCAACATCCTTTTAACTGAGAACAGCTAAGTTTTAAAGACTGCAGACATCCATCCAGCTAAGATAAATATTCTCACAGAAACAGGAAATGCTAGGTTAAAGCAATATATTGCATGTAGTGTGACTTGCAGTTCAGAAAAATATCAAGGAAACTCCCAACTGTATACACACATATGCTGTTGGCACTGGTGAATTGTTTCAATATGCAAGTTTATCACAGAGGTATGAATTGTAAAAAATAGTCTTGTTTTTGGAAAATTCTAACGGGAAGAGAAAGTATGGGCCATTTAATGTCTGCCTTTAATCAGTGGGCAAATCCTATACAGGTTACAGATAACTCCCTACCAAGCTGGCAGGTTCCTATTATTTTGAGCACAAATTCTCAGCACCATGATGTTTTAGGTAGGTTATAAATGGCATTGACACATTTCTTGGTTTTTGTTTTGTGTACCCATTTACAGAGGGAGACTGAGAATGGAAATCCTTAAACAGTTGTCTGATTTACATATGAACAGATCAGAACATCTACATTTCATAGCACAGGACTATGCCAAAAATAGTATTTTAAAACTCTTTCTTTTATAACTCGTGTCATCTGCAAGGCAGTGTTATGACCGAGAATTGAGAAGGACAATCGAAATTCTTGTTTAAAAGGTGAATGACAAGGAAGATTGGTCTGGCTTTCCAGAAATGGGAAGGTGATTGCATGGGTGCACTGCCATCTAAACGTATCCTATAAGATTAGCTTGGGAATGCAAGAGTGAGGATTAATACACCAGGCTGATTTTAGAAATAATTTTTAACAGATCCTATTACAGTGGGACCAAATCTCAGTCCAAGGTCAGTATAGTAGACCTCAGAAAATGATGCCTTGTTATTTAAATGCAAATTAGAATCCAACAGATGTGCATGCAGTAAAGATCCATCTCCTGTGGATAAGACAGGGCTGGTGTTTATAAACATTCATCCTCCCTAAAGGAAAAGAATCTCCAGTTTTATTATTTATATATTTTCAAATATTTTTAAAATGATCTGGGACTAGTTTAAGTCTTGGGCTTGGTCATGTAGTAAGTGCCCCCTCACACCCACTATTTTGAGTGAGGAGGCGGAAAAGTGTGTCAAGTCGTCTCTTTTGACATGGCAAGGGTCTGGCTGATAAGGCTACCAGAGGAAAACAACTTGAAGCAAAAAAAAGAAAGTTCTAGAACCAACTAACTAGCTAGTTATAATATACTCATATTTTGATCTTTCTTCCTAAAGAATAGTTAAGTGAAAGAGAATGATCTTTTTTGAAATCTTTTCAGATACTTCACTGCTTACATCAGTAGATGTCATAGCAGGAATCTGGCTTTACAACAAAATCAAACCATGTCTAAAGCAACATAATTTATAGAATTTACACGGAATCTACTTGGCTAATGTACATGGGCAATGATGAACCAATATTGGTGAGATGTTTGCATATTTTGATACTGGACTGGGATAACTAGTATGTGGAAGTGTTTTGTTTGTATCCCCAATAGGCCCCTGAGGGAAATATTACCAAAATATTTATTTTAAAAAAAAAAGCAAGAAGTAAAATGAAACAGAACTAAGCAAAACCATAAACAGACTATAAAGAGAACTACAAAGCTGGTACTATATATACAAATGAGCCAGAATGATTGCAATGTCCTCCATGTGCCAGAATACTACACAAGGGAGCTCTGGATGATGATGATGGCAGCATCAAATATTTAAAGAACTAACTGGAATTTGCAAAAAATATATTATGATACCCTGAAACCACGCTGTTTCTAAATGCAGCTTATATCTAATTGACTGCATTCTGTAGTGCCACAATATTTCTGCCTTTTTTAACTTGTATTTTAACTAGACCCAGTGGTATGCCAAGGTGGGATAATGGGAGTTATCCACCCCACATGCAGGAAAACAGGGGTTCACTGCCTGTGAAGGGTTTTAAAACAATAATAAAACTTACTAAAAATTGGTCTGCTTTCCCTCCCGCACAATGTTAGTGATTACACAAACACACACACACATCATATTAACACATTTTTATTGTTGTTAGCTGCTGATGGGTCACCACCAACTCATGGTGACCTCATGTACAACAGAGCTAAATACTGCCCAGTCTCATTCCAGCCACATGATTACCATCCCTTAATCAGTTGAGCATCAGACCATTGTGATCCATAGGATTTTCACTGGCTAATTTTCATAAGTAGATCACCAAGCCATTCTTCCTAGTCCATCTTAGTCTGGAAGCACCATTGAAACCTGTTCAGCATCATACAAACACCCAATATTCAACTGATCTATTATTACATGGTTAGTACTGGAAATAATATTGCTGTATGGTGTGGGCATTTAAAAAACTCCATTCCTACGTCAGATACTCTAGATTTGCCACTGGTGGCATCCTGTCCATGGTTAGGGTAACGTGCATTTCTGCATTGGCCAGGAGTAGGCACTGGCTGTAATGCCCTAAACCAGACAGAAGAATATGAATCAAACACAATATTATGTACCCTGATAGTGAATAGGAGTTTATGAAGAGTTTCTGAGTCAAGAAAATGGTGAAACAACTCTCATTTGCAATCTTGTGTGACCACTCAAGAAGCACAATTCATATGTAACTAAGTAGAGATTTCAATATGCATAGAAAGAAGCATACGACAGTTCTAGAATTACATACCATGAAAGCAAAGAGCTGGACCAGCTTTGGGATAAGGTAACATTGCATGGGTATGAATGGAATCATTGTTTTTTCTAATTAACTTTTAAGGTATGTTAGAAGCAAAGATGGTGAGACATCGTCTCACTTACTTTGGACATGTCATCAGGAGGGACCAGTCCCTGGAGAAGGACAACATGCTTGGTTAAGTAGAGGGTCAGTGGAAAAGAGGAAGACCTTCAACATAGATGGATTGACACAGTGGCTCCAACAATGGGTTCAAACATAGCAACAAGTGTGAGGATGGTGCAGGACAGGGCAGCATTTTGTTCTGTTACACATAAAGTCTCTATGAGTAGGAACCAACTTGAGGGCACCTAACAACAAGGTGTTATTTACATAAGATAATTTTTTTCTGGTTGAATGTGCCCTTTACTTGGATTTGGTATATACAATCATATAAACCACCAAACATCAAGTATGCCTATATAAACATTTCCATCATCCCTAAAACTTCTCTCATGTACCTTTACCGTCATCCTCTTCTGAGCCACTCCTAGTCTCAGGGAACCATTGGTCAACTTACTGTCACTATAGATTTTCATTTTCTAAAATTTCAATATATAAAATAATACAATATGTAGATTTTTGTGTCTGGCTTCTTTCGTTTAGTATAATGCTTTTGAAATTATTTCATGTATTTGTAAGTAGCAATAACTTGTTCCTTCTATTTTTATTATCATTCTGTTGTATAAATATATCTCATATTAAAAATTAAAAATTTAATTAAAAATGCTTTCAGTGGAATATATGTATGTTTCAATTTTTTGTTGATATGTGTTTTTCTATGAATCAGAATCGACTAGAGGGCAATGGATTTACGGTTTTATGTGTTTTCAGTAATGGAAGACATGCTGAGTCATTGAGGGTGTCTAAAGTTTTGGTGGGTAATATAGTTTTTGTTTTATGCTGCATTTCACAAATTGCATTTCACAAATTGTACTCTCAGAGTCCAGAAGTGCCTATGTGTACCCCTTGTGAACACTATTTCTACCCCCAGAGTCCATATGTGTACCAAAAAAAAATTTTCAAAATTCATGTTTTCTCTACCAAAAATTCAATGATTCAGCACCACCTCATACAATGTCCTGTAAAAACAGTAATTTGCAGCACACACCTGTTTTTTCTGTTTCAAACTGTTATATAGGGCCCTGCCTGCTGGCGGCACGTGCTGTCATCGGAACAGGAGCTTCCCAATGAACCCCAGAGTTACAAAAAGTAAGTGGTAGCTATAATACCTCCAGTCCTGAAAGGATTTTAATCAAATTACCCTCTTTTTATTATTGAATTGTAGGAACTCTTATATATTTAAATGTGTTTTTTTGTTTTTTCAGATACATGTTTTGCAAATATTTTATCCTAATTTGAATCTTGGCTTTTTATTTTCCTAACAATACATTTCATAGAGCAAAAGTTTGAATTTTGATAAAGGGTCCGTAAGAGTCAGCACCAACTGCAGGGCACTTAACAACGACATTAAGCATTCGTTGTATTCTGGCTATAATTAGATATATTATTTTGAGTAAATCACTTCATCCTTTTCATTTTCTGAAAAGCAAGAAAGGTAACAGAGATCATTTATAAACTCCATTCACTATTTTTAAGACATTTTTATGACTTTAATCTTTAGGTAGTTTTTGGTTTTCTGTGGTTATTGTTATGGAGCCCTGCCATGATATTTCAGAACTTACAGGAGAGAAAGGAACTCTGGAAGTCTTCAAATAAGATTTTTTAAAAAGCCATTGCTGTCAAATCGATTCCAACTCATAGTGACCCTACAGGACAGAGTAGAACTGCCCCATAGGGTTTTCAAGGAGTGGCTGGTGGATTTGAACTGCAGACTTTTTTTGAAAAGCAGCTGAGCTCTTCACCACTGTGCTACCAGGACCTCCCAAATAAAAATACTTTATTATTATTATTATTATTATTTTTCTTTAGGACTAGCCTAGAGGTGTAACTATCTGAGGAGTAGGGAGTACCGTGTTGACTATTTTACAAACCACGATAAATAAGTGATTGTTTGTTTGTGGCTGGCCTGAGACTGGTTTGTTCTTGTTGAAATCAGCTATTTCAGCAAACAAAAATACTAATGAGAAATGTTGGGTTCTTGAAACACATAATCAGTCCTGACATTTATGCCTAAATCTCAATGTTCCACTCTGTTTTAGGCTTTCAAGAATTACAATAAGCAGTGTAATATGGTGGAACTTTGTTCAATAAATTCACACCCTATTTGGCTATTTGGATGATGGATTCCCCTATCTGTCTTCCACCAATTAATTGATTGCGAAGGCACAATTTTTGTAAGTTCTAAACACACCTCCCCTTTACCGTCTTTTTTGCTAATCTCCAATGCAAGTTCAGTGTCATACGATTTATCTTTCTAATACAGCTTTAGTATAGGACCTAAGGAAGGATTTGTGTGTGCGAGCGCGTGTGTCAGAGTAGGCAAACAGAATTATTGTTCTTGTAGAAACTTACCATAGGGTTCCTAGGTCAACTTTCTTTAAAAGTTAAAATGAATCAAAGTAGATCCTTGAATCAGCAGTACCGTAGTATCTGTGATCCAGCAAATATGGGAATAAATGTTTTAAGAAATTAGTTTTCCGTAGAACTGTTCAAGCTTATTGAAGAGCCAACATCTTTAAATTTTACACATTTTTCAAAGGAAGTGTTTTTATATTACATTGTACACTTGCCTGCTTTTAAAGAGATTATATGGAACATTGTTCGTTCTTTTCTTAGTGACTTCAGTCTCTGTAAAGGCTTTTTTCTTTTTACTCTCTGCCATGCCGTAGCCACGTTTTTGGCCTCTAGTGTCTGTTTTCTCCCATGTTCCTATTCCCTTTCGTCAGTGGTACTGAAGCCTCTGCCTAGTTCCATCGGTCCACTGCTTTTCAATAGGTGTGACCTGGGAAGCAGAAAATCAATCTTGCTGCAGTTTTGTATGAAATTAATTTGGACAATAATATGCAAATGACTGGGCTGGGTATTGGATGAGTAGTAAAGATGAATAAGATATACTACATGAGTTAGTAATCTCTGGAAAATGCCATGAAAATTTTTTTCAACACTAATTTTAACATTGTTCCATTTCCTACCAACCAACCAACCCATTGCCGTCAAGTCGATTCCGACTCATAGCGACCCTATAGAACAGAGTAGAACAGCCCCATAGAGTTTCCAAGGAACAGCTGGTGGATTTAAACTGCTGACCTTTTCGTTAGCAGCCTGAGCTCTTAACCACTGTGCCACCAGGGCTCCGTTCCTTTTCCTAGGTGATATTAAATTGAATAGAGTTTTTGCTGCTAAGGAATTTATGATTTAATGGTGTAAAAGGAGAGAATAAATCAGTTATGATAGTGAAATGTTGTAAGTACTGTCACAGTGATGTGCCGATGGAAGGAGCAGGGACACAGAGGGAGGAGCCTGAATACAGGAACTTTAAAACACCCACAATATGCACTAAATGTATGCTTGTTTTGATTGCTATTAAGCAGCTCAACCTTTTTTTTTAGTTTACTTTTTGCCTCTTCTTTATGTCCCAGAGTACTGAAGTTGCCAGAAAACTGATTTGAGGGTAAGCTGGATGTTACTACTTAGAGTATCCAACCCAACTTTTATTTTTTTAAATCATTCTATTGACAAAATTCAGTCTTATTTTGTGTTGTCTGCCAATGATACCACTGAATGATACGTTTTTACCCTCAAATACAACCTAAAATATTTTTATAAAAATATTTTTACAAAATTGCATGCAGGAAACACACTGCCAAAATCAAACCACTCATGAATCATGATTTTTTTAAAAAGCAAATCTAATTTATCATAAGCAGGTCATAGCTACATACTTTCGTTGGTGTACTGTGTAGGGCACAAAATGTTTATATATTTAACCCCAGTAATGTGCCATAATAATAATAATAACCTACACTAAAGTATAATTGAGAAAAATCATAATTTTTAAGTAGCTAATAAGATACAGTCAAGCAGAAGCAATTTCAGTGACATGAAAATTTCCCCTACTAAATCATTTAATATGATAACGGAATTCTAGACCTGATTACTGTCTGTTCTACATACATGTATAATAAAAATGACTATAAAACGAAACCAAACCCATTGCCATTGAGACAATTCCAACTCATAGCAACTGGCGCAGTGGTTAAAGCACTGGGCAGCTAACTGGAAGGTCAGAGGTTCAAACCCACGAGCCCTCTCTGCAAGAGAAAGATGTGGCAGTCTGCTTGTGAAAAGATTTACAGCCTTAGAACCCTATGGGGCAGTTCTAGTCTGTCCGATAGGGTCGCTATGTGATGAGATACTATGTGTAGGCAATAACAATTTTAATCAACAGATTGTAAATAACCTTGTCCATATGCACATTTTACAGCATCTCTCTACCTCTTCCAGCTATCCCAGAGGCTCCTTTTTCTTTTCATGATATCTTGAAGTATACTGAAACCAAAAATTTTAAACAAAGCTCTCCCATAAAACAGGCTTCCCATTAGAAAACTATGTGAAGGGTTAGCCCAATGCCTAGCAGATTATAATGAGTCAAGTAACAGTAGCTATAGATATTCATAGGCAAAAATGGAAATTGAAAACAAAGGAGACATTGACTAAATTAAATTTATTATCAGTTCATGTACTTGGTTTTCAAATGAACAATTATGCTTATTAGCAACGTTTAGTTGATTTTACGTGGTCCATCAATGATGTCCCTTATCATCCTCCAGAATAAACTAAAATCTTAAGTGTCATGATAAACGTTTTCAGCAGGGGCTATATTATTTTCCAAGGAGGCCAAAATTGGCTTCTGGGCAAGGGGGATCTTTAGATGCTGCAGTGGTTTGTGGTCCTCCGTAAACAGATACACAGTACATCTGTGGTATTAAACTTTCATGGTGTGGAGGGGTGTTAGTAAAAATGTCTAAAAAGGTTCCTTGTGCAGGGAGATAGAGGAGACTATGAGAAATTATTAAGATACAGTTGTACAGAAGAAAGAGCTCTAGAATTTATCAGCTGTTCTGCTCAACCTAGGACGAAAGTCTATAAAATTTGGGAACCAAATTGTATTCTTCAGTAATGTATTAATTCAACAGGCATCTATTTAATGCTCACAGTATGCTATATACAGGAAAACATAGCTTCAAAATAAACAGCAGAGGTCTGTACTCTTTTGGAGCTTATAATTTGGTATGGAAGATAGAAAATATATACATAAACAAATGCGTAGGTCTTGTAATAGCAGATATTTATGAGGGTTGTAAAGACGAATGTGAAGAGGTACTTTAGAAAAGGGGTCGTGAATTTATTTTATTTAGTTAATTAGAATGCAACTATTGAGCACTTTTTATATGCCAGCCACTGAGCTAGATAATAAGTAAATAAAGGAGTTGTGTCTCCATCATTTTGGAATTCAGTCTAGTGCGGAAGGCAGACATTAAATACTTAAAAAATTAAATTTAGCAAGTCTGCTATTTGTCCTCCACTATTCCTTCTCCTCTTCTTCCTTACCACTGAGTTGGTTGGTCATGTGGCCATCCAGATAGACTACATTTCCCAGCCTCTGTCTAAACAAGGTATCACCATATAATTAAGTTTTAGCCAATAGGACACAAGCCAAAGTAGGGTGTATAATTTCCATCATTACGCTCTTTGCCTCCATCCTGTTTGCTTCCCGTTGTCTGATGACTGGATATTGGTGAACAATGGGACTGTCTTACATTGCGGATAAAACACACATCATAAATATTAAAGAGTCTCTACAGTAGGCCTGGATCTCTGGACTGCTGTTTGGGAGACAGGAGTCAAGTTCTATCTTACTTAAGCTACAGCATCTTGGGGTCCTGGTGGTTCAGTGGTTAGGAGCTAAGTTGCCAAACAAAAGATCAATAGTTCAAATTCACCAGCCACTCCTTGGAAACCCTAAAGAGGCAGTTCTGTTCTGTCTTATAGGGTCGCTATGAGTCAGAATCGACTGGATGGCAATGATTTGGTTTTATCTTGGGGTCAGATTTTTTGGTGCTGTGGGTTTAGTTGTTTAACAGTAGCTAAGCCTGTATTCAAATTAATGTAAACATACAGTTGTGAACTTTTCTAAATGTTATGAAAACAGATCACAGTGCTATGAAAGCAAATAGCAGGAGGCAACTATTTAAGATTAGGTAGTTGGTGAGGGCCACTCTAAGAAAGTGAATTTAAGTTGGCATTTAGAGTAGGAGTTAGACTTGCTAAAAGATGAGGGGTGGGGTGTTAGAGTGTGTGTGTAGGGTTCACACTGCAAAACGGGCTAGGAGCATGCTTGGAATCCCTTGAAGGCTGATATGGCCAGAGCTTGGACATAAAGTGGTAGGCAGGAGAAAGGGGAGGGACGCCTGGACAGAAACCACGCATATCTGATAAGGCATTTGCATTTTCATCAAAGTGAGACTGAAAAGCAGATAAATGACATAACCTTGCTGCCATTTTAGAAATATATCTCTGACTTCTGAACTGTGGAGAGTGGATTGCCTGAACTAAAGACAAAATGAGAAGACCAGTGGGGACAGTTATTCAATCTAGGTCAGAAATGACAGTATCATTCTTTTCTTAAACTTTATGCCAGAATATCTGCTAAATGTACACATTTTGGAGGCTTGAATTAAAAAAAATACAAAAAAACTAGGAAATGTATTAGAAGATTCCTTAAAAAAATATATCGACGTAGATTCTCTTTCGATCCCTTGTGTATTTTGCACCCGCTTCCACTTGTTCAGAGCCCTGGTGGCGCAGTAGTTAAGAGCTTGGCTGCTAACCAGAAGGCCAGCAGTTCCAATCCACCAGCTGCTCCTTGGAAACCCTATGGGGCAGTTCTACTCCATCCTATAGGGTCGCTATGAGTCGGAATCGACTTGAGGGCAATAGGTTTTTTTTTTTTTTTGGTTTCCACTTGTTCATACTCAACTGCCCTGGATACATCCCTGATGTTACCAGTATTATGCTACAACATTGCCATTCTGATTTGCATTAATTACGTTTCTAGTGTTCCCCCTGTGTTTTCAATCAAATCATTCTTCAAGGGATCAATCTCTGCTTCTGTTAAATCTCCACTTCACACTATAACCAACATGAGCGGAGAACGTTTGAGAATGGAAGTGAGCTCCAGGTTCTTATTTTAGAGAGGGGTACACTCCTTCTTTATCAAAAGGGGAAACACTTCATTCATTTGTAGTTACGTTCTAGTTTTCTGTATATATATATACATACACATATATATACACACATATATATATATATATATTCAATCTAAACCATTTTAGGACCATATGGTAAAAGTATTCTAGGAAAATGTGATGGAAATTTTGGAACAACACGTTCCCAGTGATACTACACTCCATTTAAAAGTCTTCCCAGGAATGGTATTTAGATCCTTGGAGAGTTCCATGGGCAAGAATTTTATACACTATTGCATTTTACATTAGCTCCTTTGACTTTAACTCCAAAGATGGCTCATCTTCTCTTACTGTGAATTGAGTGTCTGGAGGTTCCAGATGATCAAATTCAAAGAGTCACATTAAAACTGAAGTATTTTCTGTAGTTCACCAACCTAATTAACATGATCAGTCAGCTGAGCAAACCATCACACTAGCAAGTCAATTGTTAGGGTCATTTCAGGTATTTTTAGATGAATGTCTTTAATAACTCAGCAGACAGTGATACTGATCTTTAGGGAAAGGTAATAAAGAATTGAAACTGAAGAATAGTCCTGTCAGCCTTCTCTCTGCAGTTTACATATGATAAATTTAATCTAGAGTGTGAGCAGATAAATTAATGTAATATTGGCTTCTCAATACCCACACTAAGCAATATTTTTCCCAAATTTTCTAGTGTAATTATTATTTTTGACTAATATTATGAAACTTTGTCTTAATATTCTAATGTTTAAGCCTGTTATATGTGAAATGAGTTTAAATGAATACCAAGCAAGACTGAATTCACAAAGATAGATCTCAAAGTTTTATTTTCTTAGATTAGAACTATTGTTTCATTATTTCTATGTTGACAACATTTCTATGTTGTCTGTGTTGAATTATACAAGGTTACTATTTGTACACTGATTGAAGTGAGTTGAGTAATTGAGAGTTACTAGAGTAACATTCAGTGGGATGGAATGGAACATGTGAGGTATGCTAAGAAGAGTAAGCCTGAATGTATAGAGGTTGGAAAAAATGGGGCACAGAGAATTATGAGTGGTTATTTTTAGAATTTGACTTTTCTTTTTCTCTGTCTTTCAATCAAGCCCTTTGTATCATTTTAGGAAAATCCCTCTTTTCTATAGTCTTAGTAGAAGGCAGTTTGCATCCTGACTAAGTTGTTCCAATAGAGATAGTTTATGAAGCCAGAATCTTAACTCTGTAGAAAATTTTTGAATTTTACCTGTTGTCTAAGCTCAGCCTCCTTTGATTTTGAGAGGTCGCTATATCTATCCAATTATTTATATCTGTGCTTTGCAAACAGAAATTGGATTCGACAGTACATAACCAAAATTGAGAGTTAAGCAGAAGCACAATCAAGAGCCGTGAGTAAACAAAAAATAAGTCACAGTCAAGAGTCATAAGTAAGTCACAAATAAGTCAAAGGATGGTGCAGTGATTTTACTTTTTCTCTTTGAATGTCGTATAATGTTTATACTACCATAGTGAGGATTGCATATAATTAATAAATAAGTAGATATAAATAAATAATGTAAGTGGTCATTTTTTAAAATAAATGTATGTAATACAATATGAAAAGGGAGTGGAGAAGGAGAAAATAATACAGCAGGGGAAAAAGGATTACTGTAAATTAGGAAAATCATCACCTCCTCTGAAACCCCATGACAACTGTTGAATATTTCCGTAGTTTAGCCTTCTGAATGGTACCCTAATAATGTTCTTTTCATTTTATGCCTGTGGTCTTGTAGCCTGAGGACCTTCTATACCATTCCAGAACAGAACATTCATTCTATTCTTCTCAGCTTAAGACCTAAACCTTTGGATATTTGCTACATCATTTATTAAATAGTCTTTATAAAAATAGTCTTCTCTGCTGCAGGACAAACAATCTCAAAATCTTAGCGGCTCCCAATAACAAAGGTTTATTTCTAGCTCACACTATGTGTCCATCGTTGGTAAAATGTGATTTTTTTTCCATGTAGATCTTGCAAAAGAGAGAAAAGCATGGGAAACTTCTGTAGGCTCTTAAACTTGTTTTTCAGAGGGACATTGTCACCCTCACGTTTTATTGGGTGAATCCAGTCACATGGCCAAATGTGATGTCATTGTGTCTAGGAAGTATAATCTAAACATAGCAAGGGACATAAAGCGGTGAGAAACAAGAATTTTAACAAAAATATATTACAACCTATCACAAATTAAATGAAATGAAGCTAATTACTTAATTTCAAAATTACAGAGTGGCTATAAGATGTAAATGCAATCAATGACAAGTATAAAAACATCTAGCATAATATTTGGCATATTGTGGATACCTAATAAAGTTATTTCCCCTTCTAATATTGCTATTCCAGATAAATTACTTTCCATGTCATAGGTGCCCAAAAAGCATTCTGAGTAAAGACAGCACTCATGAACTTATATCCATTTAAAAAACACACATATACATATATAAGCATATGTGTTTGTGTGTGTGTGTGTGTGTGTGAGCATGTGTGCATTGAGTAAATCATTCCTTGGTTGAATAAGTCCTACTTAATGTCAAAAATAATGAAAAACTTATCTGGGCTTATGCAGTCACTTTCCAGTAGATACAACTTGTGTTATGTACATTCCTCGAGAAAGCCAAAATTTAACAAAGGCTTATGCTTTGTTACTTTATTAGAGAATGCAATACCAGGAAAGTAGAAATGAGGGGAAGGTGAGTGACTGAGTGAGGGGAGGAGAAAGAGTAAACACAAGGATTTATTACAAGCTGGCCACTACTTAGAACCACGTCCATATGAGGGCTTAATATCACAGAACTGCCTTCTTTGAAACTCTATGAAATATCACAGCTTAGGACAGTCCATTTCAAAGGAGGAAAGGATAATAAGGTATCCATTTGATTCTCTTCTCATTGGCCAGATTTTCCCCTGTGTTTCCACTGTGCATGTGTGGGTGTCATTTTACATCTACTAGCTTTCAGGCTTCAGCAGCAGTGGGCAAGCCCCACTGAGGAGGCTGAGAGTCCTTGCTGAGGGCATAAGATGAGGCGCTGTTGGCTGTTGTTGTATGAAGATGGTTTCTGTGGCAGCGCTGGGGCTGAGTCCACAGAGTTGGCTGCTGTGGTTCCAACTGGTGCAGAACAATGGCTATCAATGATTATACCTGGAAAAGAGACATAAGCCAGGGCAGTCTAAGGCAAACCGGCAGGGCCTTGGTGGTGCAGTGGTTAAGAGCTAGGCTGCCAACCAAAAGGTCGGCAGTTTGAATCTACCAGCAGCTCCTTGAAAACCCGATAGGGCAGTCCTAGTCTGTCCTATAGGGTCGCTATGAGTCGGAATTGACTCAAGGGCAGTGGGTTTGGTTTTTCTTTGGTCAACCACTGCGTAACTGATGTTTGATAAAAGGTCTCTTGTACAAATATTGAAGGGGCCTGTGTAAGTAAAAATACTGAACAGTTTGAAAATTGAGAATCTTGTTTGGATGAAATATTGTAAAAGAGGAAAGTTCCCACAAGGTGTACGTTCTAATGATATGACAATAGACAAGTAGACTTGTTTAAGGCACTTGTGGATACCCGGACTCATTCTCTATACAAAATAATGTGAGACATATAATTAAACTCCGTATTTAGCACTAAAAAAATAGAATTATAGACGCACACAGCTCCTTCCTAGTTGTGATTTTACTTCTTAAATTCTTTATATGTGTAATTAAATATGACTGGGCTCCATTGGCTGTATGATTACTGAATCATAACTCCATACCCTTTTTAGTCACTTTCCCAAACTTCCTGCTTATTTTTCCTCATTTTAAGTCATTTTCCACTTATCCCTGTGAACTTTTATTTTTGAAATCTGTGATTGCTGAAATAAATAACTGCTTATACATTATGATGATTTGTTATACAGGAAAATACTAGAGAAGTACTTATGTGTCCTTTATTAGTAAATATAAATTGTTGACACACCTCTCAAATGTCATGTATATAGTGTGGTATATACGAAGTTCATTTCAGAGGTAATTAAAAAGCCTGATTTCCAGTCCCAACTCTGTCATTAGCTCTGTGGCAATGCATTAGTAATTTAAGACCTCCAGATATCAGTGTCTTGTTGAGGAGGGATTTGGACTGGATCCATGGATCTCAGTCTGTGTTGTGAATAACTCCTGGGGTTCTATTTAAGTGTTTTAGTAACATTTGGGGTGTGAGGCATGATGGAGCGACAAGAATCAAATCTGTAACTCCTTGATGCAGTCGAGGAATTCTACAAAAAAAATGCTCAGCTTCATCTATTTTACCAATTAACTGTCGGGAAACACTTTTATTTAGAAAGCACCACACCACTTAGAAAATTAGTCGGCCAAATTCTCTCTAACTATGAAAATCTGTGATGCTATAAAACTCGACTTTGTAATGATCAAGCTGAAAATGGAAGCATCTTCCATAATACCCTCTTGAGTGTAGCCAACATATATGGTCGGATTGATGAGGGATTCAATTATGAGTGACAGAGAATTGCACTGAAAATTAATACAAGTAAAATGAAGGACATTGATCAATGTCAACCAACCAGGAGGGAAAAAAAGCTCAGCATATTTGGGAAGATAATTGAAAAATGTAACACAATACCTGCTTAGATAATTCCTCAAGTGTGCTATCAAGTCTGCAGACAAATTCAAGTAGAGGAAACCAGTGAGCATTCAAATTAATGTGAAAAAAATCAACTTAAGCATAAAAAAGTAGATCTTCTTTCAGATGGATAAAACCCACATCTATCAAATACTATAAAGCCCAAGTTTTCTCATTTCAAAACTATGCTAGCGTATATAGACAATCTTCTATCAAAGAAAAATAAGTAGTTTGGAACAACAGTACAATATCAGTGTTTAGGTTTCACAAACAAAATCTAATAATTTAAATAAATAAGCAAGCCCTCCATTGCCTGTAGGTAAATGGCAGCCACTTAAATCTAATCTCTCCAGGTACCTTCCAAACAATAATATAAAGAGAGCAACAAAGACAGCAAATAAACCTAATGGAAGCCAATGCCTATAGTAGAACAAGAACATAGCAAATGCAATGGATATTAATGTCCATATAAGGAAGAAAAGAAATATTCAAAATGATCGGAAATAATTTTGGATTGCAAGATAAAACCAAGAATCAAATGGAGAATACCTGGAGCTGATAAGAAAATTGTAGAAGTTTATGATAGAGAAAATACCATCCAGAAAGGGGGAGTTGATCCCTGGCTGGGAAAATATTAAAGACAGAGACCTGATGGATCAGAGGATTGACTTCTGGAAAGTCTGAAAGAGAAGTTTGAAAGCCCGCGGAGCAAAAGGTGGTAGTCTTGGGTATGCCTTGATTTGGGGGGAACTTGGAAGAAGAACATTCCCTGAACTCTTGGTATAAAAGGAAAATAGGTAGGAAGTGGAAGATATTAAAGCTCCTAAAAATTTTTTAAGAAGAATTCAAAATGAAAAGACTCCCACCCTCATGAAAAAAAAAGAAAAAGTGTTATCAATAAACTGCACTTTACTGTACCAAAAGTAGAGGACAATTTTGGACTAACAAAAATAAACTATACTACTCAAAACCTGCACCTCTATCTTCATAAACATTTTATTTGTAGTACAGACAAATACATAAACATTTTAAAATAAACACACAATAGCAGATGACATCCATACAAAGCTACTAAAATTTAAATATATATATATAAAATCATATACACATGTCTATATATGTAGAGAGAAAGAGCCCTGGTGGCACAGTGGTTAAGAGCTTGGCTGCAAACCAAAAGGTCAGCAATTCAAATCCACTAGCCGCTCCTTAGAAACCCTATGGGGCAGTTCTACTCTGTCCTATAGGGTTGCTATGGGTCAGAATCAACTCGACAGCAACAGGTTACATATATATATGAGAAAAAAGTCCAGCTACTAAAAATTCACATGCTAAAACCCAACTAAAACGCAGAGGAAAGTAATAACACAATATAATATCCCAAATCAAGTGTTAATAAACTCTTTTTATAAAGGTCTAGATAAATATTTTAGACATTGCAAACTACATATTCTTCTTCTTCCTTTTTTTTTTTAACAACCCTTTAAAAAGGTAAAAGTCATTAGTTCACAGCTAATAGTTTTCCAACCTACACCCTAAATTGGTTTAGGTTAAAAACTCAAAATATAAATGTACTAAAAAATGAACATATGAAACAAGAGTTGGCCCAACTCATGGAAGATATTGAAGTAGAATGCAAATTTACCTCTAAAATGTAAAATAAATTGCAGGATACCAAGTGAGAATAAATCCAACTGAAAACACAATAATAAGAAGCTTCTAGAAAAGGGCAAAAACTGCCAAGAAAATGGAAATAAAATAAAGAGGAAAAAAGGCAGAGAAAGAAGGTGATATATAAAAGATGATGTAACTTAGGTATTTTTGAAATATATGAAAAATAAAAGAAAGACAATGGCAGGTGATAAATATAAAAATTATAATCAAACTTAAAAATAAAAAACTCAATGAATGAAAAAATGAGCAAAAGTTTCAAACAGATACTTCAAGTAAGAAGATACATTGATGGCAAATAAACAGCTGCTCAACATCAGTTAAAAAAAAAAAAGCAAATCCTTTGCCATCGAATTGATTCCCACTCAGTGATCTTATAGGACAGGCACAGTGGTTAAGAGCTATGGCGAGCTATGGCTGCTAACCAAAAGGTTGGCAGTTCAAATCCACCAGCTGCTCCTTGGAAACCCTATGGGGAAGTTCTACACTGTCCTATAGGGTCGTTATGGGTCAGAATCTATGCGAGGGCATTGGGTTTAATATTTACAGAAGCAGATTGCTACATCTTTGTCCCAAGGAGCCACTGGTGGGTTGGAACCATCAATCTTCCTGTTATCAGCTGAGTGCTTTACCAATGTGCTGCCAGGCCTCCTTTCAGCATCAGTAGGCATTAGGAAAAAGCAAATTAAAACCAACTATAAGATACCACTACACACTCATCAGGAGTTCCAGGCTGATGCAAATGGTTAAGGAACTGGGCCGCTAATCAAGAGGATGGAGGTTTGAGTCCACCCAGTGGCATCTGGGAAGAAAGTCCTGGGTATCTGCTTCCAAAAATTCAGCCATTTAAAACCCTGTGGAGCACATTTCTATTCTGATACTACACATGGGGTGACCATGAATCAGGATGAACTCAACCACAACAACACATTGATCATAATTTCTAAAAATTAAAACAGCTGGACTATTCCATGTGCTGGTGAAGCTGTCGAAAAATTCAAAAGTTTCATGAATTAATGATAAAAATGCAACATGATACTGCTACTTTGGTAAACAGTTGACAGTTTCTTATAAAGGTAAACATTCACTTATCATATGACCTAGCACTGCTGATACTAGGTATTTATCTGAGTGAAATTAAAAAAAAAATTATGTCCATTTATACCTGTACAAGAATGTTTATAGTGGTTTTATTCATGATAACTAATAATTGGGAAAACCCAAAAGTCCTTCAACTGGTGAATGGATGTGCATAAAATCCTGGTACACCCATATAATGCAATATTATTAAGCAGTAAAGAAATAACAACCAATTAAATCATAGAGCAACATGGATGGATCTTAAATACTTTGTACTAATCAGGGGTTGACAAACTATAGCCCATAGGCAAAATCTGGCCTGTAGGAGCCAAAACAGGCCACATGCATTCATTCATGTATTGTGCATTTCTGTTTTGAGCTACATTGACAGACTTAACCAACTGCAAGAGAGAATGTATAGCCTGAAAAGCAGAAAAGATTTACTATCTGGCCCTTTATGGAAAATTCTTGCCAACCCCTGTGCTAAATGAAAGAAGTCAAACTCAATAGGTATGACAGCACGTGTTCATCAAAATTGGTAGAACTTTACAATAAATAAGATGAATTTTACTATGTAAATTATATATTTAAGAAATGAGAAAGTAAAGAAATGCAAAAATTATATCAATACCATTGTATCATACAAAGAAGAGTTAAGGTAACAAGTTAAGCTTAAAAAAACACTTGTAATGCTAAAGATCATAATTCAGAATAATATAAAATTTTGGTTATCTATGCATCATATAAAGAGCCCTGGTGGTGCAGTGGTTAAGCACTTGGCTGCTAACAGAAACGTCAGCAGTTCGAACCCACCAGCTGCTCCTGGGGAGAAAGACATAGCAGTCTGCTTCTGTAAAGATTACAGCCTTGGAAACCTATGGTTTTCCAAATTCTACTTTGTCCTATAGGGTCACTATGAGTCAGAATCAACTTGATGGCAACGGATATGCACCATAGAACTTGGCAAAAGCAGACAATACAGGAGATGAAAAGAGAAATAGACTAAAAAAACACTGACATTAGTACAACGTTTTATAGCACTTTCAATACAAAATGTGTCAACTGGACAAAAAATAAGTAAAGATATTCAAGTGCTAACAGCATAATAAATCAATAGATCTTTATAACTAAAAAATATGTTCTTCTTATCCAACATATTTCCTAAAAGATTGCTGTACCTTTATTTTTAAAAATCTCAATTTCCCCAAAGTAGAATTAATGCAAATACCATTCTTTGGCTATAATAAAATAAAACTCAGTTACTATAATATTTTAAAAAGTTAAAAACCTTTTGATTAAAAAAAAAACTTGGCTGAAAGGGAAAGAAAAACCAAAGCCACAGAATTTCTTGAAAATAAGGATATAGAAAACACTAAATAGCAATACCTTTGGGATATAATTTAAATCTGTGATCAGAAGAATACTTGTAGCATTGGATATTTGTGTACATAAAAATAATTTACGAAAAAAGAAAGCATAAATCAAATAGTCACTTCAAAGAACTACAAAGAATAACACATGGCAAAGAAAAATATTTTTCAAAAGTAACTTGTTGAGACCTTCTGAAAAAATCTATCCTTTATTTTCACACTTTATTAATACTAAATTCTAAATTGGAAGTCGTTATCCTTCAGAATTTTGAAGGCATTACTCTATTGATTTCTATGTTCAAATAATGCTGTTAAGAAATACAAATTCATCCTCATTCGTAACCCTTTGGATGTCACCTGCACTTTTTGTTTGATTGTTTGTGTGTGTGTTTGCTTTCTCTTTGTCACCTGTGTTTTAAAATTCCGCAGTGATACACTTAAGGATGGGGCTGTTTTCATCGAATGAGCTGTACAATCAGTGGCAGCTTTCAAAATTAGAATCCGTGTTCTTAAGTTCTGGGAAAGCTCTTGAATTATTTATTTGATGGCGTCCTCCCTTCAATTTCTTTGTTAATCATTTTCAGAAATGCTCCTAATTTTTCGATATTAGATTTCCTGGTATGATGCACTAATTGCCTTATCTCTTCATTTCTGTAATGTTTTTCCACATCTTTTATTTTTCTGTACTTCTTTAACTTTGTTTTCCATCCCTGCTAATGTGTTCTTTATTTTTGCTATAATATTTTTAATTCCCAAGTCTCTCATTTTCTCAAACTATTTCCTTTTTATGTGTTGTTTAATGGATTTATTTTTTTGTTTTTTATTTCTGAGGAATATATCCATAATAATTTTTTATTTTTAGAAGTTTGCTGTTTAATCTCTATTTTTGTTAAGTTGCATTTTTGTTTATTCATTTGTTATCTACTCAAGATTAAAAGGTTAAAAAGCTTTCTGAATCTATGAAATCATATGTGGGGCATGCCAGTTATGAATATCACTATGGTGTGATTTAGTTGGATTGTTTCCGTGGTGAGACTCTTGGTATTAACTTCAGATTTTCTCTTTTACGTAGGCCATCTTTCTAAAGGAATGATCATTCTATCTTGCTCCCAATCTTTTCCAATCCAGAGTCCGTCTCTGGTTAACACCCACCAGAGAATAAGGTTCTGATCTTCTGCCTGTGTGAGTAGGGGAGGTAATTTGAGAATCTAATCTTTTTTTTTTTTTTAAGTGTTGAAACTCATCTTGGTTTTAGCCTGTTTCAAATTTATTCTGAGAAACCAAAAACCCAAACCAAACCCATTGCTTTCAAGTCAATTCCAACTCATCGCGACCCTACAGGACAGAGTAGAACTGCCCCATAGGGCTTCCAAGGAGTGGCTGGTGGATTCAAACTGCCAACCTTTTGGTTAGCAACCAAACACGTAACCACTGTCTGCCTATAAACACCAATTTTTCAGCCTTTTGGTAGTATTGCAGGATATGTCAGAATGCTTCTCAAATGTTTTGGCTGAAGATTCAGCTTTATTTTTTAGCAAAACCATGGGTTTGTTAAGTCACTTGTCACTTGTCCCTCTGAAGTAACTTCCCAAAATGTTGCTGCTGTTATGTCCTGTCTAATTCAATTTGTCATTATGTGTATGCCTTTTCAAACTTGCCCTCAATTACTGTAACTTTACTCAGTGTGAAAAGGAAGTAAAAATAATCCTCAAAACGGAACATGGACTTAAATGTAAATTGTAAAACTATAAACTTTTAGGGGGGAAAAAAAAAGGAGATTAGCTTGGAGTTTGGGGCTAGGCAAAGAGTTCTTAGCCTTAACTCCAAAAGCATGATCCATAAAAGGAAAAATTGATAAATAGGATTCATCAAAATTAAAATATTTTGCTCTGCAAAAGACCCCAATATGGGGGTGAAACAACAAGCTATAGACTGGAAGAAAATATTTTCAAACCATATCCTACAAAGCACTAGTGCCTATAACATACAAAGAACTTTTGACTACATCATTGTCAATATTGTGTTTGTGATATTGTACTACACTTTTGCAAGGTTTACGATTGGGAGACACTGACTTAAGGGTATACAGATCTGTCTGTATTGTTTCTTACAGCTGCATGTGATTCTGCAAATATTTCAGATTAAAAAGTTTAATTTAAAAAAGTACAAATATTTGCTAAGAGAAATAAAAGAAAATCAAAAGAAATGGAGATATGAAAGAAGTGTATTAGAAGACTCAATATTATAGAAGACTCCATATTAATATATGATGTTAATCTTTCCACATTACTATAAGTACAATGCAATCCCAATTATAAACTCCGTATAATGAATTCACAGATAAAGACAGGTTAATTCTAAAATTTATATGAAAATTAAAGGGATCTGGAATTCTTAAAGCAATCTTGAAAAGCAAGGACAGAGGCTAACACATTCTAGTACATGACTTTTATACTTACTCTAAAGCTACAATAATTAAGACTGAGAAGTAATAAGATTGATACAGACCAACAGATCAAGGGAACAGATTAATGACCAAAAATACTTACATAGTTATTTGATTTTCAATAAAAATGGCAAAGCGATTCAGTTAGAGAAAAATATTTACAGGAATCTATTAATTGAAGATCCATATGGAAGAAAGAAAATGAACCTCAACCATTACCTTATATATGCACGAAATTAATTTGAAGTGGATCTTAGATTTAAAATTTTAAATTTTAAACCTTCTGTAAGAACACATAGGAGGATATTTTCATGATCTGTGAGTAGAGGTACAATAGCATAGTGCAGTAGCATAGTAGCACACAGAGCGAAAAATCAAAAGAGAAACGTGATAAAATAAAAATCACCAAAATTAAAAATCTACTGTTCATCAGAAGACATCATTAAGAAAAAGACTACAAAAACCCCAGATTGGAAGAAAATAGCCAAAAAACCTCACATAAATCTAATAAAATATTTGTGTCTGAAGTATGTGGGTGTGTATATGTGTGTGTGGGGGTGCACTCACACACACACATACAAATAATTTAGTAATTCAATAATAAGAAGACAATCAAATTAAGTTTTTGAGAATGAGAAAATGATTTTAACAAACACTTTCCAAAGGAAGAGATGCAAATGATTAATAAGCACACATGAAAAAGTGCTAAAATCACTAGCTATCAGAGAAAGGCAAATTCAAACCACAAGAAAATTTCCCACAATTTATTATAAAACTAAGCATACAACTCCCCTTCAGCTGGACTTGCCCTGCTGTACCATACCTGAGTAACTGACCCTGCCCATTGGAGAAGGAGGTCAAAAGTATCGCACCCACAGACGAGCAAATAAAGAATGCACAGCCCGCCTGCTCAGACATAATCAAATAAAACAAAACAACAGGACAAAACAAACAAATCTACAATCAATAAATGAGGAAAATAACCACCGAATACCCCGAAGACAGTAGACAATATCAAAACATTTACAAAAACAGACAGGATGGTTCCAGTAGGCATCCAAAATAAAACACCAGATGACCTTCCAGTAGAAGAAAAGGCACTAGACCTAACTGATAGGGAATTCAAACCTCTAATATTCAGAACTATCCAAGAGTTGAAGCAAAAAACAGACAAAAATGAGGAAAAAAAATAAACAAATTCATGGAAAAGGCAGACAAATTCATGGAAAATACAAACAAAACAATGGAAGAATTCAAGAAAATAATACAGGAACAAAATGCTAAAATAAATTCACAACTAGAAATCATACAAAAACAACAATTAAAAATCCAAAAGATAAACAACAAGATTTCAGAAATGGACAGTGTCATAGAAGGGCTTAAGAGCAGGTTTGAAACGATGGAAGATAGGACCAGAGAAACTGAAGAAAAACAACTCTGTTTGAGGAAAAAACAGAAAAAAAAAAAAAAAGAATAAAAATGAAGAAACCCTGAGAATTATGTGGGATACAATTGACAGCAAAAATCTGCAAGTGATCGGAGTTCCAGTACAAGGGGAGAAAACAGAAAACACAGAGAGGATCATTGAAGAACTTCTGACAGAAAACTTCCCCAGTATCATGAAAGATGAAAAGCTGACCATCCAAGAAGCTCAACGAACCCCGTCTAGGATAGACCCCAAAAGAAAATCACCAGGACATATCATAATCACACTCGCTAAAACCAAACACAAACAAAGAATCCTGAGAGCAGCTCGAGAAAAACAAAAAGTCACATACTGAGGAGAAACAGTAAGACTAACCTCAGATTATTCAACAGAAACCATGCAGGCAAGAAGGCAATGAGATGACATATATAAAACCTTGAAAGAAAAAAATTGCCAGACAAGAATAATATATCCTGTAAAACTCTCGCTCAAAAATGATGGTGAAATTAGGTCATTTCCAGATAAACAGAAATTAAGGGACTATGTAAAAACCAAACCAAACTTGCGAGACTTATTAAAGGAAGTCCTTCAATCTGAGAACAAATAATATCAGACCACAGGCTGAATATAGGACACAGGATTGTACTAGCCAGATAACAACCTAAGAAATGAACTCTTAAGGACCATGCAAAACCAAAAGAAGTACAAAAGGGAACCAGAGCAGTTAATCTTTAAATGACAACAGCATCAGAACAATAAAAGAGGGAATAAACAGTGTAGGTATAGAACCTTCTAATGGAGAGGAAGGCAAGGTGATACCAAGTGATAATAGACTGGTTCAAATCTAGGAAGATAAGGGTAAATTTCAAGGTAACCAAAGAGAAAGTTAACAAACCTACTCATCAAAATAAAGAAGAAAAACAAAGTCTCAGTAAAAGCAAAACCTACAAAAACAAAAGAAATGAAAAAAAATCCACAGACAAAAGCAACTCAGCACAGGAGAGTAAGAGGAACAAAGAAAACGTCAGCACCACAAAAAAAAGCACTACAAAATGCAATCCCACTCCTAGGAATATATCCTAGAGAAATAAGAGTCGTCACACTAATAGATATATGCACACCCATATTCACTGAAGCACTGTTCACAATAGCAAAAAGATGGAAACAACCTAGATGCCCATCAACAGATGAATGGATAAACAAACTATGGTACATAAACACAATGGAGTATTATACAAACATAAAGAACAATGATGAATCTGTGAAGCATCTCATAACATGGATGAAACTGGAGGACATTATGCTGAGTGAAATAAGTCTATCACAAAAGGACAAATATCGTCTGAGGCCTCTACTGTATAACTCATGTAAAAGTTTACACACAAAAAGAAACAATCTTTGTTGGTTACAAAGGATGGGATGGGGGGAATTAAATAGATAAGTGGTAACTTTGGTGAAGGGCAAGACAGTACACATTACTGGAGAAGCCAGCACAACTTGTATAAGGAAAGGTCATGGTAGCTCCATAGACACTTCTAAACTCCCTGAGGGACTGACTTGCTGGGCGGATGGGCTGTGGGGACTATGGTCTCGGGGAACATCTAGCTCAATTGGCATAATAAAGTTTATAAAGACAATGTTCTACATTCTACCTTGGTGAGTAGTGTCGGGGGTCTTAAAAGCCTGTGAGCTGCCATCTAAGGTACTCCATTGGTCTTACCCCTTCGGGAGCAAGGGAGAATGAAGAAAACAAGATACAAGGAAAAGATTAGTCCAAAGGACTAATGGACCACAGCTACCACGGCCTCCACCAGACTGAGTCCAGTACAGCTTGATGGTGCCCAGCTACCACCACTGACTGCTCTGAACCGGGATCACAATAGAGGATCCTGGACAGAGCTGGAAAAGGATGTAGAACAGAATTCTAACTCAGAAAAAAGAGACCAGATTTACTGGCCTGACAGACTGGAGAAACCCCAAGAGTAGGACCCCCAGACACCCTTTTAGCTCAGTGGTGAAGCCCCTCCCGATGTTCACCGTTCAGCCAGGGATTGGACAGCCTCATAAAACAAAACAGGACTAATGAGGCCCAGCAGTCCAGGGACAAGGACTAGAAGGCAGGAGGGGACAGGAAAGCTGGTGATAGGGAATCCAAGGCTGAGAAGGGACAGTGTTGACATGTCATGGGGTTGTTAACCATTGTCATAGGGCAACGTGTGTACTAACTGTTTAATGAGAAGTTATTTTTTCTGCAAACCTTCATCTAAGGTACAAAAAAAAAAAGGAATTATCTATGTGAGATTAAATTGACAACAGCAACTCAAAAGGTTTGATGGGAAGCCTAGGAGACAGTGAGTTGAAGATAATGGTAATAGAATAATTTGGGAAAGGATATTGAGAATAGCAGCACAACTGGAAGAATGTAATCTGTGTCAGTGAATTGTACATGTAGAAACTTTCGAAATGGTGTAAGATTGAGAAGGGAGAGTGTTGACATGTCATGGGGTTGTTAACCAATGTCATAAAACATATGTGTACTGGCTGTTTAATGAGAAACTGTTTGTTCTGTAAACCTTCATCTAAAGTACAATAAAAAAAAAAAAATTAAAAAAAAACTAAGCATACAACCATACTATGATACAGTATTTTTACTTCTATTTACCTTCCACAAATTGAAAGCTTATATTCATATGCATATGCATACACACACAAAAAAAAACTTACACAAGAATGTTTATAGTAACTTTATTCATAATAGTAAAATCAAGATACAGCCTAGTAATTAGATGAGTTGATGGATGAGTAGGTGAATAGGAATGTGATAAAACAAATATAGCAGAATATTAATAATTGTGGAATATTGTAAAGGGGTATATAGGTGTTCACTACACAATTCTTCCAATTTTTTGCATATTTGAAAATTTTCATGATAAACATTAAGGAATGCTTGTTTTCTGCAAAATTGCAGTCAAAAAAACTATGCAACATAAAACAAACAAACAAATCCATTGCTTTCAAGTTGATTCCAACTCATAGCAACCCTATAGGACAGAGTAGAATTACCCCATAGGGTTTCCAAGGAGTGGCTGGTGGATTCGAACTGCCAGCTTTTTGGTTAGCAGCCAGATGCTTAATCACTGTGCCACCAGGGAAACCCACATATTAAACAAGTAAATAATTGGCACCTGGGGAGATAACTTGACTTATCCAGACAAGCTGCTGAAGGTCATTGGAGGTTGAATAGATACTAAAAACACACAAATACAACAGAGTGGAAATGCAGTTATTGAGGCAATACAGATGAAGTAGAGGGCTGAGAAAATGAAGTTGATGTTAAAGTGGGTGTGGAAGGTAGTGCAACCTGCCCTGGGGCCAGTGCCCTGCAAGGTTGGCATTGTGCCTATCTGGGAAGGCAGCTCTGGTGCAGATGTTTATTTCTAGTTTTATTAAAGCATGGCCCAAATGGCTCCTGTTAATACTGATGCAACTGCAGTGTTGAGGACTTTTTCCCCTTCCGTTGAACGTTACATTTAACACACCTTTCCACAACTCTAGTCCCTCTTGCATTGAAATCTGTCTATGAATCAATACAATATCCTCATTTTGATGCCATTATTTACATATTTGCTAATTGCTGTGAACTAATTAAAAACATATGTTGTAGCATCAATACCTTTTATTCCCCAATCAATACATTTTGAGAATAAAGTTGAAATTTTGAATTCAAGAGATTTTAGGTAATTTTTATTATTCACATGTGATGCTTCATTGTTAACAATGGCTATATCTGAAATGCAGGATTTAGGAGGTTTTCAAATTCTTTGATGTATATCTTTGTGTCACTGGGATTTTTACCAAGTATATACAAGATTCCCTCAAGTGTCTGTCAGTTTGTCATACTGTGGGGGCTTGCACGTTGCTATGATTCTGGAAGCTATGCCACCGGTATTCAAATACCAGCAGGGTCAACCATGGAGGAGAGGTTTCAGCTGAGCTTACAGATAAAGACAGACTAGGAAGAAGGACCCGGTGCTCTACTTCTGAAAAGAATTAGCCAGTGGAAAACATATGGATAACGGCAGAACATTGATATAGTGCTGGAAGATGAGCCCCTCAGGTTGGAAGGCACTCAAAAGATGACTGGGGAAGAGCTGCCTCCTCAAAGTAGAGTCAACCTTAATGAAGTGGATGGAGTCAAGCTTTCAGGACCTTGATTTGCTCATGTGGCACGATACAAAATGAGAAGAAACAGCTGCAAACATCCATTAATAATTGGAACATGGAATGTACGAAATATGAATCTAGGAAAATTGGAAATCGTCAAAAATGAAATGGAACACATAAACACTGATATCCTAGACATCAGTTAGCTGAAATGGACTGGTATTGGCCGTTTTGAATCAGACAACCATATGGTCTACTATGCTGGGAATGAAAACTTGAAGAGGAATGGCGTTGCATCCATCGTCAAAAAGAACATTTTAAGATCTATCCTGAAGTATAGGATATGAATGATACTGTCAATGATAGGAATAGTAACCATATGCATACAAGAAGGACCAGTTAATACAACTATTGTTCAAATTTATGCACCAATCACTAAGACAAAAAATGAAGAAAATGAAGATTGTTACCAACTTCTGCAGTCTTAAATTGATGGAGCATGCGATCAGGATGCATAGATAAATACTGGTGATTGCAATGTGAAAGCTGACAACGAAGAAGGATCGGTAGTTTGAAAAAATGGCCTTGGTGATAGAAACGATGCTGGAGATCCCATGATAGAATTTTGCAAGACCAACAACTTCTTCATTGCAAACACCTTTTTTCACCAACATAAACGGTGACTTAAACACATGGACCTTGCCAGATGGAATACACAGGAATCAAATAGACTATATCTGTGGAAAGAGATGACGGAAAAGCTCAATATCATCAGTCAGAACAAGGCCAGGGGCCGACTGCGGAACAAATTATCAGTTACTGATATGCAAGTTCAAGGTGAAACTGAAGAAAATTAAAACAAGTCCATGAGGGCCAAAATACGACCCTGAGCACATCCCACCTGAATTTAGAGGCCATGTCAAGAAAAGATTTGATGCGTTGAACACTAATGACCGAAGAGAAGACGAGTTGTGGAATGTTATCAAGGATATCATACATGAAGAAAGCAAGAAGACATTAAAAAGACAGGAAAGAAAGGAAAGACCAAAATAGATATCAGAAGAGACTCTGAAACTTGCTCTTGATCATTGAGCAGCTAAAGCAAAAGAAAGAAATGATGAAGTAAAAGAGTTGAACAGAAGATGTCAGAGGGCAGCTCAAGAAGACAAAGTGAAGTATTATAATGACATTTGCAAAGACCCGGAAATGGGAAACCAAAAGGGAAGAACATGCTCGGCATTTCTCAAGATGAAAGAACTGAGGAAAAAATTCAAGCTTCAAGTTGCAATATTGAAGGATTCTAGGGGGAGATTATTAAACGACGCAGGAAGCATCAAAAGAAAATAGATGGAATACACAGGGTCACTATACCAAAAAGAATTGGTTGATATTCAACCATTTCAGAAGGTAGCACATGATCAGGAACCAATGGTACTGAATGAAAAAGCCCAAGCTGCACTGAAGGCATTGATGAGAAACAAGGCTCCAGGAATTGATGGAATACCGATTGAGATCTTTAAACAAACAGATGCAGCTATGGAAGTGCTCATTTGTCTATGCCAAGAAATTTGGAAGACAGCTACCTGGCGAACCTACTGGAAGAGATCCATATTTATGCCTATTTCCAGAAAGGTGATCCAACCGAACAGTATCATTAATATCACACACAAGTAAAATTTTGCTGAAGATCATTCAAAAGTGGCTGCAGCAAGTATATCAACGGGGAACTGCCAGAAATTCAAGCTGGATTCAGAAGAAGACGTGGAATAAGGGTTATCATTGCTGATGTCAGATAGATCCTGGCTGAAAGCAGAGAATACCATAAAGATGTTTACCTGTGTTTTATTGACTATGCAAAGGCATTCGACTATGTGGATCATAATAAATTATGGATAACATTGCGAAGAATAGGAATTCGAGAACACTTAATTGTGTTCATGGGAACCTATAAATAGCTCAAGGGACAGTCATTCAAAGAGAACAAGGAGATACTGCATGGTTTAAAGTCAGGAAAGTTGTGCGTCAAGGTTGTATACTTTCACCATACCTATTCAATCTGTATACTGTGCAAATAATCCAAGAAGCAGGACTATATGAAGAAGAACGGGGCATCAGGACTGGAAGAAGATTCATTAACAACCTGTCTTATGCAGATGACACAATCTTGCTTGCTGAAAGTGAAGAAGACTTGAAGCACTTACTTATGAAGATCAAAGACCACTACAGTATGGATTACACCTCAACAAAACGAAGACAAAAATCTTCACAACTGGACCAATAAGCAACATCATGATAAATGGAGAAAGGACTTAAGTTGTCAAGGATTTCATTTTACTTGGATTCACAGTCAACACCCATGGATTGTTAAGAAATCAAAAAACTCATTACACTGGGCAAATCCGCTACAGAAGATCTCTTTAAAGTGTTGAAAAGCAAAGACGTCATCTTGAAGACTAAGGTGCGCCTTACCCAAGCCATGGTGTTTTCAATCGCCTAATATGCATGTGTAAGCTGGACCATAAATAAGGAAGACTGAAGAATTGAAGCATTTGAATTGTGGTGTTGGAGAAGAATATTGAACATACTGTGGACTGCCAAAAGAACAAACAAATCTGTCTTGAAGAAGTACCACCAGAATGCTCCTTAGAAGCAAGGATGGTGAGACTACATCTCACATACTTTGGACATGTTATTAGGAGGGATGAGTCCCAGGAGAAAGACATCATGCTTGGTAAAGTAGAGGGTCAACAAAAAAGAGGAAGACCCTCAATGAAATGGATTGACTCAATGGCTACAACAATGGGCTCAAGCACAACAACAATTGTGAGGATGGCGCAGGACCAGGCAGTGGTTCATTCTGTTGTACAATAACATACACAAGAGTACTTATTCAAAAACATAGTTTGCATATATCACAAAGGAAGAGAATTGTGAAATCTAGAAAATGAGTTTTTCGCTGTAAGCACTAATATCTTGTGTGTGTGTGTGTGTGTGTGTGTGTTTTCCTCATAAATTATGGCTTTTATTCACCCGGATTCTTAATAAGCTTGCCCGTTAGGTTGATGGCGATTGCTAATGGGAAATTCTGTGATCTCATACTGATATCTCACCATTTACCAGTTCACCTGATTTTTAATATGAAATAAATCTGTTGTTGTTGTTAGGTGCCGTCAAGTCGGTTCCGACTCAAAGCGACCCTACGCACCACAGAACCAAACGGTGCCCGGTCCTGCACCGTGCTCACAATCGTTGTTATGCTTGAGCCCATTGTTACAGCCACTGTGTTAATCCATCTCATTGAGGCTCTTCCTCTTTTCCACTGATTCTGTACTTCACCAAGCACGATGTCTTCCAGGGACTGATCCCTCCTGACAACATGTCCAAAATATGTAAGAAGTAGTCTTGCCATTCTTCCTTCTAAGAAGCATTCTGGCTGTACTTCTTCCAAGACAGAAATAAATCTAATTGTATTTATTTTATTGATCGATTGATTTTCACATTTTAAGTTATTTTAATAAAAATTAGATCCTATCATAAAACCAATATTTTTCTTACTTTTTCCCAGTTAACGTATTCGGAGCGTCCCTTCACATCAGGTCATGTATTTCTACTTATTTGCCCATTATTCTTTAATGCATGTTGAGTTATTTTCAATGCCTGAAAATTTCACACAATCCTGTGCTTGATGCATGTTGAGGAAGCTTATACAATACACTTCCCATAAGTACCTTGATGAGTCAAATGATATGCACATATAAAAATTTTAACAAATAATATCAAATTACACACAATACATACTTGTTTATATAATCTACATTTAGGCATCTTGTTTTTTGAATTATTGGTGAAGATACAACCAAAAAACCTTTTGCCGTCAAGTCGATTCTGATTCATAGCAGCCCTATAGAACAGAGTAGAACTGCCCCACAGGATCTCCAGGGAGAGGCTGGTGGATTTGAACTGTCAACCTTTCGGTTAGCAGTGAAACACTTAACCACTGTGCCACCAGGGCCCCATGATATTAATAGAGAAAAGGATCAGCTTTCCCACAGAGCAAATCCTTACACTATAAATACAAGCTTCTTTTCACTGTTGGCATTTTATAAAAACCTAAACATCTCTCGATCTTACGTTCAATGACATTATTTCAAGGAAAAAAAAAGTTGACTATTCACATTGTTTTTGCTAGTGTCACATGAATGGTTTCAGTATAAGCCCATATTTTTATACAAATTTATAGTTGAATTGTATATTTGTATTTGAACTTCTCCATCATTGTGTCAGATGTGTCTCCATTTCAAATAATGAAACTATGAGTTGGGAAACAGCCAAAACAAGACGGGAAAGGTGTTTTCTGTATTAAGTCTTTGCCTTCATGCATCAGAATGATTTATAATTTAAATCAAAACTGGCAAGCATTTAAATACCATAACAAAGTGCTTACTTTTTACTTAAATATATGTAAATTAGCATATACAACCCAGTTATGTATTTTATCAGGCACATATTCTGCATTATAAAACAAAGTAAAATCTGTCACTATGTATTGAATTGGATTACAAAAGCATTTAGAAATTTCAAAGTGGAACTACACTAGACTACTTTATTATTCATACACAAGTTTCTTCTGAAGATATTATCACTGATATGTATGTATATATATATGATGTGTATTTACACATGTAGTGTGCATTTGTCTCTCAAAAATATATAAATATATAACAAAATATATATAGAAATTAAAACAGATCTAAGTAAATAAAAAGACATCCTCTGTTCATAGAGTGGAAGACTGGATATTGTTAAGATGTTGATTCTACTCAAAGCAATACATGGATGCACTGCAATTTCGATTAACATGCCAACAGCCTTTTCTGCAGAAATAGAAAAGCTTATCCTCAAATTTATGTGGAATTCAAGGGGTCACGGATAATCCGAATGATCTTGGAAAAAATAGAACAAAACAGTAGGAAGCCTCAAACATCTTGATCTCAAAACACATTACATAGATACAGTAATCAAACAGTGTGGTATTTGTATAAGGATAGACATATAGACCAATGGACTAGAATTGCAAATCCAGAAATAAACCCATACACCCGTGGCCAATTAAACCAGTAAAGCATATAAATATCTATAGAGAGAGATTTATATAAAGGAAATGGCTTACATGATTGTAGAGGCTGAAATGTCCCAAGTCCCTGGGTCAGGCTGGAGTCTTCTGATTCACATAGCCACAGGGGCTGGTGAACCCAAGATAGGCAGGTCAGACAGCCGGGCTCTCGTTTACAGGCTGTGAAGATCCAGGAATCCCAAAATTGGCAGGCAAGACAGCAGGTAAGCTGGCAGCTCAAATCCCAAGAATCGGAGATCATATGAACAGCAGCCAGTCACCAAATCCAGTATGAGCAAAAGCCCAGAGCCTTGCCAGAAAGTCCATTCATATCCGATGCAGGCCACACCCCCAAGGAAAATCCCATTCAACTGATTGGCTACTCACACCAGATCCCATCACAGAGGTGATCACATTAGATCAAATCTCATCGTGGAAGTGATCACATCATCACACAACTGCCAAACTACATCATAACTGCCAAACGACTGAGAATCATCGCCCAGCCAAGCTGACACACAACCTTAATGATCACACCATGTTATAATGCTACCATCAGTGGGAAAAAAAATCATTTTTCCCCATATTTCTACTAACATGTAGTATAGCAGAAGATTTTTTTTTTTGTCGATTTGATGAATTTTAAAAGGTCATTAATGCTGTTTAAATTTTTATCTCATTACCACTGAGAATAAAAATCTTCCAAAAATTCCAGATGGCTTTCCCCAGTGTGATTTTCTATGTTGTTGTTAGGTGCCCTCAGGTCGGTTCCAAATCATAGTGACCCTCTGTACAACGGAATGAAACACTATCAGGTCCTGTGCCATCCTCACAATTGTTGTTATACTTGAGCCCGTTGTTGCAGCCACTGTGTCAATCCATCTCCTCTTCTTTGACGACTATCTTTACCCAGCATGATGTCCTTCTTCAGGGACTGGTCCCTGCTGATACCACAGCCAAAGTACATGAGACAGTCTCACCATCCTCCCTTCCAAGGAGCACTCTGGCTGTACTTCCAAGACAGACTTGTTCGTTCTTCTGGCAGGCCATGGTATATTCAATATTCTTTGCCAACACCATAATGCAAAGGAATCAATTTTTTTTTGATCTTCCTTATTCATTGTCCAGCTTAGTCCGAATATCTGTAGGAAAATCACACTCCTTACTCCTTCAAATTTTTCATTATTTTCTGGGCTCTTCATCTTCCCATATGATTTTTTAATCAGCTTGTCAAAGTCTCTATAATAAGATTTTCCACCCATGAATGTGGTTAGACAATTGATACTCTATCATTTTTGACCCAAATAATGTTTTATTTTTCTCCCTATAGGCCTTGACTAACGCATAGTAAGTAATAAATAAGTCCTATTTAAGTAAAAAGCATATAATTATGTATAAAATATTTACCCTCTCATCTACAAAAGCTTGTAGTAAAGCTGAGTCGACTCTTTTCTTTCTTAGAAATCTAAATTAAAAATAACACCAGAAATGATTTTTCAATTCAAAAATAATTTTCAGAGACAAATAGATGTTTTGCTTTTATTTTATAGAAACTGGATGTAAAGTAATTTCTGAACCCTAGGAAACATCTAACAGCCATGAAAACTGAGCCAAACATAATAGCTGCACAAAATAAAACGTGCTCTTCGAACTATTGCTTGTCGTCAATCATGAGCCTTTTTGTTGAAAGTTTCCGAGTCCTACCTATGTATCATAAGTCACAGAAATGAAATTGGGAATTCACAGGAGGAGGAAAACATTCTTTCTGCAGATCAGGCCAATCTCAAACTAAAGTGCCACAACAGTCTTGGGACTTCTTACTGTCTTCTTGTCTCGCTATCAACTGTCATTCACCCCAATAGGTACTGAAATACCTGTGTGATAAAAGGATATTTGAATCCAAAATGATTGAAGATGAAACAAAACACAGAACTGAGGGAAAAGTAAATCAGAAGCTCCCAGCCGTCAAGAAAACAAATACTGAAAGATAAATGAAATTAGAAAAATCGTATGATTTTCAAGTACATTAAGAGTGTCTCTAAAATCCTAAACACATATCAATATATTCTAAGAAAACTTTTTATACATCATCTCTCTAATCAAAATCCAGTAGCACTACTCTGAGGCAATTAACTGGGGAGTATCATAAAGATAATTAAAGGAGACAGACACAACTCAAGCTTTCTGGAAAGCAGAGTTCACTTAAAATCATTTCACTTTGAAAGCTCCTCTTTTTCTTGTTTCTCTGAGGTATAGATGTTATATAAATTTGGTCACATTTTATAAGATAGGTAGGTTAATAGTAGCCATTCAGGGAGTCCTGTGATTTAATGGAAGAACAATTAAGTTAGGAAAACAGATATGATATCTGTGGTTTATTCTTTCTCTCTCTCTCTCACTCAACCTCTCTCTCTGCCTCTCTGTTTTTCTCTCTCCGTCTTGCCTTTCCTCTCTCATACTCCTTTCTTCCAGTGTCTTAGGAAGGCACTACATTTTTAGATTACAATTTTTTATCTGTAAACGAGGAACATTACCTTATTTTTTGTTGTTATTTCTTTAAGCTAACATTCTCTGATTCAGCAACTCAAAACCTCCTTTTGTTTGGAGTGAGGTAGATAGCAGCTTCACCTCATGCCCAGGAGTTCTGGTCTTGCCTTCCTAACGGCCTGCTGTGTGGGTTCTGGGCTTGCTTAGCTAGCTACACATTCACGTAAGCCAACCCCTTGCCACAAATTTCCTAATATATATCTCCTACTGGTTCTATTTCTCTTAATGCTAACTAATCTAGTACCTTTGCTCAAGTTACTTCCAGCTAACATACATTCAACCCCTAAGGCTTGAGGGATGTTAATAATGTCCATCCTAATGTCAAGGAAGCTTGACAATTCCTACTTTCCTATTACTCTTTGCTGTATGGCAACTTGGCCATTTCCATGAAGGTCCCTGGAACCAATAAATACTTGCATTTAATGCATATGTCTTTGTGATATGTCCAGTAATATAAACTGCCTTCTTTTACATAAATAAAATTTTGGGCTACACTTTTCAGAATGTCAAATGGACTAGTCAGTCCTAAGTGGCAGAAAAGGAATTACAATGAAGTAAACAGCCGCATGGCAGAAATGACAGAGTTCATTTGAGCTATCATTGGGCTAAGTTTCATGATACTTTTGAATATGATAAATTAAACTTCACTGACTAACAATACAAAAAGTAACCTATTTTTTTTTTGTCTGAGAATGTACAGTAGCACTCAAATCATGGGGAAAATGAGATAGACAGAAATTATATACATATATATGGAGATGTTATATGTATATTTTCTATATATTATATACATTTTTATAGACAGAAACTTTTATGTATATTATGTATGTATATAAATATATATACAGCCACCTAGGCATACACACAAATATATGTGTATATATAGGCAGATAGATAGGTGTAGATATATATATTTATTTATAAAAAGAGAGAGAAAGAGAATGATAAAAAGGGACTATAAGGAATTTGTTTATATAGCTATGAATATATATCTTAAGAAAATATTTTAGCCTTCTAATGAATCAGCCCTATATTGTGGCAGCTTCAAATAGAGTATGCATACATGATATCTCCAATGAGGAATTAGTCCCCACTCACAAAGCAATTAATTCTACATTGCCTAAAAAGGGCGTCTGTTTCTGGTCATGTGTTTTTAACGTTCAAGTACTCGTAAATCTCCTGGATATCTGAAAGTTTCTTCAGAAAAAATTTTAAAGAAAACATTTCTACAATTCATGTTTTCTAATATAATTTTGTGTAACTCCTCTGAGCCCATGGTGAATTGGTATTCTAGTCAAGAAAGATACATTACCCTGTTAGATTTAAGTGCTATATTTTGTATCACCTGCATAGACTCTTAAAAAGTGACAGTATCCTGGATTACTCAGAATTCAAGTCCCCTTGTCCCCATCTATTCTGTTTCAGTAACCAAGAATTTACTAACAATTTTTGGTAATGGAGATGTGGTGGGCATGGACTTGCTGTTTTTCTGAAGTTCCACCATTTGCACAATGAATCCCTAGCCCTATCATTCAGCTGACTCAGATGATTATTTAAAATGGAGAAATGGGCTTCCAGTTTTCTCTGGAGGAGATAGACAACTCTTCAAAGGCTTCCTGTTGCTATTAAAATTGGAAATAATAATTTCCTAACATAGTCTATAAAATAAACAAATTGCCTTCAAGTCAGTTCCGACTCATGGTGACCCCATGTGATATAGATGAGAACTGTCCCATAGGGTTTTCTTGGATGTAATCTTTGTGGAGGCAGATCACCAGGCCTTTCTTTTGCAGCACCGTTTGGTGGGTTCAAACTGCCAATCTTTAGTTTATAGTCAAGCACAAACTATTTGTGCCACCCAGGGACCACATACATAGCCTATAACCCTCTGCATACTCTAGCTTCATCTCCCACCGTACACCCCAACTCACACCATTCTAGTTGCCCTCTCCAGCTTTCAGTCACTAGAAACTACCTTCTTCCTCTCACTCAAGAGTCTCTGAACATATTATTCTTTTTGCCTGAAATGTCCTTCCTTCCCATGTTATTTTTCAGACTTCAATTTTAGTTCACTTGCACAGAGAAATCTTTATTAACATCCTGACAAGATTTAAAAACTGTGTAATGTAATCTTGTAACAAAATGTGCGAAGACCTGGTGATAGAAAACCAAAAGGGAAGAACATACTCGGCATTTCTCGAGCTGAAAGAACCGAAGAAAAATTCAAGCCTCGAGTTGCAATATTGAAGGATTCTAGGGGGAATATACTAAACGACACAGGAAGCATCAAAGGAAAATGAAAGAAATATACAGAGTCATTGTACAAAAAAGAATTGGTCAATGTTCAAGCATTTCAGGAGGTAGCATATGATCAGGAACCAATGGTACTGACAGAAGAAGTCCAAGATGCACTGAAGGCATTGGTGAAAAACAAGGCTTCAGGAATTGACAGAATACCAACTGAGATGTTTCAACAAATGGATGCAGTGCTGGAGGTGCTCACTGGTCTACGTCAAGAAATTTGGAAGACAGCTACGTGGCCAACCAACTGGAAGAGATCCGTATTTTTACCTATTTCAAAGAAAAGAGATGCAACAGAATGCAGAAATTATCAAACAATTCCATTAATATCTCATGCAAGCAAAATTTTGCTAAAAATCTTTCAAAAGTGGTTGCAGCAGTATGTAGACAGGGAACTGCCAGAAATTCAAGCTGGATTCAGAAGACGACGCGAAACAAGGGGTATCATAGCTGATGTCAGATGGATCTTGGGTGAAAGCAGAGAATACTAGAAAGATGTTTATCTGTCGTTTATTGACTATGCAAAGGCATGCAACTGTGTGGATCATAACAAATTATGGATAACATTGCAAAGAATGGGAATTTCAGCACATTTAATTGGGTTCATGAGAAACCTGTACATAGACCAACAGGCAGTAGTTCAAACAGAACAAGGGGTAATGCATGGTTTAAAGTCAGGATAGGCATGTGTCAGGCTTGTATCCTTTCACTATACTTACTCAATCTGTATGCTAAGCAAATAATCCATAAAGCTAGACTATATGAAGAAGAATGTGTCATCAGGATTGGAGGAAGACTCATTAACAACCTGCAATATGCAGATGACACAACCTTGCTTGCTGAAAGTGAAGATGACTTGAAGCACTTAGTGATGTAAATCAGAGACCACAGTAAGGATTACACCTCAACATAAAGAAAACAAAAATCCTCACAAATGGAGCAATGAGCAACATCATGATAAATGGAGAAAATATTGAAGTTGTAAAGGATTTCATATTACTGGATCCACAGTCAACGCCCTTGGAAGCAGCAGTCAAGAACTCAAGGGATGTATTGCATTGGGCAAATCTGCTGCAGAAGATTTCTTCAAAGTGTTAAAAAGCAAAGATGCCACTTTAAGGACTATCGTGCTCCCAACCCAAGCCATGGTGTTTTCAATTGCCTTGTATGCATGTGAAACCTGGACAATGAGTAAGGAAGACCTAGGAAGAATCAAAACCTTTGAATTATGGTGTTGGCGAAGAATATTGAATATACCATGGGCTGCCAGAAGAATGAACAAATCTGTCTTGGAAGAAGTCCAGCCAGAATTCTCCTTAGAAGTGACCATGGCAAGACTTTGTCTCACATACTTTGGACATGTTATCAGGAGGGACCAGTCCCTGGAGAAAGACATCATGGTGGGTAAATGAGAGGGTCAGCATAAAAAGGGAAGACCCTCAAGGAGATGGACTGCCACAGTGTCTGCAACAATGGGCTCAAGCATAACAATGCTTGTGGGGATGGTACAGGATCAGACAGTGTTTCGTTCTAATGTTCTTAGAACCAACTAGACGGCACCTAACGACAACAACAAAATAAGATCTTTAAACACCATGCACCTCCCTGTCATTACAGTTAAAACAATGTTAAGTTTACACTTCTTTGTATGATGCAGGAGCCTTGGTGACACAGTGTTAAAGGGCTCAACTGGTGACTGAAAAGTCCGATGTTGGAAACCACCAGCCTGTATGAGGGAGATAGATTTGCAGCCTTAGAAACCCTATGGGGTCGCCATGAGTCAGAATCGACTTGACAGAAGTGGGTTTTGTATGATAATTTGAATAATGTCTGTTTTCCTTACTAATGTGTAAACTCTATGCGTATAGGAACCACATCAGTTTCTCTCAGCCACTGGTACAGTTCCTGTCACTTTATAGTCACCAGTTCATATGAGCTGAATGAATGGATTTCATTGAAGAGAAAGTGCCTCTTGCTCCTTCCATGCTGTCCTCGGAACACACATTTTCCATTCCCACTGCCTAGGAGACAGTAGGATTAGTTGAATTTCCCAGCCTCCAATATGACTGCTCACTACTGAGAACCATGTTACAACAAACCATCTCACAGGAATGGAAGTACCCAGCCTATTCATTCCTGCTTTGGCCATTCCTTGGTGCGTTCTCTTGTAGACAAGAAAGTTGATTCCGCGGCCTAGGCCATCCTACTTTATGCAAATCCTCTTCTTGTAGTCACTCTCCTCAAACAGAGGAGCAGGCATGGCAGGCAGTTGGAGATTCATGGCTCATCTTTATATCTGAAAATATTAGTTCTGGGCTTAACACCATCATTAGCCAACTATAAGATGCCAGCATTAGCAAATTGTGAGACCTTAGCAAGTCATGTCACTTCCCTAGGGTTTCATAGTCTCATCTGTTAGAAGAGCTGGTTGGTCTGTATAATCTCATAGATCTTTCACTGCAATATTCTGTGCCAGATGCTAATGAGCTGTAAGGGATTGTTAGTAAGTTATTTGTCCCTCACAGTAGTATAATTAGAGTGCTATATCACTCACTGTAATGCACTTGGGTTTTTATAAAGAAGAGCTATTCCAGTAATGCAAAGTAATTTTGTGGTTGTAAAAATTTTATTATCATTGTAAAAATGAGAGCCCTGGTTTATAGTGTACTGGTGGTATATCTCCTACTGTTAAAACAAAGTCAATTTTGACACAAAATTATTTCAATGATACAAAAAACATATAACTTGTTTGCTTACTATGCTATTAAAACTCTCTCTCATTTTCCTGTGTTATTCCAGAATCCACAAAGATAGAGCCTACTATATGTCCGGTACTATGATAGGTTTTGAGGATTCAAAATTGAATGCCCTCAAAGCTAACTCATAAGCTAATAAACAAAAAGTGTATTACGTATGCTGATTCAGGTAAGCATACAGTCTTATGAAAGCCTACAGGAGCAGAAAATATTGAAGCTTAGGAGAAGTCGGTAAAGTTCAAGAAAGGCATATTGCAAGAAGTGATATCAAGCTGAATTCTGAATAACAAGCTAGATTCTTGTTATAATCTAGCTAGAAAAACCATAGTGTTTCTATTTCCCAAATCTACTTTTCTACCCCTTATATGCTGGGGAAAATTTCATACATATGGGATAATCTGTCCATTCTTTGGCAATAATGAGTTTGGAAAAGAACTGTAGAGTGCAGCCTATGTTCTCAGTGGCATCCCAGTTCAAGGGGAGAGAGGGATGAAATTTAAAATAAAGGAAAACAGCACAGGTCACTAATGAACTAGATAATGAGATCACTAATTCCAGGTGTAGATAAAGAGTTGTAGTTATTGGAGATTTCTATAATTATTGGGAATGTCTGAAGCCATGTTGGATAAAGCAAGAAAGGCTCCCCAAAGGGAGTCTTTCAGTGTATAATAGAGAGAAAGGGGGAGGGGTGGATAGGTAAATGCATCTCCCATACTGGGAAAATACCACATCACATGATATACACTCCGATGAATGAATGACTCATATTTTGTATTCACAGGTGGGTTAAATATCTCAAAAATTCATTAGCCTGAGAAAAAGAGACTATGAAAAGGGTATAAAAGCTGATTTCCTTCACTCTGGTATCTCACAAGGCATAGTATTAACATTCTTATGGAGAGAAAGGAAAATTCATATCAATACTAAATGGACGTCTGTTATGACTTCTAAATATTTCACTTGTTGTTGTTAGGTGTCATAGAGTTGGTTAGGACTTCTAGTGACCCTATGTACAAAAGAAAGAAACACTGCCTGGTCCTACGCCATCCTCACAATCATTGTTAAGTTTGAGCCCATTGTTGCAGCCACTGTGTCCATTCATCTCATTGAGGGTCTTCCTCTAGTTTGCTGACCCTCTACTTTACCAAGCATGATGTTCTGTTAGAACGACTGCCTCTTGGTATATGTGCAGGTTCCTCATGAGTACGATTAAGTGTTCGGGAATTACAATTCTTCACAAAGTTATCCATAATTTGTTATGATCCACCCAGTCAAATGCTTTTGCATAGTCAGTAAAACACAGGTAAACATCTTTCTGGTATTCTCTGCTTTCAGCCAAGATCCACCTGACATCAGCAAAGATATCCCTCATTCCATGTCCTCTTCTGAATCCAGCTTGAATTTCTGGCAGATCCTTGTCGATATACTGCTGCAACCACATTTGAATTCTCTTCAGCAAAATTTTACTTGCATATGATATTAATCATAGTGTTCAATAACTTCTACATTCTGTTGGATCACCTTTCTTTGGAATGTGCACAAATATGGATCTCTGCCAGTCAGTTGGCCAGGTAGCTGTTTTCTTGGTATAGATGAGTGAGCACCGCCACCATTGCATCCATTTGTTGAAACATGTCAGCTGGTGTTCCGTCAATTCCTGGAGCCTTGTTTTTTGCCAGTGTCTCCAGTGCAGCTTGGATTTCTTCCTTCGGTACCATTGGTTCTTCATCATATGTTACCTCCTGAAATGGCTGAACTTCAACCAATTCTTTTTGGTACAGTGACTCTGTATATTCCTTCCATCTACTTTTGATGCTTCCAGCATCATTCAATATTTTGATCACAGAACACTCTGAAATTGCAACTTGAGGCTTGAATTATTTCTTCAGTTCTTTCAGCTTGAGTAGTGTCGAGTGTGTCCTTCCCTTTTGGTTTTCTAACTCCAGGTCTTTGCACATTTTATTATAATATTTTACTTTGTCTTCTTGAACTGCCCTTTGAAATCTTCTGTGCAGCTATTTTACTTCATCATTTCTTCCATTCTCTTTTGCTACTCTACATTCAAGAGTAAGTTCCAGAGTCTGTTCTGACTCCATTTTGGTCTTTTCTTTCTTTCCTGTCCTTTTAATTACCTCTTGCTTTCTTCATGTATGATGTCCTTAATGTCCTCCCACAACTCTTCTGGTCTTCAGTCATCAGTGTTCAATATGGTAAATCTATTCTCCAAAATCAGGTGGGATATACTCAAGGTCATATTTTGGCTCTCATGGACTTGTTTTAATTTTCTTCAGCCTCAACTAGAACTTGCGTATGAGCAACGATGGTCTGTTCCACAGTCGGCCCCTGGACTTGTTCTGACTGATAATATTGAGCTTTTCTATCATCTCTTTCCGTAGATGTAGTCGATTTGATTTCTGTGTTTTTCCTCTGGTTAGGTCCAAGTGTATGGTCACCATTTATGTTGTTGAAAATAAGGTAATTGCAATGAATAAGTCACTGGTCTTGCAAAATTCTATCATCCAATCTCCGGCATCATTTCTATCCCCAAGTCCATATTTTCCAACTACCGATCCTTCCTCTTTGCCTCTAACTTTTGCATTCCAATAGCCAGTAATTATCAATGCATCTTGATTGCATGTTTGATCAATTTCAGACTGCTGAAGTTGGTAAAAGTCTTCAATTTCCTCATCTTTGGCATTAGTGGTTGGTGTGTAAATATGAATAATAATCGTATTAACTGGTATTCCTTGTAGGCATTAGGGTGTTATCCTATCACTGACAGCATTTATTTCAGGATAGATCTTGAAAAGTTGTTTTTTACTTTGAACACTATGCTACTCCTCTTTAATTTGCGATTCCTGGCATAGCAGACCCTAAGATTGTCTGATTCAAAATGGCCAATACCATCTATTTCAGCTCAGCAATGCCTAGGATATCCATCTTCATGTGTTCCATTTCATTTTTGATGACTTCCAATTTTCCTAGATTCATAGTTCAAACATTCCATGTTCCTATTATTAATGGATGTTTGCAGCTGTTTCTTCGTGTTTTGAGTCATGCTTCATCAGCAAATGAAGGTCCTGAAAGCTTGACTCCATCCATGTCATTAAGGTTGACTCTACTTTGAAGAAGCAGCTCTTCCTCAGTCTCAATTTGACTGCCTTCCATCCTGAGGGGCTCATTTTCTGGCACTATATTAGACAATGTTCCACTGCTATTCATAAGATTTTCACTGGCCAATTGTTTTAGTAGATTGCCAGGCCCTTCTTTCTAGCCTGTCTTAGTCTGGAAGCTCTGCTGAAGCCTGTCCACCAAGGCTGACCCTGCTGGTATTTGAAATACCGGTGGCAAAGCTTCCAGTATCATAGCAACATGCAAGGCACCACAGTACAACAAACTGACAGACGTGTAATATTTCACTTACATTAGCTTTTTTCATTATTTAATTCATTCAAGTTTTTTGTTGTTGTACTTCAGGTGAAGGCTTACAGAACAAATAGTTTCTCATGAAACAGAAGTACACATGTTGTTTTATGACATTGGTTAACAACCTCACAACATATCAACCCTCTAACTTCTCAACCTTTTCTTTTTTTTTGGTGAAAATACACATAGCCAAAGATACACCTTTTCAAAAATTTCTGCATCCATAGTTCAGTGACATTGACTATGCTCTTCGAATTGTGCTGTTATTCTCACTTAAGATGAAGGCTTACAGAACCAAACAGTTTCTCATTTAACAGTTACCACACATGTTGCCTGATGACAACGGTTAACAATCTCACAACACATCAACAATATCGTTACTCAACCTTGGGTTCCCTATCACCAGCTTCCTTCTCCCCTTCTGC
>NW_004443941.1:9720699-9737075 GCF_000243295.1 Trichechus manatus latirostris | reverse complement strand
CATGGTCCCCAGAGCCCTCCGCCCAGCAATTCAGTCCCTCAGGGAGTTTGGATGTGTCTATGGGGCTTCCATGACCTTTCCTTGTACAAGTTGTGCTACTCTTATGTCTAAAGCACAGCATGAAATATAAAAGAAATTCAAAAACTAAGCAAGAAATAGTAATAAGGTGGCCATTTATGCCACCCATTAGCCCACCTTCACTTACTGTGCCCAAGGAGGGGCTTGGTAATCAATCACGGCACTACTTTCTGACCGCTGATACAGCCTCTAAATACTTTTCAACATAACACTGTAGTGCCAATTGAATCTAATTGCTATTAATTTGCTATTCTTGGTCAAGTTGAAGCTTAATGGCATATGCTAGAGAAAAACATTCCCTCTTGCATGGTAATTTTCCCTAATGACTCCAATTTAATTAACTGACAAAAAAATGCTTCACAGGTACCTTGCAATAGTTCTGATACTAGATTAAGCCCTAGGAAGGAGCACATAGGGTTTACAGAACATCCAAAACATATAATTGGAGTTAGAGAAGATAACCTTCATGGAGCAATTAAGAACGAAATGCTACAATGTTGTCGATGTTGTTCTGTGCTGTCAAGTCGATTTCTACTCATAGCAACCGCATGTGACAGAGTAGAACTGTCCAATAGGGTTTTCTAAGCTGTAATGTTTGTGGGATCAGATCGCCAGGTATTTCTCCAGCAGAGCCCTCTGGGTGGGTTTGAACTGCCAACATTTCATTTAGCTGCCTTGTGTTTAACTGTTGCACCACCAGGGCTCCTTAAGTTCTAAAATATATGGTACAAATTACTAAATTTAGATTTAGAAGGAGTGGTCAGTTGGGTTAAATTGATGCATAGAAGCATCAGGAAAAATGAGAAGCTCCAATTAATCATGAAACTGAGGTAGGTTTGGGAAGGAATTTAAATCTAAAAAATTTGGGTACATGTTCAAACAAAACTGTATCCTCCAAAATACAGAGTAACCCTGAGAAATGCTTTCCTAAAGAAGTGGCAAAACTGGCAAAAAGAAGCCTTCCAAGATTACTACTCACTATTAACATTCCAGGCACGTTTGTAGAACTATAAGGGAATGAGGCTGAAAGATTGAGATAGAGAAGTAAATCAAATATGAGATTCATGTCTTGTAGCAAGAGCCTCCCACCATGCCTAAAATTTCTATTTTTGAGAAAAGAACACTAGTATTATGCCATTTTCTAAAAAGTGTGTTTGGAAGAATCCCAAGATGAAATTAATAAGACAGGTTGTTTATTGTTAAGAGTTTTATACAAAGGCCTTTTCTGCAGAATATGACAAAGCTTTGTTTTTTCTTCTTGTTTAGAGAACAGAAAAGAAGAACCAAACTCTAAATAGACAACAGATGAAGCCTCCAACCTACTGAAAAGGACAGCGTTGCCCTTTGACAACCTACCGTTTTCCTGTCCAATGCAATAAATAGAATAGAATGTTTTTTAAAAAGGGGAAAAACCTCCTATGTGCCTGGCATGTTGTGAGATACTTGCAAAGTATTATCTTGTTTCTTCTGAAGTTATAGGTAAATTATATGTCAGTAACATTGAAATTACCCAGTGTTCTTCTAATTTGCATAAAATACATTCTTTCTCCTTGTTTGTTAAACCTTAGAAGAGGTATTTACAAATTTAAAATTAGACCCTCACAAAGCTTTGAAGAGGACAGGAATCACAGGCCAATCACCATCTCAGCCACTGGCAAAGGATAATTAATGGTTTTGCTGACAATGTCAGCCTATAAATAACACTCAGCAGAGAAAAACTGCAGGGAAAAGCCAGTAAAGAGGTGAGACACTGGTGGCAGCTTAGGAGGGGGAAAAAGTTTGCTGATACCGGACCAACTGGAAGGCTATATAGTATCCCTGAAAAGCAATAGTCTTAGGTACTAGCCACCCCTAACTTTCTGCCCTAACTTTTCCATATAGTAATTGTTTTCATTTGGGCAAGTTAATTCACCCTCTGAACTTTAGCGCACTTATTCACGAAGTTAAAAAATAAAAATAAAAGTAATTATTAGCAACCTCATAGGATTAGGGTGAGAATTAAAGGGAACAATTTTTATAAAGCTACTAATACAGCATTTGACATGTTTGTGGCCCTCAGTAAATGTTATGCCTCCTTCTCTTTATATGATATGTTAGAAGTTAAAGTAGTATGGCAGAAATACTATTTTTTAAGGTCAGATACCTGAGCTCTTGTTCATGTTCAATCACTGATTTGCTCTGTATCAAATTTCACCCTGCAAAAAGCAGGAATACTAGTAAAAAACCAAAACCAAAACTGTTGCCCTCGAGTTGATTCCCTACAGGACAGAGGAGAACTGCCCCATAGGGTTTCCAAGGAGCGACTGGTGGATTTCAATTGCCAACGTTTGGGTTAGCAGCTGAACTCTTAACCGTTGTGCCACCAGGAATACTGGTACTTACCTTCTATATTGCAGGGATCATTGTTACTGTTGTTGCTGTTAGCTGCCATTGAGTCGATTCCAACTCACGGTGCAGAGTAGAACTGCAGGGCTTTCAAGGCTGTGACCTTTCAGAAGTAGATCACTAAACTTGTCTTCTGAGGTGCCTCTGGGTGGGTTTGAACCACCAACTTTTTGGATAGTAGTCAAGCGCTTCACCATTTGCACAATCCAGGAACTCCCAGGGATTGTTATGGGGATTAAATTTAAAACATCTAGTATATAAGTTGCAATAATGAAGGATACTATGGACGAAAATACTGAACCACAGAGGAAGCGTCAAAAGAAAATGGAAGGAATACACAGAGTTACTGTACCAAAAAGACTTGGTCGACTTTCAACCATTTCAGGAGGTAGCATATGATCAAGAACCAATGGCATTGAAGGAAGAAGTCAAACCTGCATTGAAGGCACTGGAGAAAAACAAGGTTCCAGAAATTGACGGAATACCAGTTGAGATGTTTCAACAAATAAATGCAGAGCTGGAGGTGCTCATTCTTCTATGCCAAGAAATTTGGAAGACAGCCACTGGCCAACCAACTGGAAGAGATCCATATTTGTGCCCATTCCAAAGAAAGGTGATCTGACAGAATGCAGAAATTTCGAATAATATTATTAGTATCACAATCAAGTAAAATTTTGCTAATGATCACTCAAAAGTGATTGCAGAAGTACACTGACAGGGAACGGCCAGAAATTCAAGCCGGATTTAGAAGAGGATGTGGAACCAGGGATATCATTGCTGATGTCAGATGAATCTTGGCTGAAAGCAGAGAATACCAGAAAGATGTTTACCTGTGTTTTACTGATTATGCAAAGGCATTCGACTGTGTGGATCATAACAAATTATGGATAACATTGTGAAGAATGGGAATTCCAGAACTCTTAATTGTGCTCTTGAGAACCTGTACACAGAGCAAGAGGCAATCGTTTGAACAGAACAAGGGAATACTGCATAAATCAGAAAATGTGTGTGCCAAGGTTGTATCCTTTCACCATACTTATTCAATCTGTATGCTGAGCAAATAGTCCCAGATGCCAGACCATATGAAGAAGAATGTGACACCAAGATTGGAGGAAGACTCATTAACAACCTGCGATATGCAGCTGACACGACCTTGCTTGCTGAAAATGAAGAGGACCTGAAGCACTTACTGATGAAGATCAAAGACTACAGCCTTCAGCAGGGATTACTCCTGAGAAAAGACTGAAATTGTCAGATTTCATTTTACTTGGATCCACAATCAATGCCCTTGGAAGCAGCAGTCAAGAAGTCAAATGATGTATTTATTGCATTGGGCAAATCTGCTGCAAAAGACCTCTTTCAAGTGTTAAAGAGCAAAGATGTCACTTTGAAGCTGAGGTGCACCTGACCCAAGCCATGGTATTTTCAATTGTCTCATATTCGTGCGAAAGCTGGACAATGAATAAGGAAGACTGAAGAAGAATTGATGCATTTGAACTGTGGTGTTGGAGACGAATATTGAACAATATAGTGGACTTCCAGAAGAACAAACAAATCTGTCTTGGAAGAAGGGGCACTCTGCTCCTTATAAAGCGAGAATGACAAGACTTCATTTCATGTACTTTGGACATGTTATCAGAAGGGACCAGTCCCTGGAGAATGACGTTATGTTTCATAATGTAGAGGGTCAGCGAAAAAGAGGAAGATGAATTGACCCAGTGGTTGCAACAATGGGCTCAGTCATAGCAACAATTGTGAGGGCAGTGCAGAACCAGGCAGTGTTTTGTTCTGTTGTACATAGAGTTGCTGTGAGTCAGAACTGACTCAAGGGCACGTAACAAAAACAGCCGAACAGTATAACTGTTTTGACACTGTAAAGAGCTACACTGATTGTACAGGGATATAACAAAGTTATATTTTATTTCATACTTTTCTCTTTATGATTTTTGTCAGATTAATTTTATCAAATACAACACAAGTTAATCCTCATGGACTCTTTCCGTTCCACATGTTCCAGAAGCTCTTCCCTAAATACATACTTGCAATAGATCATTCAATTTTGTGGCCAGGACAAACCTTTCAAGTAAAAAATGCAAATAAAAGAAATAATTGGTTTCAAAAGCATTCAGATTTCTTGTAAATTGTTAGCGATAAAGAACAAAGGCCATGTCCCCCAAACAGATCACCAGGCTGTGATCACATTAGGTAATCAGCTTGTAGTTCAACAAGGCCAGTGGTAATTTGCCGTGTTAACTGCCTGGTCTTCCTCCTGTACCCACGGCCGACTTGGTGCCAGCTCAGCTGATCACAGCACTCCTGCAGAGTGTGAATGCAGCCTCAGAGGCTTTTTCCTGATGCATGATGGGTGGTCACTACTAATCAACTGCAATCTGCAAAGAAATTTTAACTTTATTCTCTAGACCATGGCTAGAGTCACTGGAGGTCTTGATACATTCTTAAATAAGGTGTTTTAGAAAAGGAGATCTAAAAGGAAAAATATAAAAGAATCAATCAATATTTCCCCTTCCCTAATCAATAGTAACGTGCCAATTACATATTCTGTATCACCATCCTTGGGACTAGTATTCAGGGAGAAATATCAGAACACCGATATGAAAGAAGATTTGCCTAAAATGATGTTGTTCCTGGAAAGGGAACTAATAAATTATCTTTGGTGTCATTACAAATAAAACTCACAATGGATTCCTGTAAACATCTGACGTCATCAGTCTTCCCTTCTTCCAAACAAGAAATTTCAGAAATGTCCTTGTCATTTCAGTGTAGCTTAAAAATGTGTTTACAGGATGCTACCTTGTTTTGCATATCATCCCACCAGCTCCTTAGTGGTCACCAGGGAATTCAGAAAGCTCAATGTGCCTTGAAATACGGTTTTGCACAGCCAATATTTTGGAAAAAAGGCAAAACATTGGGCACATGTGCTATTAAAAAAAAAAAAAAGTGCTGCCGAGTGGATTCTGACTCACGGCAAACCCCTGTGTTACAGAGTAGAACTGAACTGTACTCACAGAGTTTTCACGGCTGTGAACTTTTGGAAGCAGATCACCAGGCCTTTTTTTCCAGGTGGCTTTGGGTGGGTTTGAACCACAACCTCTTCATTAGCAGCCAAGGGCATTAATCGTTTATACCTCCTAAAACTTCGTACACGTGATATACCCATTGCTGTTGAGTGGATTCCAACTCATAGCGAACCTATAGGACTGAGTAGAACTGCCCCATAGGGTTTCCAAGGAGTGGCTGGTGGATTTGAACTGCCAACCTTTTGGTTAACAGCTGAACTCTTAACCACTGTGCCACCAGGGCTCCACACGTGATACAGGCTTCCAATAAATGCAGATATCTCCAAGGCAGACAACACCACATGCAATCAGTCAGGCATAAATATGAATGGAGGACATAGCAGGCCTTTCCAGGGTGAATGGCGGAGCAGAACATCTGTGTCCAGACAGAGGGCAGTGAGGGAGACTTACAGATTAGAAGATGGAAAGACATAGAGCGTCATAAAATTGGGTAATAAGTAAAAATAACACATCACTCAATTTGATATTTTCTCCGTGGCTAACACCACCCAAATGTGTAATATCTCCGCAGGAAATTTTTCAAACAATTATGGCGGTTATTAAAAAAAATAATAGTTTTGTCATAAATTTTAATTAGAGCCGAAGAAGGATCATCTGCATCTGCCACAGGCTGGTGTTATATGACATGTGGGAAAAAAGTGATGCCATATGTAGTCTGGTTTTCTTCTTCCATGTGTAAATAATCAGTGCTAATGAGAAACAAACAATGCTGCAAATAGGAATCTGCAATGAATCCCCAATAAATCTGCAATGGACACCACACAGGTTCCCAAAACAGGAACTAAATATATTAGATGGAGATAAAATTAAAGATAAGTTTCATGTAAATGAAATCACTGTCAAAGTGGCTCAAATAATTGCTTTACTGATAGCTCACATCTCCTCCACAGAAGTCAAATTTGCTATTCCTTGCAGCTATCAGTGCAGTAAAAGTGGCCAAACCAAACCTGTTGCCATCGAGTTGATTTCCGACTCACAGTGACCCTATAGGACAGAGTAGAACTGCCCCATAAGGTTTCCAAGGAGCTGCTAGTGAATTTGAACTGTCAATCTTTTGGTTAGCAGCCGAGCTCTTAACCACTGGACCACCAGGGCTCCAAAGGTGGCCAGTAATAATGATATACCAAATTTCATTTTCTGCAAAGCTGAGAAAATTTGGCAATATCAAATTTAGAAACATTTTTCTAACAATCAAAACACCTGGGACATATGTCATCAAGGCCATTTGTAGTGTGTGTGTGGGGGGTATACGTGCATGTGTGCAACACATGTATATTTTGCTATGCAAGCAGTTAAAGGGTTACCTCTTTCTGATGCGTCATTCATCTCTAGGAGTTGCAGAACATGGAGATCTAGTTTCTATCTATTAACGTAAGCATATAACCCAGTAGAGAAATACTCAATAGAAAAACAGTTCAGTAAAAGCTCTAGGAAATTATGGGGCATAGGAAACATCACATGGGACCTCAGAAGATTATTTCTTAAGAAGCCTCAAAGCTCAGTATGCCTTCAAGTAGACTTTGTGATGGTCAACGTTTACGATCTCATGTTTGCAACTGGAAAATTGTGCAACAGAAATTAAAAATAGGGAAGAATAAACTCATTGTCTCTTTTTTTTAAATAAGAATTTATTCATAAGGTCAAACAATGTTAGAGCTAAAAGCATAACTTAAAGTGTTTCAGTCCACATGCTCTACAGAATAATTTTTATCATTGACCTGTCTACAGAAACTGAGTAGCTGGCACGTGCCACGGCTCTTTCTAGCACGATTAATGAGATAACCATTGAGAAATTTCTGCCTCATCTTTCTGCCTCATTGATTTGGAACCTAACTCTTTAGAAGGCAGTGCGCATATAATTTTATTTAGTATATAGTAACAGGCTGCCGAGTCTTCTACCTTCTAGCTCTGAGAGAGAGAGGGGGCAGGGGGAAGGGGTTAATATGTTTATTTTCCCAAAACGAGTTTCAGCTTGATGCCATATCCTCCCTGGTAATAAAAATAAGTTTTCTTACAAAATTCTATGACCACAACAGTGTCTATCATACTTCTTAGCATCCACTCCCCTATAGGAAAATTTTGGAATGCAGGGATGGTTTAACATTAGAAATATATTAATGTAATTCATAACATTAATAAAGTATGAGATTATCAAAGTAGATATAGGAGAAAAAAAGTTTGGCAAAATTCAACATCCAGTTCAACAATAAATAGAACAAATATTTTTGGGAGATTTACTATATTCCAAGCACTTTCTAAGTAATAGAAATATACCAATGAATAAAATAGAAAAAAAAAAAAAAACCTGCCCTTCTGGGACTTAAATTCTTGATTTAAAAAAACAGACAAAGAACCACATCCTCAGAAAACTATGAAGAGGATATAACTCACTAAACTGCTTAAAGAACATCTATTTTAAAAAACTACCAAAAAAAAACTATGATTATGAATGTTGAAAGCATTTCCTTCAAAATCAGGGAAAAGATAATGAAGCCCACTATTACCGCTTCGATTCCACATTGTACAGGATATCCAAGCCACCCCAAATAAGACAAGAATAAGAAACAAAGGTATAAAAAATATAACAGAAGGAAAACAGCTATCTTTCTCCACAGATGATATTATATGTGTGTAGACAATCCAGAAGAAACTACAGATACACAGCTAAACTTTAAAGTTTGGTGTATGCAAAAGTAATAAACAAAACTCAATTACATTTATGTTTCTATACATCAACAACAAACATTTAGAAAATGAAACTCAAAAGATAACATTTTTTGTCCAATTTATTTTATTTGTTGATGTTGTTGAGAATATTCACAGCAAAACATACACCAACTCAACAGTTCCTATGTGTGTGATTCAGTGACATTGATTACATTCTTGGAGTCATGCAATCATTCTCACCCTCCTTTCTTGAGTTTTTCCTCCCCAATTGACATAAACTTACTGCCCCCTAAGGTTCCTGTCTAATCTTTCGAGTTGCTGTTGTCAATGTGATCTCACACAGATAGATCTTAAAAGGGCATAATGCTCAAGGCAGACATTCTTTACTAGTTAAGCTAAACCATTGTTTGGTTTTAAGAAGACTTCAGGAGATATTTTTGGTTTGAAGTTTAAAGATTATCTCAGGGTAATAACTTCAGGAGTTCATCCAGCCTCCATGGCTCCACAAATCTGGATTCCATAAGAATTTCAAATTCTTTTCTGCATTTTCTCCCTTTTGATCATAATTCTTCTATAGATATTTGATCAAAATGTTCGGTAATGATAGCCAGGCACCATCCAGTTCTTCTGGTCTCATGGCAAAGGAAGCAGTTGTTCCTGGAGGCAGTTGGTCATACATTCCATCTCCTCTTGTTATTCCTGACTCTCCTTCTTCCTCTGTTGCCTCAAGTGAATAGAGACTAATTGTTGTGCGTTGGATGGATGCTTGCAAGCTTTTAAGACCCCAGGCACTGCTCAAGGAACTATGAGGCAGAACAGGATCACTAAACACATTATTAGGCCAATTAACTGGGATGTCCCGTGAATCCATGACCTAAACTTCCAAACCAGGAAACCAAATCCCATGAGGTGGTTGGTAGTACATAAGCAGTCACTCTTTTTTTTGTCACTGCTGTAAATATATTTGTTACATAACTTACGCCAATTCACATTTTACAGGTGTACAACTTATTGACAACACTTACAACAATCACCTGTGCAAGCTCTCCCTTAATTAATGTGATTTTTCCGTCATGGTAAGCCAAACTCAGTACTCCATAAGTACTTCTTTCCTCCTTCCTCCTATGCCTGGTAACCACTAATAAACTTTGGTCTCTATACATTTGCCTTGCCTTGTCTTTTTATATAAGTGAGGTCATACAACTTTGTCCTTTTGTGATTGACTTATTTTACTCAGCATAATGTCTTCAAGCTCTATTCAAGTGATAACATTTTAATGTCATCAAAAACACAAAGTGCCTAGGAATAAATCTAACGAAACTAGTGAAAGATTTTATAGATATTACGGCAATTTGTACTAAAATATGCAAGATAAGATTTAAATTGATGAAGATATATATATATGTTAAAATAATAAAAGGGTTGATATCCTAAGCACATTAATTCTTATTCAATGCTATTCCAATAGAAATCTCAATATGCTTTTGAGTGGGTGAGCTGGTGAAAGAATTGACAAGATAATTCCACGATTTGTATGGAAGAGAAAGATGCAGGAACAGACATCCCTGAACGATCAGAACCAGATGGGTAAATTTTCCGTACATGATGCTAATTATTATTATAAGTTAGGGTTATTAATTTTGTTATTGGCGCAGGAATAGATAAAGAAATCAGTGGAACCAAAAGGAACCTCAATCGGAGACCCACACGTATATGGATAGTTGTCGTTCACAGACGTGTTTTTAGGGATCCGTGGGAAAGAATAAAACAAAACAAAAACAACCCCGTTGTCGCTGAGTCCAATCCGACTCATAGTGACCCTGTATCGGAAAGAACACACTTGGGCAATTAGTTATTCATACAAATGAATATGTATATATATATTTTTTTCATTCATTTATATGTATATATACATATGTATATATATATGTAGATATAATTTAGAAGTCTATTTTGGAAATTATATTTATTATCATGCCATAATAATATATTCTTAATGAGACATCAATTATGAAACATAAAGTAAAATATTGAAACATTGCTAGATATGATTTTTTTAAAACAAAGAATTTATTATCATAAAAAGACATCAACATGAAATGAACGCAAATAAAATGAGAATAAAAAGGAAAATCATGGATTATGAATTAATAAGAAAAAGTATTTTTTAAATGGACAAAAGAAATAAGCAGGAATACGAAGTTTTGGCAAGAAATCTGAGCACCTCGAACTCCCATCCATAGCTGGTGCTCAGATAATGAATATTAATAGACAATAAACACGTTTTCAAAATTCAATTAGTTTAGAAACAATGACTGCAGTATCTGTTAATATCCATTGTGTACCTATACTTTATCCCAATAATCCCACTCCTATTAAATGCTCAAGAGCAATTTTTGAAATGTACACTATATAAATGATTGCTTACGGCAGCATTTTTATAAAAACAAAACAAATAAACAAAAATGCAAAACAAACCACATAGATAAATGCAATGGATGGGTAAGTTTCAGTGCATTCAAACAAAGGAATATTATCAGGAATGAAAATGTATGAACTCTAGCTATATGTATTGACATGGATAAAACTCAAAAATCTAATGTGGATTTATAGTATTGCACGATTTCATTACTTTGAATTTCAAAAGCTGGAAATAATGGATTGTTTAGAGATACATCAATTAGATTTTAATACTAGAAACTAAGCAAGAAAATGAGTAACACAATTTAGGTTAGTGGTGTTGAGAGACAATATCTATTGCTCTCTCTTGTTTCGGCTTGTCTTTTCAACAAAGGCATTGACAGCTTTTGTTCAGGACTGTCTCTTCAAGGATGTGTGTATAGCAAACAGTCTTGAAAAATAGAGATCCTATAGGGCATATTTGTGCTATCAAAGGTGATAAAGATAATATCCCCCTCTGGGGCAAAATTGGACAAGTTTCCTAGCAATTCCCAGAAAGATCCAAGTTTCCTCAGTTCAGGGTTCCTCCACTACAAGGCAAACCCTCTGCATAAGCAACTTCAACCCAACATTCACATCACCTTCGTGGGACTTAGGGAGCAAAAGGAACTATGTGACCATGAAGCTCATATTGCCTGCTGTCTCATAGGTAATAAAATCCTTCTTCATCTCCCACTCTTCATCACAGTTCTTGACAAAAAGTAACATCCAGTAGGGGATAGAAGGATGCAATTGAGAGAGCCACATGTAGGGCTTCTGGATTTGGGTAATGTTTCACATCTTCTCCTGAGTGGTGATAGACAAATGTCCTATGTACACTCTTCAACAATATATGACATACTGAAAAATATATAAATGAAAAAGGAAAATTGCCGGTAGCCCAGCTGCACTGGAATCATCACCACAAATGCTTTAGTATCAAAATATCCCATGATCTTTATTTTTTTCCAAAATATATTACTTACATATTTATGTATGCTTACAAATATTTAAAATCGGCATTATACTTTCCTATTGCTTTTAAACTTGATTTTTTAAACTTTCTGATCATTTCTCATCTTTGAATGTATTGTTTTTCACATTATTGTTCCTAAGGATGGTGCATTGTTATACTCATGGATTTGCATGATTTAATGAATGCCCTATTGTCGGACCTATAGGTTACTTTCATCTTTCTAATTCACCCACTGAAGTCTATGCTAACTCAACCTACTTCACGCGCACCTGCAGAGGCTTATGCCAGTTCAGGGGCTGTATTAACACTTAACATTAAATATAGCCCAGTGGTGATTCCTGCTACTATAATAAAGTTCAGTCAAGGTTGGATACTAGACAGCTGAAAAATAACTGCCACAACCTCAGCAGTCCCCACTGCAAGCACAATCTAGTCAGGCAAAAATTCCTAATGAGTTGTTTTATTCCTGAGAAGATGATGATAGATGCTTACGACAAGTATGATGTCTACACACATCGTTCTTCATAGTTTTAACTATCACTTCCTTTGACACATGGAATATCCATGTGCCCAAAAACAGCAAGAGCAAGACACATCATCAGGCGGAAAGATGGAATGCAGTTTCAAATTTTTCAGGTCAGCAAGACCCTTTGGACTTTTCCTTGACGTGTGAGAGAAAGAAGAGTGACAAATTTGTTTCATGGAAGGATTGACTGGCTTGGAGAAGTGCTAAATGCTAGTGACCATGGAAAGGCAACTTTACATTAATTGGCATCAGGAAATGGTGAGAATATAAACTACTTTCAACCATTTTAATAAACTTACAGAAGTAGAACCAAGTCTCTTGATGTTCAGCATGAATGACTTGTTGGATATGAATCATGGAACATAAAGGTAAACAAAGAAGTCAACACTTGAAATTCTTTTCACTGGTCAAATCTCTCATTTAATTCAATAAAGTTTAGTTAACCTAGTTTCGACTTAGTACAGCCAAGTTTTTTTTTTCCTTTATTTTACCTTTTATTTCTTTTTTTAAATTTATTTATTTTTTGTGAAAATATACACAGCAAAGGATACACAGTTCCAACAAATTCTACTGTACACTTCAGTGAAATTGTTTACATTCTTTAAGTTGTGTAACTGTTCTCGATATCCTTTTCTAAATTATTCCAGTACCATTAACATAAAGTCATTGCCCCCTAAGCTTCTCATCTAACCTTTCGAGATGCTGTTGTCAATTTGATTCCATACAGATAAATCTCTGAGAGAGCACAATGCTCAAGATAGACATACTTTACTGGTTAGGCCAAACTGTTGTTTGGTTCAAAGCAGACTTTCCGAAACATTTTTGGTGTAAAGTTTAAGGTTTAAATATTATCTCACAGTAATAGTTTTGGGTGTTCATTCAGCCTCAATGGCTCCAGAAGTCTGGATTCCACTGAGAATTTAAAATTTTGTGTCATCTCCCCTTTTTGATCAAGATTTTTCTACAGAATCTTAGATGAAAAACATTCAGTAATAATAATAGCTGCCACCAACCAGTTCTTTTTGTCTCATGGCACTAAAGGCAGATGTTCATGGGGGCAGCATTTTCTCCAATTCCTGACTCTCCTTTGTCCTCTGTTACTTCAGATGAATGGAGACCTATTGTTGTTTGTAGCTTGGATGGCTGCTTGCAAGCTTTTGGTGAATGGTTTCACCTGTTTACCATGCTCAATTTCTGGGAAGTCAGAACGTATTCACAAGTGAAAAATAGTACTCTAGGGAACAGATATACAGAAAGCATGTTCTGGACCATCTAGATCAACATTATTATATGGAATTCTAGAGCAGTTAGTGGCCTGCATCCTACTCCTATCTCTGTCTACCGGATTAGACATTAAAACCGTGGCACACAAAGCACAGAAAATTTATAAAGTTCAGGTTTCCTGGGATGCTATTTGATATCAGAAAACATAAGAGCATCATTTTCAGACTCAAATTATTTCAGTCATGGCATTGATTTCTTGGAAGGATACAACTACAGTAATAATACAATAATAACACTAACTGCCATAAATTATTGAGCATATCTCACACAGTTAGCATTATTCTTTTTACTACTTTTATTGTAGTAAATAGAGACATATATATATATATACGTATATATCTGTATATATATATACATAGCAAAGCATTTGTCAATTGAAGAATTTTTTACATGTATAATTCAGTGACATTGTTTATGTTCATCAATAAGCATCATTGTTGGTGCTTAACTTGGGCTGCTTGCTTGAGTGCTTTCAATATCTCTATGCTGAAGATTGTTGTTGTTTTTAGGGGTCGTAGAGTCAGTTCCAACTCACAGTGACCCTGTTACAAGAGAAACAAACACTACCCGATCCAGCGCCACCCTCACAATCATGTTTTAGCCTTTTGTTATAGCCACTGTGTCAATCTGTCTCGTTCAGGATCTTCCTATTTTTTGCTGACCCTGTACTTTACCAAACATGATGTCCTTCCCCAGGGACTGGTCCCTCCTGATACCATGTTCAAAGTACATGAGACGATGTCTTGCCATTTTCGCTTCTAAGGAGCACGCTGGCTGTACTTCTTCCAAGACAGGTTTGTTCATTCTTCTGGCAGTCCATGGTATATTCAATATTCTTCGCCAACACCACAATTCAAAGATATCAATTCTTTTTCAGTCTTTCTTATTCATTGTCCAGCTTTTGCATACATATGAGGCTATTAAAAATACCGCGGGTTGGGTCAGGCGCACCTTAGTCCCCAAAGTTATCTGTATATTCCATCCAAAGAACTTATTTGTCTAGTGTTGTAGTTTCCTAGTGCTGCTGTAAGAGAAATATCACGAGGGGGTAGCTTTAAAGAACCACAATTTACTTTCTCACTAGGTCCCAGCTGTATAGATTCCTTTGTCACTGGTAATCCCGGAGGTTCCTTAGTTCCTCGGCTTGTAGACTATCCTCAGGTGACCTCTGACTTCCCCAGTATGTGCTCACTTCTGTGTCTCATCTACTCTTTTTGTAACTCAGGAGGGATTAGGTTTAGGACACACGGTACGCTGATATGGCCTCATTACCAGAAAGATGTTTGCCTGTGTTTTATTGATTATGCAAAGGCATTTGACTGAGTGGATCCTAACGAATTATGGATAATGCTGCAGACAATGAGAATTCCAGAACACTTAATTGTGCCCATGAGGAACCTGTACATAGATCAAGAGGCAGTTGTTCGAACAGAACAAGGGGATACAGAATGGTGTAAAGTTAGCAAAGTTGTGAATCAGGGTTGTATCCTTTCACCATATCTATGCAATCTGTATACTGAACAAATAATCCAAGAAGCTGGGTTATATGAAGAAGAACGCGGCATCAGGATTGGAGGAAGACTCACTAAAACCTGCGTTATGCAGATGACACAATCTTGCTTGCTGTAAATGAAGAGGACTTGAAGCACTTACTGATGAAGATCAAAGACCACAGCCTTCAGTATGGATTACACCTCAATATAAAGAAAACAAAAATCCTTACAACTGGACCAATAAGCAACATCATGATAAACGGAGAAAAGATTGAAGCTGTCAAGGATTTCATTTTACTTGGATCCACAGTCAACACCCATGGAACAGCAAAAAATCAAAAGACATGCTGCACTAGGCAAATCTGCTGCAAAAGACCTCTTTAAAGTGTTGAAAAGCAAAGATGTCACCTTAAAAACTAAGCTATGCCTGACCCAAGCCATGGTGTTTTCAGTCGTCTCATATGCATGTGAAAGCTGGACAAAGAATAAGGAAGACCAAAGAAGAATTGATGCCTTTGAATTGTGGCATTGATGAAGGATATTGAATTTGCCATGGACTGCCAAAAGAACGAACAAATCTGTCTTGGAAGTACAACCAGAATGCTCCTTAGAAGCAAGCATGGAGAGACTACGTTTCACATACTTCAGATATTATCAAGAGGGATCAGTCCCTGGAGAAGGACATCGTGCTTGGTAAAGCAGAGGGTCAGCAAAAAAGAGTAAGACCTTAGCAAGATGAATTGACACAGTGGTTGCAACAATGGGCTCAAGAATAACAATGACTGTGAGGATGGCGCGAGACCGGGCAGTGTTACGTTCAGTTGTGCATAGAGTCTCTATGAGTCAGAACCTACTCAATGGCATCTAACAACAATAACAAAGGTAAAAATATCTGATTTTGAAACAAGTCCTGCCTGACCACAAAACAATGCTCTGGGTCACTATACCCTTTTGCCTATCTATCTTGGTGCCATCTAATGTTGGATGCTCTTCAGTCAACAGGATAATATCACCAAAAAATATATATGATTGCCTTAATTGCTTATTTTACTTCAATTACTAGCTTTTTAACTCTTTAAAGTGTTAAAAAGCATAAATGTCATCCTGAAGACTGAGGTGCGCCTGACCCAAGCCATGGTGTTTTCAATCGCCTCATATGCATGGGAAAGCTTGAAACTGAATAAGGAAGACTGAAGAAGAACTCATGCCTTTGAGTTATGGTGTTGGCAAAGAGTACTGGATACACCATGGACTGCCAAAAGAATGAACAAATCTGTCTTGGAAGAAGTACAGCCAGAATGCAGCCTAGCAGCAACGATGGCGAGACTTTGTTTCATGTACTTTGGACATGTTATCAGGAGGGACCAGTCCCTGGAGAAGGACATCATGCTTGGTAAAGTAGAGGGTCAGTGAAAAAGAGGTAGACCCTC
>NW_004443941.1:9638942-9720599 GCF_000243295.1 Trichechus manatus latirostris | reverse complement strand
ATCATGCTTGGTAAAGTAGAGGGTCAGTGAAAAAGAGGTAGACCCTCGAGGAGATGGATTGACACAGTGGCTGCAACAATGGGCTCAAGAATAACAACGATTGTGAGGATGGCCCAGGACCAGGCAGTGGTTCATTCTGTTGTACATGGGGTCACTCTGAGTGGGAACCAACTCGACAGCACCTAACAGCAGCAGCAACAACTAGCTCATCATGACATTTGGCATTTGTTTATAACAAGGCTAACAGAAAATTCACATTGTTCCCATAATCTCTTTTGAGTTCTGTTTAAACCAACAAAAGAAATAAACTTAAAAGATATTATTAGAGATATTCAGAGAGATCATTTAAACAGCTTAATAAACTTCCTTTTCTAAAGCAATGAAGTAGCCGGAAGGTGAGAATGTTGGCTATTCACCGGGTACTTGCACCTTCCAAATAATCAAAATAATAAATAAAAGGGTGTGAAATAAGCAGTCTTGGCAGGAATAAAAATAAAACACTTTCAAGAGAGAAAGAAAGAAATCTAGGACAAGAGGTCAAGAAGAAAAAATAGAAATTGTTTGGCTCTAAAATATGCTCTTCCTCTGTTAACTAATCCATGCAATATTGCAGCAGGGAAGTAAACATTGATATCCCTGACTTGTAATTAAGAAAACTGTGAGATTCTCTAAGAGCAAATGATTTGTTCAAGCCCCATCTTAAGTCCGTTGAAAGACCAGAATCTCTAAGCAAATACTGTAAGCTCACACAGTGACTAATTTCATTCTTTGTGTGACTAGACAACATGGATTGAATTTTCTGAAGGACTGAAATAAGTAAGACTCTTTTATGCACACGTGTACACACACTTGGATCCCTGGTGGCGCAGTGAGTAAGAGCTATGGCGAGCTACGGCTGGTAACCAAAAGGTTGGCAGTTCGAATTCACCAGCTGCCCCTTGGAAACCCCATGGGGGCAGTTCTCTGTCCTGTGGGGTTACTATGAGTCGGAATTGACTCGACAGCAATGGGTTTGTTTGTTTGTTTTTTTAGTACAGACACACACACAAATCCCAATTCCAGTGTATGTTGGTGGGTACTGCTGATAGAAATAAATACATTTGTAAAAGATTCTGTGTCATTGATCACTCACTCACTGTAAAAGAGTAAAAGGCATATCTATGTGCAGAAGAGTAAAATGCCTTGGATAGCAAACTGCCAATTAGTGGTAGAACTGAGAACACAGGTGTACTTATTCCCTGTCCAGCACATGTCCCTCTGGTTTTCAACTGGAGTGTATCACCTTCTTGTCAGCTCAGTCTCCAGGCCTTCAGCTGGTATATATTCCTCACGAATTAAAGTGAACCCACTGTTAAGGAGAAAATGCAGAGTAATGTATGCAACCTTTTGCTTCTACACTAATATTTTAATTTAAAAAGTAAAGTATTTCCCCAAAATGCAAGTATAACTTTCAATAGCTCAGTATATTTTGTTAATTTAAATGACATTTTTTCAGTTATTCCTTGGTTCCCAATAGACCAAAAAAAAAAAAAAAAAAAAAAACTCAAATATGGTAACTATTTTTTAAATTTCTGAAGATAAAAAAAGTAAGAAAACCCTATCAGCATAGATACTTGCTAAGGATTTGAAAGTGGCTTAATAATGTGAACACTTAAGAATAAAAAGTAGTTAGGTTGATAAATAAATAATGGAGAATAGAATAGAAAAGATCATTCCATTGATTAAAAAGACGCGTATTTACTGAGACCCTCCCCGCATGTGTCAAAAGAGAGCACAAGATGCAGACGTGAGGATCCACATCAGACTCCTGCTTGGAGACACTCCCAGTCCTGTAGGAATATTTATCAAATGCCTACTATGTGCTAGCTAGTGTCCATGGAAGATTCTATATATTTCATATCCAACAAAGGCCAAAGTAGAAACAACCATACACTGATCACCAAGCTTCCCAAATCTGCAACTAAAGGAGTAGAAATGAAATAGTAGGTTTCAGAAACTCTTTGGAGTATTCATGAAGCTAACTGTCCCCCTTTGACGGCACCAGAGAAGGTGCTGATGAGCAAGTCCAGGTGGACAGAAAGGGCGTGATGGAGCCAAGGATTGAGCAGCAGGGATAGACGAAGGTTTGGAGAATGAGTTGGGGGTCTTTGGTCTTGCAGAGAAGGAGTCAACTAACGTAAGGTGGAACGAATTGCTATCTTCTAGCCGTAGAAGTCAGGCAGTGTGCTGGGTGCGGGGACTGAAGGGGTGAGGGAAGAGGGGAAGCAGTTTTCACTATGAAATAAAGAACTGGGTAGATTTTGCTTTTAGGCATTTTGAGTTGACCATCATCTGCACTTTTGATTATTTCCTTTGGGTGTGCACAGACCTGGGGACATAGGAGGTGACCAGAAAGAAACAAAGTTTACACATGACTAAAATCCCATTTTGAGAGAAATGAAAGCAACGTTCAATTACCTCACGTACGGTAAGTAGAATAAAATCTGCAGCCAGTAATAAACTATTTTATTAATTTTTCTTTTGAGTGTTATCACAAATGAGAAGTGCTAAAGTTAATAGCTTGGACTCTGGGGTAAGGCAGGTCCAATCAAGCCATGCCTGAGTCATTTAGGAGTAACGGGATTTAGGAAGTTATACAGCTTCTCTGAGCCTCAATTTCTTATCTGGAAAGTTGGGATAATAATAGTGCCTAATTCATTGGATTTTTATGAATATTAATAGAAGAGCTTCAGATAAAATGCACAGCTATATGAAGCTGGTAGTAAAAGTTAATAAACCTTAGCTATTATTGAAATTTGCATCAATCAATACTTGATGATGATTACAAGTTTGAGTTGAATTTTCTTGGCCAAGACTTCAGATCCACAGAATAAATCAACAATGTTTGATACACAAGTAGAGTAACTGATTTATTTTCTAACTGGTCGTTTATAATTATCTCCCTTAGAAACTACCTACTTCTAGCCCTGTTTATGCCTGTGGGCTTATTAAGGAAGTTATACAGCACAATGAACATAGCAATGGATGCTGAAGTACCTGAAATGAAATCCTAATCTCTCACTATCTTGTTGACTTTGATTTAATTTCTTAGATTTTCAGTTTCTTCATCTGCAAAATGGCAATTATAATAACACCCATTTCGTAGGATTTATTGTTAAGAATTGTGCTAAATTAATTTTTTTTTGTAAATACTTAGTGCCTGGCACATGGTAAGTGTTAAGTAAGTGGTCCTCAAGTGAATGTGTCAAGTAAATGATGCCTAGAAAAAGCGGAGGTAGTTTTTACTCGATAGAACATGAATGTGTGAGGGAGACAGAAAGACAGAGAGCCAGAAAGACCACACACACACGCACACAGAACAATCCAAACACCAAGTGGATCACAATTCAGGAGATAGGATGCTAAGGGCCAGTCAAAACAATCATTATATTAAGATTCAGTGATTAAGAGCTACGGCTGCTAAGCAAAAGTTCAGCTGTTCGAATCCACCAGGCGCTCCTTGTAAACTCTATGGGGCAGTTCTACTCTGTCCTATAGTGTCACTAGGAGTCGGAATCGACTCAGTGGCAAGGAGTTTGATGTATTCCAATATATAGGACAGTAAAGACGAAAGTTTAGGGGCTACACTGTTAAAATTATCTAGTTTAGAAACAGTGCTATTTCCTTCAACTTTGCTAGGTAGACAAAATGGGACGACAATAATTCACTTTATTACATTCAAACCAAATGCCTTCAAGTTGATTCTGACTCATGGCAACCCCAAATGTGTCAGAGAGGAGCTATGCTCCACAGGGTTTTCAATGGCTGATTTTTTGGAAGTAGATTGTCAGGACTTTCTTCTGAAGAGCTTCTGGGTGGACTAGAATCTCAACCTTTCGGTTAACAGCCAAGTGATTTAATCATTTATTCCTAATTAAACTCCGCCAGGTGATATGAACACAATATCCAAAACCATCTGGCGCAGGGCTGCGGAATTCACTGCGTCACCCTCCGCAAGATAATTAAGAATTTAAACACTAGAAAAAAATTTGGAGTTAAAAAAATAACTTCTTCTAATATAATTGTATCTGCCTTGTATGTGTAAAAATAAAACTTTTCTGGCTATGCCTACATTTAATTTTAAAGAAGTTTGTGGATTTCTTCAAGTAATTTGAAAGTTCAGGTAATAAACATTGAAAAATGTTAGCATGTTTTTCCTCCCCAGTTACCTTCATGACCTAATTTGAATTCAAGAGTCATTGAGGCACGCAGGAAGAGCCGTTATTTTACCTATGGGACTAGAAAATGGAATGGCAGTGTCCCTGCTGTATGAGAAAATGAGATAAAGTCAGGTTGCTTTTTATTTATAAAGTAGGGAGCAACTAAAAATCTCACAGCCAGATTCACTCGGAGACATTTCTGCAAAAATTTTAAACCACTCTCTTTGGTAAGAAGCCACTTTGGGGAATATTTTTATCGTTCACCAGTCTTTTTGAACAAAGCCACTGTCTGTCTGTCTCTCTCTCTCTTCTTTCTTTTTCATTCCTGTGGCAATGTCTAACATGACCTATAGATTTTTTAATCCTCTCCTAAACAACAGGAGTTTGGATAAGTTCATAGTCTTAGACTTAACACTCATGATCCTTTATCCTTTTTAAAAAAGGAATTTAGCAGTGATTATTTAGGAGAAAAAATATAATCACTGCCATTGGAACTTAGCAGAGATATTTTCTATTCAAATGAATGAAATGTAGAGTTTGAAAGCCAAACAATTTGTATACAAAGGATGGAATGAGACAATATTCTCGTCCAAATCTACCCGTTTTATTAGAGAAAATCAAAATAGCGATCAATATGCTTTTCTAGTATACAGTTCCAGATAACTGAAAAAGAAAAGCAAAACAAGAAGAAACAACCACCTATGTTTACTGGAGTCACAAGTGTGTGTACACAAAGACAGTAGATTCATCAGCCTTGCAACCCTACTGAAGCCTTGGCAGGTACAGAGCATGTACTCAGCACATATTATTCTCTCCTTCAAGATATTGCTAAACCTCTACTTACCCTGTTCACTGCCGTTGACTGATGTAAGCATCCCCCAGGAGTAGCACTATCCATAAATTAATGCAATCACTGTTCTATACAAACACTCCACTATTAAACCGGCATACCCACCGCCATCAAGTCAATTCCGACTCATAGCGACCCTATGTGCAACAGAACGAAACACTGCCCAATCACGTGCCATCCTCACAATCGTTGCTATGCTTGAGCCCATTGTTGTAGCCACTGTGTCCATCCACCTTGTTGAGGGTCTTCCTCTTTTTCACTGACCCTGTACTTTACCAAGCATGATGTCCTTCTCCAGGAACTGATCCCTCCTGATAACATGTCCAAAGTATGTGAGACACAGTCTCACTATCCTTGCTTCTAAGGAGCATTCGGGTTGTACTTCTTCCAAGACAGATTTGTTCGTTCTTTTGGCAGTCCGTGGTATATTAAATATTCTTCTCCAACGCTACAATTCAAAGGCATCAATTCTTCTTCAGTCTTCCTTATTTATCGTCCAGCTTTCTCATGCATATGAGGCAATTAAAAACACCATGGTTTGGGTCAGGCGCACCTTAGTCTTCAAGGTGACATCTTTGCTTTTCAACACTTTAAAGAGATCTTTTGCAGCAGATATGCCCAATGCAATGTGTCTTTTGATTTCTTGACTGCTGCTTCCATGGGTGTTGATTGTGGATTCAAGTAAAATTAAATCCTTGACAACTTAAATCCTTTCTCCATTTATCATGATGTTGTTTATTGGTCCAGTTGTGAGGATTTTTGTTTTCTTTATGTTTAGGTGTAATCCATACTGAAGGCTGTGGTCTTTGATCTTCATCAGTAAGTGCTTCAAGTCGTCTTTACTTTCAGTGAGCAAGATTGTGCCATCTGCATAAGGCAGGTTGTTAATGAGTCTTCCTCCAATCTTCATGCCTCGTTCTTCTTCATATGGTCCAGTTTCTCAGATTATTTGCTCAGCATACAAATTGAATAGGTATGGTAAAAGGATACAACCCTGACACACACCTTTCTTGACTTTAGACCACACAGTATACCCTTATTCTGTTTGAAAGACTGCCTCTTGATCTATGTACATAAGGGCGGTAAATGTCCTGTATCTATTTTCAAAGTTGTGTTTGGTTGTGTTAGACAATTCTTATTCTCTTCTCTATATTTCTTTCTGATTAAATACATACATATTTGAGAGACTATATTGGAAATGATTTCATGGTCTGCAGCTATGAGACAATGGGACTCTTAGAAATCACCCCCTGATTTTAATTTCATTTGCACAATATTGAAAGCAGGAAATACAGATAATGCAGCCCATGTTACAGGCCATTCTGATAACTTATATTCTAATATTGTTTTTCCTGCTGAGATTGCTTTTACTTCTATAGAAAGAATACCCAAATATTGTTGACATATTTCAGAGGATTCCTGAAAAATTTGGAAGAGAAAGCCTCATTCCCAACAAATCTTTCCCAAAATCCTAATGAAAAAGAGATTAACTTTCTAGCAAGAAGCACTCAGAATTACATCATGTAAATAAGCTTGTTATTGGCCCACATGCATATTAATGATTTTCATCATTGTCTTATATTTGGGGCACATCACCATTTACAAAGTTTGTATTATTCATTGACATCCCTGTGAGATATGAATTATTATACTTCACCACACAGATCCAATTAATCAATGAGTCTTGGCTTCTAGATAATAAGTTCCCAGCTGGCATCTGGCCTACAAACTTTGTCTAGCCAATCCATCTTCCATGATACTACTAAAGTTAGCTTTCTAGAGACAGTCTCTATAAAGACATGATTTAATGATTCTTCTTTGGCTGTAGAATCCCCAAATCCCTAACTGATAAGGCACACAAGATTCTCTGTAACTGGCTCCCTAACTCCCTGCTCAGCATCCCTTGCTGTCCCTTCCCCATCTGTGTGTAGTTTGCTCCAACTGCAGCAAAGCTACTTACCATTTCCTGTATACGCCCTTCTTACTCAGACCCTCAGGGTATAGCAGAGATTCTGCCTTCTCCCTAGACTGCTACCCTCATGAAAATTCTTAGTCTCTTTTCTTTCCCAACCTTATGTATCACCTCCACCGGTGATACGTAAAAGAAATTCTCTGGAGATTTTTTTTCAGAGATCCCAGATAGAATAAGTTTCCCCCTTAAGAAGTCATATATATGTTTTCTGTTTTATGGTACATTTCACATTATATTGTGGCCATGTACATATCTGAGACTCCTGTCAAAAAAATGAATTTGTGGAAGCGACAGATTAGCTCTTAGAACTCTCGAGTTTAATTCTCCTAGATTCCAGTTGCACTGACTTTGTTTCTGGTCTGGGGGCACAATATTTTTAGTAAATGGAATAAAAAATGCCACTTTTTATTCATATTTGCATTTATTTATTCAAACATTGTGAAGAGCAACTTTACCTTCTCTTTCAAATTTTAAATGCTTTTAAGTCTTCCATGACTTCACTAGCAGAGATTTGGTAGAAGATCAGATTGAACAGAAGGCATCACAAAGAATTTAGCTTTGAAAACCATTCCAAATCCTTAATAAGACTCTCAAGGTTGTTCACAATGACCTTAGGGTCATATAAAAATATTACCAGGTTTTACAACTGAATATCTGGAATGGAGCTGGTTGGCCCTAAGGTGGGAGTGGGGATAAGGGGTTCTGTTAACCCTTTCGTTACTTTTCTTTTTATTTAATGCTATGTGTTTTCACTAATTATGGCATGCTGATTCAAAGAAAAATTCAGAATTTTTGATATGAGTTATGGGTTTTGAGACATATGATCTGGTAATACAAGCCATCATAAGGCGAGTGGCACTATGTCACCAGTGATCTGTGGTACGACAATATATCACAGAGAACTAAATAGACAGTTTATTGTGAGTGCCTTTCCATTAGGTTACGTGGGAAACCTCTGGTTTTCCAAATATGACTCAGAAAAACCAAAACAAACCTATAAGTTTTCCCTAAGCATCACACTGGAAAGCCATAATCATGCTTGCAGGCCTTATCTCATAGAAATAAAGAGAAAAAAAGCAAAAGTTTACAAAACTAATACATCCAGGAAGCGTCACCTAATAGAATGCTCAACCTCCACAACACTGAGGCTTCAACTCCAGTCTGCTGAGCTTCACGCATTCCAGAAGGGACCCACCTTGACGCTAACTGCTTTAGAACCAGAATAACATACTACTACGAGGTCCATAGGCATAAAAAGTGGCTGGTATACAATTACCCCAATAGTAACAGAGGGTTAAATTCTCTTCTGTATAGTACCTGGTGCTGCAAGGGAACCCTGTGGGTACCTAATAGCTGTTATTCCGAGACAATGAATATATAAGGAAGCACCGTGGTGGGCAAGATTTGTAATCTTATCATATTCTCATCCTGAGTCACAGTTTTCTGAACAGCACACTGAAACTGCTGCTTGATGGCAATGCCAGTGGAAGCGCGTTCAAGCATGCTTTTGTTGTTGCTCTTGTTAGGTGCCGTCGAGTTGGTTCTGACTCATGGCGACCCTGTGTACAACAGAAAAACCACTGCCCGGTCCTGCACCATCCTCACAATCATCACTCTGTTTGAGCCCATTGTTGCTTTTAGTTGTCGATTTTCAAATTATGAAGTGAGTTTCAATCAACTGGCTCCATGCTGATTTTTAAAAGTTCGGTTGCTATGGTGGTCATTGCTTAGATGACGAGGGGGCTGTCTAGGCCCTTGCTCCTCCAAGTGTGGTCCATGGTCTTTACCAGCATCACCTGGGAGTTCATTAGAAATACAGCTCCAGGCCCCACTCCAGAGCTACTGAACCAGAATCCGCATTTTAACAGGATCCCCCATTGATTCAAATAAACATTAAAGTCTGAGAGACACTGAGGGAAGCCAGCCCAAAGCATAATTTTCTGGTCTCCATTAGTCTGAAAACACCTAAGACCATGAAGCTTAAAATGCCAAACTAAAACATTACATTATTCAATCACAGCACACTAAGACGCTGCCTAATTCTGGAGGATTTTTGACCATCAAATCATAATAGCCCCCTTTTACAAATCTATGAAAATCATTAAGATGGGGGCTTAGTACTTGCTTATATATTCTAATGGTTTATGTCTTGAGAAGAGAAGGTACACTTCTCAAAGGCTAAGAAAACTCTTGCAAACCCAGGAACAGCTATGCCCCTCAGAATATCTGACTCGTTTTATGTATCCTTTAAGCCTCTCCTTGTATCCCATTTCCTACATTGCATTTTCGTTATCTGCGTACAAGCCTCATTTACTGAAGAGCGCTCTGAACCACTTGAAGTAGGAACGTATTTTACACATCACAGGACCTGGGCAACAATGGGCTCTCCGATGTTCAGAGTTTATAATTACTCAATGTCATAGATCGCTGATTTATTGGAATAAGAAATAGTTTGTTATCCTGGGATTTCTTCTCAAGTTATTTCATAGTATGTCTAATACGTTTTGTAAGTTATATATAGTTCAGTAATTGCTCAGAAATACTTGATAAATATGACTTTTAATATCATTTTACAGTTTTAGTAAGTCCATTCACTCATACATTCAAAAATATTTGTAAACCATCTACCATATGCCAGGCAACATTCTATATACTTGGGAAACAGTAGTTAACAACAAAGCTAAAACCCCCTATGTTTACGGAGCTTACATGTTAGTGGGAAACACATAAAAACAAACGTAAACCATACCATAATTCATACGATAGCATTTGCTACTGGAGACACTCAAGTAAGAAGGTAACGCAACGACACTGGGGAAGGGTCGGGTGAGCTCTGTAGGGACTAGTGTTCAGTAGTGGAGCTTGATATTAGATCCTTAGTTTCTTTAAAGTAATCGATATAAACGGGGATGAAGGATATAAAATGATTAATCCTGAGGGTCTCATAGATAATGGCAGACCAATAAGTATTAGGTGCCTGGGAGAGAGGGTGAGGTCTTACCAGGATGACATAATGTGCCAGTGCCCTGTTCCCACTCTGCTAAGGTTAACTGGGGAACCCTGGTGGTGCAGTGCTTGGTAGCTTAGCTGCTAACCAAAAGCTCCGCAGTTTGAATCCACCACCGGCTCCTTGGAAACCCTACGGGGCAGTTCTCCTCTGTCCAACAGGGTCACTATAAGTCAGAATTGACTCGATGGCAATGGGTTAAGGTTAACAGGGAGGATGGGAATGAGTGGGCTTAACTGGAGCATGCAGAGTTCTTTAGTCCCTTCTTGAGTAGTATTTCTAAAGGCACTTTCTTACCGATACCTCCTTTGATTCTCACTTAAAAATATTTGAGCTAGATATTATTCTTAATTCATCTTGAGGAAATCAAGCCAGACATTAATTAACTTATCTTTAGTTGGTCACTCATGCTTGCTAACACCGAGGCAAGCATCAAACCACAGCATTTACACTAAAATAAAGCCTACATCACCCACCTAGAATGTGGCTCCAAACCAACCATTAGTTCACATCAGTAAAGCAGAGTCAGTGTAAGACACAGAGACACTTTCTTTGCAGTGCTGTCGGTCAGGACTGCCCCCCACTCTGGTTATGCAAGGCTATTGGTTAGAAAACCATAATGATCCACCATTCTCACTCTCAGAAATCTTTCCAAATTTCTGGAATGTGAATCAAAACCCATTTTATTAGGCAAGAATGTAAGGGGAAACGGGCAATAATTACTTGAAACAGAAATTCATTGTCATGGGGTAAGTTCAAGTTATCTGGAGTGTCCAAAATGGCACAGTCCATATGCATTCTCACCTCTCTATAAACGAGCCATGGCTTCTTCACAGTTGTTGAGCTTCAGGGCAGCCAGGGCATATGAGATGCTAAGCAAAAGTGACAGGAAGGCTAACAAATATCAGGAAGGAGACTGTCTCATCTCAATATATCTAAACAGAGTGCTCATCTATGGTAGTACCAGCTTCTCTGTCTTCTCTCAATGCCTCTTCACACCTCTACTCGCATACCAAACAGTTAAAATAACTTCAAGTGATGACAGCCCCCCAAAATTCTTGAAATTAAGTGTATACCAGCTGGCAATCTTGGTTTTTCATATTCTCCAGTAAAGTGTTCTTCTTCTGCCCTCTTTAGCACTGCATTGTGATGGCTATTCTCAGCATTATCTTGCATAATGGCTATGATTCCTTAGGAAGAATAGATGCCTACTTTGCCTGAAAAATGCTTTAACTCCACAAATGTATAAGAAAAGAGGACTGTCAGTATAGGGCATTGCAGAAGATCAGCCAGTTACCGGACTCTCCAGCTCCCAGTCCTACTGAAATCACCTTGAGTAGGAAGCCATGCACTTAGTGGCCCCTCAGTCCACTAATATTATTCTTCAATTGCTACATAAATAGCAGTTTAACTCCCTTAATTATTCCCATTGCCTGCATTTGTACTCTAATCCATCAATGATCACTTGTAGCCCACATTTTATTTCACTGGGAGATGCTTGGGAGAGGCAGAATGGGAGGGGGGGAATGTGTGGTCTGTGTAAAATGCATTTTATTAGATACATAGTTGTATAGCTAAAAACAAGTGGCATTTTAAAAAGAAATAAAACTGAATGCAAAAAACAGCTGTTTCTGTGGTTTCTGTTCTGTCTTCAGAGCATAACTCTACCAACCTACCTACCTATCTATCTGTCTGTCTGTCTGTCTACCTACCTATCTACCTACCTACCTCTTTATCTATCTGCCTATCTATCTATTTACTATTGATCTGCCTATAAGATGGGATGGATGAAAAAAAGAAACTAAAATTATTGAGGAAATACCAAATACCAAGCATTTTGCCTATAATAATACATTATGTATTTTATTTCCTCAACAATCCTTTGTAGTGGGAGTCATTTCAAGCTCATCAAGCTTCACCGACAGAAATTGTCTAAGGTTAGTTGTCTGACATACGCCAAAGTTGTGATTTGAACTTAGGACTTTCTAAATCAAACACGTCATTTCCTGCATATGATGCTGCTATAGGGTCAGAAATTTGAGGGTAATCTAGACTGAGGTAGGAAACTGATCTTATTTCTCACTCAACAGTCGCTCCAAGCAGAGGTACTTATGATTCCACATTCAGGCTTTTAGAGGACAAATGAATCAGAGAGAATACAACAGAAGAATGTTGATGGTGGTGAAGATGGATCTGAACGGTGTGTTCTCATTATTGGCCCTACATGCTTCTTTCTCATGATTTCTGAGGTTATCTTGTTTTCAATGTTCTTATAGAGCATAAGGAGCATAAGGAGCCCTGGTGGTTCAGTGGTTAAGAGAGGGCTGCTATCCAGAATGTCGGCAGTTGGAATCTGCCAGCCGCTCCTTGGAAACCCTATGGGGCAGTTCTACTCTGTCCTACAGGGTTACTATGAGTCAGAATCGACTCGATGGCAACAAGGATAGAGCATAAAGCAGTTTATAATGTCATGTCCATGGCTCTACCTCCTACTTGTTATTCATAATAGAATTACGCACCCAAGGGTCGGTTTGATTTTACCTCAACTACTTTAGAGACAGATTATGGTGATTTACAAACTGATGGGACCAAATATCTGAAATAAAAACATGCTTCCTGATCTTAAGCTTTCAATTCTTCCCACTCAACCTCTATCTTCACAATCACTTCCGCAATTTTTTTTGTTTTTATTTTTTTCACAGTCAGGAATTTGAAGATCGATGATACTTTATTCCACAAGGATGAAAATTAACCAAATGAACAAACCGTGTTTATTTGTTGCAGTTATTATCAATAAAATAATCCTGAAATTAGCTTTTGAGAGATTATTTTCTTTCCTTTAAGATTGGAGTGATTGAGAAAGAAGGATGGTAACACAATCTAGCCATGAGCAAATTTTACCAAAGACTGAGTAATATCTCCACAAATTAAATCAGATGTTATAAGACTTATAAAATGAAAGAGATATTGAGAGTTATAATCCAGTATTTACTTTAAAGAAAATTAGATCCAGGCCAATTATATGACTAACTCAGAATTGTGTGCATGGTTTGTACAAGAGGTAACTTCTAGTCCAACGTTTCTGAATTCTCCAAAATCTCTCAAAACGTGGATTGCTTTCCCTTTCCTCTTACCCCATTTTCATAACCCACAGATATAACAAAAAATAAATTTTATTTTGCTTTTATGTGCTACCATAACAGATCTAAAAATAGACTGAGGTGACTTATGGTTGACTTGCTCAACTAGGATACGTGCCTTGATTTTTAATGAATTGTGAGGAAATCCTGCAGTCAGACACCTGCAGTCAATCAGCTCCAGGCCTTTCAGGGCCAACGCTCCTGGCATGCATGCCGGAGTAGCAGTTAGACTTTGTGAAGAGAACACCCCAGCAGGAAAAGTGGCAGTCTCAGGAGGGCTGGGCTAGCCTTGGCTCTCAACTTTGTCCCATCAGAAATAAAATGTTTTTGGAAAAGCAAAGACACAAGGAAAAAAAGTAGCCCAAAGGACTAAAGGACCACATAAACTAGAGCCTCTACCAGCCTGAGCCCAGAAGAATGAGATGGTGCCTGGCTACCATGGCCAACTGCTCTAACAGGGATCACAACAGAGAGTTCCAGACAGAGAGGGAGAAAAATGTAGAACAAAATTCAAGTTCACAAAAAAAGACCAGACTTATTGATCCGACAGAGACTGGAGGAACCTGGGGACACTCTGCTAACTCAGAACTGAAACCACTCCCGAAGCCCACTTTTCAGACAAAGAGTAGACATGCCTATAAAACAAACAGTAACACACGTGAGGAACGTGCTTCTTATTTCAATCAAATATAGGAGACCAAATGGCAACTCCTACCCCAAAGCAAGATGAGAAGGCAGGAAGGGACAGAAAAACTGGACAAATGGACATGGGGAACCCAAGGTGGAAAGGGGGAAAGTGCTGTCACATTGTGGGAATCGCGACCAATGTTACAGAATAATATGTGTATACATTTTTGAATGAGGAAAAAAAAAAAAAAAAAGAAAGAAAGTGTTTTCATCAGGAACATGCTCCAGCCTACTTGTCCTCCTAACTGTTTGCCAGCTCCCTGAGAGCACTACTACCTAGCTGGTACAAGAAAGTTGAACTCCACATTCTTTAATTTAGCCTTGACACAAAGAGTTCCATTTGTTTAGTACTGAAACACTGGCTGAAGTAAACTTTATATTAGAGGAGGCTTTTGAAAATGTATTCAGCCTTTGAAGCCGTTAGTTTATTTTCTATAAGCAGGGGGGAAAAAAAAGAGTTCCTGAAATCTTAGCTAGATACACCAAATACAATGATTGTCAAAGACAACGTGTGCTTTGTTTTCTCCTTTGGTGCCAGATTTCATTATTACACAGTACTGACGCACCAGGTTTGAAAGGGTAACAGAACTGTTAAGGAGTCCCTGGGTGTTACAGATGGTTAAAGCTCTCGGCTGTTAACCGAAAGCTTGGCTCTTCAAATCTACCCAGAGGCGCTTCAGAAGAAAGTCCTGGAGATCTACTTCTGAAAAATCAGCAATTGAAAACCGTATGGAGTGCAGCTCTAGTCTGACACACGTGTGGTCACCATGAGTAGGAATCGACTGGTTACTGACTATAATTTTTTAAAAAACACAATTGTCCCCATGATTGGAACCTAAAACCCTTTGTCGTCGAGTTGATTCCTACTCATAGCGAGCCTATAGGACAGAGTAGAACTGCCCCATATGGTTTCCAAGGAGCATGTGGTAGATTCAAACTGCTGACCTTTTGGTTAGCAGCCGTAGGTCTCAACCACTACGCCACCAGGGTTTCCAATTGTAACCTAGTATTAGTTTACTTTTTCCTTTTGTAGATAAAAATATAATAATTAAAGAAGAAATATAAGTTCAATGCAGAAAACAAACATAAAAATACACAAAAGGAAGAAATCATCCAGAAAAAAAAAAAACACACATACACAAAATGTCTTTGAAAATGGCTGTACACTTTGTTGTGTGTGTGTGTGTGTGTGTGTCTGTGTGTGTGCATCTTTCCTTTACAAAAATAGAAGTATCACATACAACAGTTGCTTTTTCTTCATTCAGGACTTTAGACATTCAAGACTTCCTCACATCTAAAAATATTATTTTACAGTATTTGAAAAAGCTGCAGAGTATTCCATTCAAATGCAAGGATTTATTGTCGCAATTCCCTGTTGTTGGACATTTAGATTGTTTCTGATTTTCCACTATTATAGATAACAGTGTTGAATATTACATTTATCTTTAAACAGCTGAAGATAAATTATTACGAATGAATGGTAGTTCAAAGTGTATACTCATTTTTACCTTCAACAATATTCTACCATCTTATGCTTGTAGTACAGATGGTCTCTTATGTATTTGTTAATTCAACAAATGTTTAATGGGTGCTGTGATGGTTAAGATTATGTGTCATCTTGGTTAGGCCATGAATTCTCTGTGGTTTGGCAGATACTATGTAATCATCCTCCATTTTGTCATCTAATGTGAGCAGCCAATCAGTTGGGGGGGTTTCCTTGGGGGTGTGGTCTGCATCCAATATATATGGATGTTCTGTCAAAGCTCAGTGTTTCTCAATCCTGCGTCTGGCTTGTCACCTTCTGACCTCCAGGTCTTGAGATGTGAGCCAGAAGCCAGCTACTTGACCTGCAGATTTTGGATTCATCAGTTTCTGCAACCACGTGAGTCAGGAGAAGCCTTTAGCCTGTTGCCTGATCAATGGATTTGGGGATTGCCAGTCTCCACAATTGCATGAGCCATTTCCTTCAAATAAACCTCTCTCTATATATAGTTACATATACACTTCAGCTGTTTTGCTCGTCTCAAGAACCCAGTCTAAGACAGATGCCAAGCACTACGCTGGGCACTGCAGCAAACGAGGAGGAAAACAGACACAGTCTCAGCCCTGTAGACGGAAACAAAGTCTAATAGAAGAGAAAGGTGACTGATCAAATAGTTACCCTCTAAGATGTTCTGTGAAAACAGTGCAAGACAGTACAGTAGCATTTAGCAGAGAGACCTCGCCCAGGTAAAGGATATGTTTCCCTAGAAAACTGACTATCAAGCAGGATGAACAGAAGATAGTTTAGGTGAAAACAGACTACAGAAGAAAAAATTCCAGGCACAGGGAACAGTCACATTTTTGCCAAGACCTAAGACAGTTTATATCAGAAAGAGTGACAGCATTGTCAGTTGAAAAGTTACCATTTCCCCACCACTCAGAGGAATGGAGAATTATGAGAAAGATTTGCTCAGGTATAAAGAAGAATGAAGCTGAATTTTCTTTGTATTGTGTGTATATTCTCTACCCTACACAAAACACGTAATTTTTTTTCAGCTACTCATGCAATTTAGTAATTTGAAAATTATCGAGAAATGTCTTAGGCCCATTATGTTATTAATGTGGTTTTAAAAATAATTTTCCTATTGATAACTTAGTTATTTACATAGCATATATACTGAACTTTTGTCATATTCTGTATTTTCCCTCTAGCTTGAAAGACAAGATTATACTGTTTTTGATACACAGACATTCTATTTCATGTAGTCAAACCTATCAGACTTTTCCTTTATGCTTTATGACTTTGGTGTCATGTTTAGGAAGGACTTTTCCTCACTAAGATTATACAAACATTCTTAGCCTTTCTTAAATTTATTGCTAGAGATACTTTTGTTTGACCAGTTGGAAGGAATTTATACTTCTCAGAAGGAGATTTAATCCTTAGTCATATATACTTAGGCTTTATAAACCTCATGGTCTCATATTGCATATGACTTATCCTTTATAATCCATCTCTTTTGTCTGGTAATTTATAACCGTATATTTGGAAACTGGTTTTAAAAATAACACCACTCTGTAAGAGTATAGCCATGCCAAGGATTCATTTTTGTACCATTTTTCACCATATACTTCCATGTATATAGATATTGTAGCATATTCCAGCCATGCTCAATCTTGGTAGGGAGGATTTTCATGAAGGAACTATTGTGTTGTAATGCAAAGATACTAAACTCCATGCCACAGGTTTTGGTTTCTACCTCAAGTCTACCATCAGCTTAATGAAATTTTGGATGTGAGTTTCTCTGAGTGCCTAATCAAAGAAAATAATGCCTGACCTACTGCAAGGATTATATCACATGAACTAGTTAATTCAACAGAACTTTAATGATTTTGTCAGCATCTACTGTGTTAGTATCATGGGGATGTGCATATCTTCAGACAAAATACATATATTTGAGGGACATGCAGCTACTGGTGAAGACTTTAAAATAAACATTTGCACTGACGTTCAATAAGAACTATATGAGAGCTATGATCTGAGAGATGAAGGAGAATTGGTGAGTGATGGCTGGCTCAGACAGAGACAGTTACGGAAGCCTTCCCAGAAGAGTTTATGCTTTGCTTGTGGTTTCCAGAAAAAAGTTGGAGATAACCTCTTAAAGAGCAGTGGGACAGGGTATTCCTAGCTGGCGTTATGTTATAAGGGAGAACATACTGTTCTGGAACAGCAAGTAAATGCCTATGGCTAGAGGGAAGTTGTAGGATGTGTGAGAAGGCTGGAGAGCCTGGGCGGTCTTTGTATGACAGGTGAGGTAGTTTGGACAATGAGGACTGTGGAGAATCAGTGAAGAAGATTAGCTGATGAGTCACATGATCTGAAGTACAGAGGCAAAGCTACCTCCAAAGGTGGAAACCAGCACACAAAAATAAGGTGTTATGCCTTAGTCACCAAATTTGGAAATTCTGTGGCAAATCCAGGAAAATAAAAGCATAACTCTAAAACCAAACCCATTGCTGTCGAGTCGATTCCGACTCATAGGGACCCTACAGGACAGAGCAGAACCGCCCCATATGGTTTCCAAGGAGTGCCTGGTGGATTCGAATGGCCAACCTTTTCGTTAGCAGCCGTAGCTGTTAACCACGAGGCCACCAGTGTTTCCATAACTCTAAAAGAATAAGAAAATCCATGATATAATAACAATGTTTTAATACTTAGATTTAGGCACAAGGCTGATTTCTGAATGTGCATACAAATTCTAAAGTCCTTAAGGAAAAAAAGAAACAAGCAAAAATATTCAGGAAGACCCTGAAAAATAAATTACAATAATTAAAAGAACATGGCACAGATACATGAATAAATATACAGACCAAAGGAAAAGAAGAGAAAGACTAGAAATAACCCAAATGCATGTGGACATTTAGCATGATATAAAGACTGTATTTCAAATTAGTGTAGTTAAGATGAACTTGTGAATAAATTATTTTGGGTCACCTGGGTTAGAGTTTAGATACATATCTCGTAACATATATAAAATCCAAATTAATAAAATATTTAAGTGTTATTATACGCATACTTGAAGAATATATGGATGAATAATTTTAGAAGCTTGCAGTAGACAATGCCTTTCTAACGATGACTCCAAATTTAGAAATAATAACATTACAAATTGATAAAATTAACTATAAGTGCATAAAAATAATTTTAAAACTTTTGCATGATGAAATCTATTACTTATAAGTAAAAAAGTAAAAACAGAAAACTTTAAAGAGTTTCATGTCACATAAAAAGACTAATATCCCTACATAGAGAGAGCTCCAAGAAAGCAATAAGACTACTAACTCATTAGATAAATGGAAAAAAAGTATATACATAGATAGTTCACAGAAAAAAGATACAAATGGCCCTTCAGCAGATGAAAAGATGGTCGAATCCATTCTAAATAAGAAAAAATGCAATATCCATAGGTTTGGTCTCAGTTTGTTGATAGGGTAATAGAGAAAAGGCGCTTTCATAAATTGCTGTCATGGGTGCAAAGATAAAGAAATCCCTAAGCCAGGAAGTATAGCAACATCTCTTAAAATTACAAATGAATCACACTTTGATCCTGAAATCCCACTTCTGGGAATTTATTCTTTACATATTTGAACACATGCAAAATAACAAATACGTAAGGATAGTGATTGTGACATCTTTTGTCACTGTAGTATCTTCGCATTTTATAAAGTTTGAAAGCAAACTAAAATTTAGAGTGCAAGTATACATCTAAAGAGTATGAAACATTAACAGCATTAAATGAGGATATTTTCTCTGTCCTAGATTAAATAATCTCGAGAATATATTCTTAAATATGTATCTGTATATACATAGTTTCAGGAAAATACACAACGAAGGGCAGAAGACAATATACATTACAATTTCCTGGAATTTGCATAAAGAAACCCTGGAAAAATACACAGGAAACTATTAAAATATGGTTACATATACGGAGTCGGTGGGATGTTAAAGACAAAGATGAACGAGACTCCTCAGTGTCCACCCTTTTTTACTGCTTTGATTTTTTTATATGAATTATCTATTTAAAATAGAAATTAAACTAAAAATAATAAAATATAACCTAAATGAAAATACTATTACATATACATATATAATGTTTAAAGACTACATTAACCACCAGTTGCCATCGAGATGATTTTGACTTATGGTGACCCCATTTGTGTCAGAGTAGAAGTGTGCTTCACAGGGATTTCAACGGCTGATTTTTTTCAAAGTAGATAGCCAGGCCTTTCTTCCAAGACGCCTCTGGGTGGATGCAAACCTCCATCCTTTTGGTTAGCAGCTAAACACATTACCCTTTTCAACGACCCATTGACTCCTAATGAATATATAGATAACTGAAGTATGTCAGCAGTATAAAAAATAATAATAATAGTTTCCGGTCCGACAAGTAAAGAACTTGGAAGTGGTCACCCCCATCCTCACAGTAAGAGCAAAGATGAACAAACTGATCCATCAGAGAACTCAGGGCACAGGGCAAACCAGTGCCATGAAAACTGGAGAGGCAGGGCAATAAAGAGAACAGAATACCAGAAACAGAAGCTACTGCTGGCGGCTGGTGGGAACACTTAATGGGTAACAGACTAGACAGCGGACAACTCTGCGTGGGGGTGGTCTTCACGGGCTTCTGCACTTTTGTAACCTGTACCTCCAGGAGCCCCACCGGATTCTCAAGGTGGAGGTCGGAGAAGAAAATCTGTCTGTGCCTCCTGAAGGGGAAGGTAAAGGTAGATATTTTGAAATAAACTCCGAGCCTTCTGTTCTCCATAACAATGGCCTGTCCTCAAGGGGAACTATTTTACTAGAGCCTAGTCTGCTTGGATTTTACCAGACCCTGGACTACACGGGGAAAAAGAAGCTCAACTGTAGCCCCCTCTACCCTTCAGCATTAAATCAAACAAAACCTGTTGCCGTCCAGTCGCTTCCTACTCATGGCAACCCTATAGGACAGAGTAGAATTGCCCCATAGGGTTTCCAAGGAGCAGCTGGTGGATTCCAACTGCCGATCTTTTGGTTAGCAGCCAAGCTCTTAACCACTGCGCCACCAGGGTTCCTCTACAGAAACATTGAATAACAAGCAGAAACTGTCAGAACTAAATTTATAAGCATTCTGGAAAAGAAGTAAAAGTTTACAGAAACAGATGAATGCTAAATCAAGAAAATAGCAAGTTAGAAACGGTAGGAAAGTTCTGTGATGTTTTTACTTGCCCTTGTCTCAAACACCCCCTGCCTTGTTGCACCCTTGAAGATGGCAGCCCGTGTTCCCAGTGTGGGACCCTGATCCCTGGTTTCAGAGGAAGCAGAGCCAATTATTTGCAAGTTATTGTATATGTCTGTTCAAACCTGTCTGGTAGCTACATGAAAGACTGACTTAACGTGCATGTCTCAGTTCAGCTAACAACCCGAAGCTGCCTGGGGCAAAAGATTATGGTTGAGACATACTATGTTGTTGTTGTTAGCTGCCATGGACTTGGCCCCTGACTCACAGCAACCCCACAACAGAACTAAACACTTCTTGGTCCTGTGCCATCCCCATGATCGGTTGAACCATTGTGATTTGTAGGGTTTTCATTGGCTGATCTTTGGAAGCAGGTTTCCAGGCCTTTCTTCCTAGTTTGCTTTAGTCTAGAAATTCTTCTGAAACCTGTGCAGCATCTTAGTAATGCTCAAGCCCCCACTGACAAATGGATGGTGGCTATGCATGAGGTGTCTTGGCTGTGAATTGAACCCAGGTCTCCCACATGGTAGGCAAGAATTCTACCACTGAACCACCATTGCTGTTAGTGAGACAGACAATAAACAAAGAAAAAACAACAACAAAAAAAGTTGCAGTCCAGTCGATTGAGACTCTCGGTGACCCCATGTGTTACAGAGTAGAACTCCTCCATAAGATTTTCTTGGTTGTAATCTTTACAGAACCAGATCACTCGGCCTTTCTTCCACGGTGCCACTTGGTGGGTTTGAACCACCACCCTTTAGGTTAGTAGTTGAGTGCAAACTGTTTGCTCCCCCCAGAAACCCAGGATATACCCAGGAAACACCACCCAGGAGGCATACAATAGACTGCCTAAAACCTCAGAGGAAAATCTGGGAAGAAGTTCTGGGGAAATTAGGGTATTCAAAAGCAACTGTGTACGCTGGAGAACACACACACGTGCCCAGGGAAAGATGTATGTTCATAAAACCTAAGCTTTCACCTCAGGCTTATCTCTAAGGCTCAGTGCAAGCCTGGCTAATTGTTGAAACAGTGCTCCAGCAAAGAGTTAATCTGCAAAGACTTGAAGAGATGTTTGTTTGTTTGCTTTATGTTTTTGTTTGTTTGTTTTATAGTTCCTGGCTGCAAAATCAGTTTTTCTGACCCTAACTACCAGGAATTAGGCCAGACATCACAAGTTAAGGGCACAGTCCTGAACAAGACTGCCCTCACCTCAGATACCAGCTGCAAGCTTGGGGATCCCCAGGCCACCTGCATATGTGACCACGTGGTTAAAAATTCAGGGGTTCCCACTAACTACTCTGGACTCTAGCTACAAGTTTGGGGGATCCTAGGGCCACCCTCACTTCTGAAGAACTGACTACAAGTATAGGAGTTCCCAATACCCCTCAAGGACACCAGCTACAAGTTTGGGGGACCCCAGGACAGCTGCATTTCTGATCAACTGACTATAAGAAAAGGGGTTTCTGCTACTCCATCAGGGTCAATATTTCACTAGAACGACTCATAGAACTCAGAAAAATATTATACTTATTGCAGTTTTATTGTAGCAAAAAATGACATAAATTACAATAAGCCAAAAGAAGAGACTCATGGGAGAGTTCTGGGTGAGTCTCAAATGCAATACTCTCCATTCTATCCCTGTGGAATTAGGATGTGTCTCTCTCCCTGCATATCAGTGTATTATCGATCAGGAAAGCTCACCTGAGCTTTGCTGTTCATTGACTGTATTGAAGCTTTATTTTGTAGTCATGATTGACTGAAGAACTGGTCATGTGACTGAAATCAGTCTCCAGTCCTCTCCCCTCATAGGAGGTTAAGCTGATTTCAAGTGGTGGGACTTTCTAGCTTGGCTAGCTCCCACCATGAGTCACATTGTTAGCATGAACTATCAAGTGTTGTCTGGAGATCCTTCATAAATAGCAAAGACACTCCTGTCACTGGGAAAATTTCAAAGTTTTAGATGTTACCTCCCAAGGGCTAGAGACAAAGGCCAAATTCTTTGAGTAAAATTAAGTCTTCACCCCTACACTGATGATCCAGGAATTCTCTGTCAAAACATTATATGAATGCAAAGTAAAGGAAGAGAGACTGTGGTGTCCACACATGACGAAGACCAGTGTTTTCAAAATTGATTTGGATAACTCACTAAAGCAATGCACTACTAAAACCTTCACAAAAGCAGCAAATACTGTGGAAGGAGAGAATCTGATTTCCAAGATTATTACTTTATGATATTCACATGTCCAAATTTCAACAACAAAAAATAAAAATAAACAAGCACACAAAGAAACAGGAAAGTAGGACCCTTCAAAAGAACAAAATTAACTGGGCTTCTATGTGGAAGCCCAGACATTGGACTTGCTAGACAAATCTTTTAAAGCAGCTCTCTTAAATATGCTAAAAAAAGCTAAAACAGATCAAAAATCAATAATCTAAGTTTTGCCTTAGGAAATTAGAAAAACAAGAGTAATTAAGTCCAAAGTTTAGGCAAAAGAAAAATAATAACAAGAGCTGAAATCAATGAAATTGAAAACAGGAAATTAGTAGAGAAAATCAATGAAACTAAAAGCTGTTTCTTTGAAAAGCTTGATACAATTGATAAACCTCTAGCAAGGCTAACTAAAACAAAAATCTGAGAAAAGACAAAAATTACTGATACTTGAAATGAAATCATCACTACTTACCCATGGTCATTAGAAGGATAATAAAAGGATATTAAATTTGACTACTTAGATAAAATGAACCAATTCCTTATAAGACACAATCTACCAAAACTCACACAGGGAGAAATAGATAATCTGAATAGGCTTATATCTATTAAAGAAATTAAATCAATAATCAATAACCTTCTAGTACATATGATTTCACTGGTGAACTCTATCAAACATTTAAGAACGAATTGTTACCAGTTCTCTACAATCTCTTCCAGAAAACAGAAGCTGAGGAAATACTTCTTAACTCATTCTATGAGGTATTATCCTAATGCCAAAACTAGATAATGATATTATAAGAAAGTGAAACTACAGACCAATATCTCTCAGAACATAACCAAAACAAACAAACAAACAAACCCATTGCCACTGAGTCGATTCCGACTCATAGTGACCCTATAGGAGAGAGTAGAACTGCCCCATAGGGTTTCCAAGGAGCAACTGATGGATTCTAACTGCTGACCCTTTTGTTAGCAGCAGAGCTCTTAGTCACTGCACCACCAGGGCTCAGGAACATAGATGCAAAAAATCCCCAACTGTGTATTAGCATATCAAATCTGACAATATATAAAAAGAATTATATACTACAACCCCATGTGGGATTTATTTCAGGTATGTAAAGCTGGTTCAACATTTGAAAATCAATTGATGCAATGCGTCACATCAACATGCTACAGAAGGCATAGAAAAAGCATTTAAATAATCTAACACCCATTTATAATGATAATAATAATAAATTCTAAAAAAAAAAACTAGGAATAGAGGGAACTCAATTTTATAAAGAATACCTACAGAAGTCTTACAGCTAGAATCATTCTTATGGTGAGAAATGACAAGCTTTCCCTCTAAGTTGTAAACAAGACATGTATGTCCCTTCTTATCACTCCTGTTGAACATTTTACTTGAACTTCTAGCCAATAAAATAAGACAAGAAAAGGAAATACATGTTACCCAAGATGAAAAGTAAGAAATAAAGTTATCTTTGTTTGCAGGAGACATGATAGTCTACATAGAAAATCTCAAAGATTAACAAAAAACTTCCTGGAGCTAATAAGTTATTAGTTATTATATAAGGTTGCAGAATACAAAGTTAATACATGAAAATCCATTGCTTTCTTATATATACTCGCAATGTACAACTAGAATTTAAAACATCTTTTACATTAGGATCAAAAATATGAAATACTTAGGTTTAAATCTAACGAAGTATGCACAAGATCCGTATAAGCGAAACTACAAAACTAATGAAAGAAATCAGAAAAGATCTAAATAAGTGTAGAAGTATTCTATGTTCATGGATAGTTAGATAATATTAAAATGTCAATCTTTCCCAAATTTATCTATAGATTCAACACAATTCCAATCAAAATCTCAAAAAGTTATTTTGTTGATATCAACAAGCTGATTCTAACGTTTTTATGAAAATGGCAAAAGACCTGTAATAGCCAACAATATTTTAGCCAATAGTTGGAGGATTGTCACCACCCAATTTCAAGAATTGCTATAAAGCTAGAGTAATCAAACAGTGTATTATTGAGGAAAGAATAGACAAATAAATCAGTGGAAGAGAGTGGAGAGCCCAGAAGTAGACTCACATGAATACAGTCAACTGATCTTTGACAACAGTAAGAGCAATTCAATAGAGAAAGGATAGTTTTTTCAACAAGTGGTATTGGAGTAAGTGGACATTCAAGTACCAAAAAAAGAAAAAAGAAAAAAGAATCTAGACACCATCCTTACACCTTTCACAAAAAATAATTCAAAATGGATCATAGACCTAAACGTAGAACAAACTATAAAACGTCTAGAAGTTAACCCAGTGGCCTGGGTTTGGCAATGAGTTTTTAGATGCTACATCATAAACACCATCCATACAAGAAAAAAATGTTAAGTTGGACTTCATTAAAATTAAAAACTTCTGCTCTGTGAAATAAACTGATAAGAAAATGAAAGGACAAGCCACAGACTTGGAGAAGATATTTGTAAAACACATATCTGATAAAAAACTTCTACCCAACATACATGAAGAACTCTTAAAACTCAACAATAAGAAAACAATCAAACAATGAATAGTGAGAAAAAGATCTGAATAGACACCTCAACACAAAATGTGTATATATATATATATATATATATATATATATGGCAAATAAGCTTATGAAAAAATGCTCGACATCATATGTCATTGTTGTTGTTAGGTATCATCTTGTCAGTTCCAACTCATAGCAACCCGAGGTATAACAGAAGGAAATGTTATTCTGTTCTGTGCTATCCTCACAATCATTGCTATGTTTAAGCCCATTGTTGCAGCCACTGTGTCCGTCCATCTCATTGAGGGTCTTCCTCTTTTTTGCTGGCCACCTACTTTACCAAGCATAATGTAATTCTCCAGGGATTGATCCCTCCTGATAACATGCCCAAGTAAGCGAGACAAAGTCTGGATGTACTCTTCCAAGACAGATTTGTTCATTCTTCTGACAGTCCGTGTTTTATTCACTATTATTTGCCAACACCGTAATTCAAATGTGTCGGTTGTTCTTCAGCCTTTCTTTTTCACTGTCCACTTGTGCATGCATATGAGGTGAGTGTAAATGCCATGACCTGGTTCAGGCACAGCTCTTCCACAGTTATATTTTGAGTGCCTTCCACTTGAGGGCCTCATCTTCCAGCACGTTATCAGACAATGTTTTGCTGCTATCCATAGGATTTTCACTGTATTTTTGTTTTTTTTCTTTAATGTTTTGTTTTGGAAATAGATCGCTAGGTCCTACTTCCTGGTCTGTCTTAATCTAGAAGCTCCACCGAAACCTGTCCACCCTGGGTGACCCTGCTGATATTTGAAATACCAATGGCAGAGCTTCCAGCATCACAGCAGCACACAAGCCACCTCAGTACAACAAACTGACAGACAGCAAGTGGCATATGTTATTAGGAAATCGCAAATTAAAACAACAGTGAGATACTGCTACACACCTACTAGAATGAATAAAATCCCAAATACTGACAACATCATGTTAGTGAGAATGTGTAGTAATAGGAAGTCTCATTTATTGGTAGTGGAAATGCAAAATGGTACAGTCACTTTGGAAGACAATTTGGCAGTTTCCTACAAAGCTAAATGTAGTTTTACCATATGATCGAACCATTGCACTCATAGGATTCACCCAAATAAGTTGAAAACTTGTGTACGTATTTGTATGTACATAACAAGCACACAAATATTTACAGCAGCTTTATTCATAATTTCCAAACACTGGAAGCAACCAAGATGTCCTTCAGTAGATGAATGGATAAATAGTAGTACATCCATGCAATGGAGCGTTATTCAGTGATTCAGAACGAGCTATCAAGCCATGAAAAGACATGGAGGAAACTTCAATGCATATTGCTAAGTGAAAGAAGTTAGTCTGAATAGGCTACATACTGTATGACTTCAATGATATGCCATTCTGGAAATGACAAAACTAAAGAGACAGTGAAAAGTTCAGTAGTTGCAGCACAGAGGAATTTTAGGGCAGTGAAACTACTCCATGTGATATTCTAACGGTGAATACATGCTATTATTTGTCAAAACTCACAGAACTATACACAACAAAGGGTGAACCTCAATGTAAGCTGTGGATTTTAGTTAACAATAATGAACTATGTATCGGTATTGGTTCATTCATTGTAAAAAACGTACCACCATCATGCAAATATTACTGGGAGGGGGTCACTGCACGTAGGGGAATGGGGTATATGGGATCTCAGTACTTTCTGCTCATTTTTTCTGTAAACTTCAAACTTCTCTAAAAAATAAAATCTGTTAACTAAGGAAAAAGGAAAAATCCTAGTTTATTGTTTAAAAATATTTCCTTTGCTAAATGTTTCATAATGGAAGACCTTCAGATATTCATTACAAGAATAAAATAATAAACATAGATGCCTTCTAAGCAATCTTAGCTACTTGTCTCTTAGGTATGGTTAAATGATAAAACACAGCAGTATATATCATAACAACGATAAAATGTCAGTTTTGAGGATGCATGGAATAGATATTGAAAATACCTGTTTATCATCTGCATATCACACATTTGAGGTTCTAGGAAATTTAACCCATTAGTATATTATCAATATAGTAGAGTGGCTAGAAAGTGTCATTGGCTCTGTGGTTTATTAAAAACACCGTTTAATTTCATTGTTGCTCTAGGAAGTTCATTTGTTGGCTTTTTACACACTTGGTGAAAATGGTACAGCTCCATATAGAAAACCAGCGAAGGCTAAAATCAATAGCATCATCAGTCACTGGTTAGTTCTCGAGCCTAGTCAGGTCAGTTGTCACATTTCAAAGTCATGTCTGTGAGAGATGGGGCTTTAACCTTGAAAGTTAGAGCTACTGAATACTAAAATGGATTTGACTACTTTAGAAGAAGTCTTTCCAAAGCCTTGAAGATTCTTCTGGTAACAAAACTGTTCACTCTTACAAAGCTTCAACTCTGAACTGAATGGAAATGACAGATTGGGACATAAGCCATGAAGAAAATGTACAATCAATGTGTGCTGACCCATGGATCACAGACAACCACAGAGTGACTGACAAGAACACAACCATGTCTGTGGCCTTTTGAAGGGAGGGATGATGGATCACTAAGAAAGAGAAACCCGTTTACATACCATGATTGCAGATTTTTGATGGAGAAAAGGATGAATGATCAAAACAAGAAAAGAGAAGAGATGAAATTCTTCAAATGAGCATAAGATGGCACAGAAAGGGAGGAGGATGTGAGAACAGTAATTATTTAGTACATATTCCAATGAGTCGTTGAGTTTTCCAGTACAAAAAGGACAAATTGTTTGTAGGAGGGGATGACAGTTACAATCCAATAGCCACATTATCTTTCATTCGTCCTTCACATTTCTGTTCTTTTTAAACAAGTCTTTTAAAAATGGTGGAGGAGCCGAAATAAAGAACTTGGCAAAAAAAATCAGTAATTTAGAGCTTGATTTAATAATAATGGAACAGCTGAGGGACTCCGTGAAACAGCTGCAAGTTGCCATCTTATACTGTGGTAGGGGGCTCTGATCAACAATTTTATCATCGGTTTCAGTTACTTGGACCTATGATTAGCTGTTCTTGTTGTTTATTATTTTCCTTGCATGCTTGCTTGCCTATAAAGGATCAAGAAGCAAAATATCTTGTGAAAACAGAAGTAAATTTGTAGTTTCTAATCATCACTTCCAACATTATCTTTTTATTTTGTAAGTGTTCTTAGGCCACTGGAAGATGATATTGGTATCTACCATTAAGAAAACATTTAAAAATGAAGTCAATTTTGCTCTAAAATGACAGATGGCACTTCAATCGGTTACAGTGGGAGAGGTTGAGGGTTGTTGGTGCCTTGAATTTTATGGTTAGTGGTTTTAATAAAATAATAATTTGAAAAGTATTCATTTTTTATGAATATGATTACAAAACTACAAGGTTTTGGTAAATTTTGAGAATTTAAGGCATTCCTAATTCATACCGGACAGAGAATAAGTTGGCCTCTCTTCAGAATAAGTTCGTATAAAATCTTCTCTAAGTACGTAGCAACATTCCCTCCTATAGATCTCGTGTTCTCTGCCCTTGTGCCCTGATTTTTGTGTTTACATCATGTATTACAATTTGCCTTTGTAGATTTATTTGTGTGTTTACCTGTTATTGTCTATCTCCCTGTAGACTGAAAGCTGCATGATGGCCACAATCATCGAGATTTTCTCTGAGACTGAGGATTTGGCATAGAGTAAGTGCTCAGTCCACCATCCATGTGTCATCTTGTTTGGTGAAGAAGAGGGCCAGCAAGGGCAAGGGAGAACCTTGGTGAGCTGGATTGGTGCAATGGTAACAACAATGAACTGCAACATGCTAGCAATTGTGTGGATGATACAGGTCTGAGCAACATTTCGTTATGTTGTACATGAGGTTGCCATGAGTTGGAGTCAACTGGATGGCAGCTAAAAGCTAACAAGGTACTGAGTAAAACACTTGTTATCAAGTTGACTCTGATCCATGGTGGCCCCATGTGTATCAGAGTAGAACTGTTTTCAGTGGTTGATTTTTGAGGTCTTTCTTTGGAGGTGCCTCTGGGTGAACTGGAACCTTCCACCTTTCCATTAGCAGTCAAGCACATTCACCGACTCCACAGCAACTGCTTTTTAGGTGTTTAGTAAACATGTGTTAAGTTAATGAGTTTCTCAATCAAGCAACACAACAAACAAAACAGAAAGTCTTAATCTTCTATTTGAAATCAAGGTGTGAGATCACATAGTCAAAGCGTTGCAGGCAAGCTTCCCAAGAAGTTTCGGTCATGGAAATTATTATTTCTGTGATGCTTGGCAGTTGCATTATACACGTTCTTTGGGATTGTCATTTTTCAAGGTAATATGCGTACTTGCCTGACATAGGAAGAGCATACGGTACATCAAACCTTAGGAGTTCTTTTAAGATATTCATCATTCCTTTCAGATTCTATTTCTAAGCTTATATATGACAGTTAACCTTTATATTTATTCTCCAGAATATATGGTGATTCTCCTAAGAAAGGTCCTCCAGCTACCTCCCTCACCTTTTTTATTTTTATTTTTTTAATGCTGAAAATATCACTTGGCCAGGAGTAGCTATAAGTATGTATTTTCCTACTTAAAATGTTTCTTTTTCATGAGTGATTTATATACATATACATGTATATGTGTGTGTGTATATATATATATATATATATATAACTATTTTAAGCTCTGTGCAAGCACCTTCTAAACCCTATGCTTGTCACCACAGCTCTCTGTCGCCTAGGCATTATTATCAGTATTCCACAAATGAGTAAATAAAGGCTCAGAGAAGCAAAACACCTTGGCGAAAGTTACTCAGCTGGTAAATGACACCTCTACGACTCAAAGCCAGCTCATCAAACTGTGAGCAAAGCTTACGATATTCACCACTATCCTATTGCCATTTATAGTTCAGACAGGATCTATTTTTTTGTCTCTGAAATAGATGAAGGCACTGGATTCAGGAGTTATGTTGTAAATCAGGTTTTTAATAGGACAGGTGAAAATTCGGTCCCATTTCATGAGAAATCTAGGGAGAAACAGCCATGGATGTATATTTGGCTGAAAAAAGAAGTCAAAGGGGGAAAAATTTTGCTCCTTTCCTACTTTTATGTCCTTCTCCATTAAATTTCTGACCTTAATGAAGTTTCTACCTAGAAAAGAGTGGTCTTGATTCAGATCGAGCAGAACAGCACCAACCTTGGTGTCCTTTGGCCAATAATATGACACCGTGGACACAGGGAGGTAACAGCCGCATTAAGCCTAATTACAATGAAATTCACAGACCCATGTTCTCTAACAAGGACCTTAACCATCCTTTCAATTAGCTCTTAAGGCACTTAACGTTGGTTAACTACTACCTCGGTGAGAAGGTGTTTTAGACAGGAAATCACTGCTGAGTCCTTCAGTCTAAATATAGGAGGTTCCATTTGGGTCATATAATACAGGTGACTCTTTCTCTGTGCCAGAATATTTCATTTGGAATTCATATGATCAGCCATTATTGAGTACCCCCTGCATACAAGAAACTGAGTTACACAGGCTAAAAACTACAAAGATGAATAGGTTATTCATAGGTTATTCTTAAGTTTCTGTTTTTTGTTTTTTTTTAACCATTGTTTAATTAGGAAAGTAATTCTTATTGAGGGTTATAATTTAAACAGTACAGAAGGAAATTAAATTAAAAAAAAAAAAAAAACCTTCTATTTGGCAACACTTTCCAAAGACAGTATCACTCCTTGAAGTCCCATTAACAATTATTTTTCTGTTCTTCAAATAGTAATTTTGCATGTACAGGTTGTATATAGGCATATGTGTATGCATAATAAACCTATTTTATGTACATTAGACCATACTTGATGTTATGCAACTTTTCTCAATTAACGTAATAACAATATGTCTTGGAAATACTCTAAAACATCTCATAGAGATTAGAACAAAACAATATAATCCAATGCATGGATGCAGGAAAGCCATTTAATCAATTTCAATTGAAGAATAGTTAGCTTTTTTATTAACACTAAAGTGAATATTCTTATTTACATCTTTGTATTCTCATGGGAAAATATCTGTGTGATGAATTTCTGATAGTGTAATTGCTGGGTCAAAGAGGATCTCTTTTAATTCAGGTAGCTATTATTAAACTGCCTACCAAGTAAATTTCACCATTTATGCTATTTCTGTACAAGAATGATTGGCAGGCAACTGTATAAATAGCTTTTTAGTAATCAAAATAAAACCTGTGCATCATTAACAATATTAAATAATACAGAAGGGCTCACAGCAAAAGCAAAGTTTATCTTTCACATTTCCAGTTCAGCTCCAAAGAGGGACTAATTTTTAAATCTTTCACTTGTCTCTGACCTGAAGTCTTCAGGTAATTACCCCAACGCCTCGAAATTGTGTTTTACTATGCTTATCGGTTAGTCAGTTTTAAGTATTAAGGATTTCCCCTTATTAGACTGAGAACAGTTGTTGCCTTAATTTCCTTCTTCCTCCCCTTTTACCCTTTTCTTATGGATTGAATTGTGTCCTCCCAACATAAAATCCTGGCCATATGCTGTCTATGATGTAACCATGTAATTAAACCAATTGGTCTTGGATGGAGCAGATTATTTTCCATAATATAATCTTATACAATGTAATGCAACCACCTTCCTCAATGCCATCTAGCGTAATGCAGTCGCTCAGTCAGTTGAGGTCATACCAATGCAGTGTAAATCCTAATCCTAATCACATCTGAGTTGTAAAATAGAGAAAAAGAGCATTAAACACAGACACACAGACACACACAGACACACACACATGGTAAGAGAGACTTCATGTAAAAATTGTCTACAAGCTGAAGAACCAAGGAATGCCTGGGACTACCTACCCAGAAGGAACTGACATGGCCGAGACCCTAATTTGGATTTTAGCCTCCGGAACTGTGAAAAAATTGATTTTTCCTCTTTAAAGTCACCCACTTGTGGTATTTGTGTTATGACATCATGGAAAGTAAGACAAAAGTTGATAGCAAAGTTGGGGTGGTTTTCACTAAAACAGGTTTCTATTTCTTCACACACTTAATTCTTTGTTTTGCCTCCATATTAGCAAGACAACAACATGTATTTTCTGTTGGATAATCATTTCAGGGGCCCTGCTTAGCTCATCTGCTAACCAAAAGGTCAGCAGTTCGAATCCACCAGCTGCTCCTTGGAAACCCTATGGGTCAGTTCTAGTCTGTTCTGTATGGTCACTATGAGTCAGAATCAACTAAACAGCAACAGGTTGGTTTTACAATCATTTTAAGCCTTCTTATTTTGTTTTTAGATTACTTTTAATGTTGAAAATTTAAAAAAATTGTTTACTGTGAAGACGAACATACAGTTTGATGTATAGCCAGAGTGTACATTCATGGGTCACTTAACGTCCATGAAAAGTTCTGTGATTTGGATGGTGTGCAACTACCATATTATGGAAGAAAGTCTTTTCAGGCATCTGCTTGCAGAATAAGGTGGTTTTGTTCATATTAAAAATTTTCTGGGACAAATAACCTTCCTCCTCAATTAGTTTATCTAAAGTTTCAACAAATTCTTCTTTTGCCTTCACATCAGCACTCACAGACTCACCACTCACTTTCACATTATGCAGAAAAAAATATTGAAGCCCTTGAACCACCCAGAGCTAGCACGAAGCTTGATATCACAGTCTGATCCTGCTTTTTCTTTAAGCATCTCGAGGAAACCTTGTGCCTTAGCAGTGATCGTCAGCATGCTGAGAGGGATTTGCTTGCGTTTGGTCCTCAATCCACATCATTAACAATTTATCCATATCTGATATAGGTCCCTCTCGCATTTTCAATAACCTTGTAGCTTTCAGTAGAACAGATCCTTTTAAAGCTTGACAAATTTTTTCTTTGTTGTTGAGGATCACCATGATTGTTGAATGTGACATGTCTAAATCCTCTAAGTCTGTTCTCTGATCAGGATTTCTGAACTCTATTATAACCTTCTGGGACCATGGGTGTATACGCAAAAAGGCATTACACAGAGCATGACTGTATTAAGGATACATTTCTTATTGTACTACTTTTGCTTTTTTTCTCTTTATATATTATATCATCAAAAATATTAAATAATATGGAAGGGCCTCTCTTCCTGTACATTTTTTGGAGTGTGTGATACTTCTGGCCAAATATTTCAGAGAAAGTACAAAGAAGAAAGCAAAAAGAACACAAAAGAAACAATCTAGATATCCATGGTTAAGGGAATGGACTAATAAAATATGTATGTTAATTATAAAAGACTATAGAGAAGGCAAAAAGAATAAAAATCTATCAATTCTACGCACACACACACACATACACACAAATGCTCATTATGTATACATTTATATAATACGTTTGTGTAACTACCGCCCATCTCAAGGTTTAGGATACATGAAACACCACTCACGTTCTTCCCTTCTAGGTCAAAACCCTAGAAGTAAATATTAACCTAACTTTTTATCACCTTAAATTAGTTTTGCCTGAAATGAAACTCAAAAGAATAAAATCTGTAGCAAGTAAGTGAAAGTCCATTCACTAAATAACGGGATATATATACATATACACACACTTATATATGTATGTGTATGTATGTGTGTGTGTACATATATATATGTCTTAGGCTGGGTTCTCTAGAGAAGCAAAACCAGTGAAGCTTATAAATATATATAGAGAGAAATGTATACAAGGAAATGGCTCGCGTGGTTGTAGAGGCTGGAAAACCTCAAGTTTGTAGGTCAGACTGGAGGCTTCTCCTGACTCACATAGCTGCAGGGCTGGTGAACCCAAGATCGGCGGGTCAGACAGTAGCCTTCTGGCTCACATACTGTGGAGGTCGAGGAATCCCAAGATCGGCAGGTAAGATGGCAGGCCACTAGCTCACAGGCTGCATAGGTTTACAAACCCCAAGGTCAGCAGGTAAGCTGGTAGCTCAAGTCCCGAGAACCAGGGGTCAGATGAACAGAAGCCAGCTGCAGGACCCTGAGCAAGCAAAAGCCAGTGAGCTTTGCCAGAAAGTCCACATATATTGGATGCAAGCCTTACCCTCAAGGAAACTCCTTTTCAGCTGATTGGCTATTCATAGCAGAGCTCATCATGGAAGTGATTACATTATATCGGATCTCATTATGGAGGTGATTAAATCATTATATATCTGTCAAACTGCATTATAACTGACAAACCACTGAGAATTATGGCCCAGCCAAGTCGACACACAACTTTAACCATCACAATATATGTGTATTTATACACACACACTCATAAATTAATGCAGGCTATCTGAAAAAGGCACATAAAAAACACAAGAGTGGACTATATTTCAATCCACCACCCAACTGTCAGTCTGTCATACTGTGGTGGCTTGTATGTTGCTATCATGCTGAAAGCTATGCCACTGGTTATTTCAAATACCAACAGGGTCACCCAGGGTGGACAGGTTTCAGTGGAGCTTCCATGCTAAGATATTAGGAAAAAAGGCCCAGTGATTTACTTCTGAAAGGTAGGCATTGAAAACCCTATGGATCACAACAGAATATTTTCCGATATAGTGCTGGAAGATGAGCCTCCCTAGATTGGAAGAAACTCAAAATACATAGTGGCCTTAGCAATGGGCTTGAGCACACCAAAGATCATGAAGATGGTGCAGGACCAGGCAATGTTCCTCTCTGTTGGACATTGGGTCACCATGAGTGGAAACTGACTTGATGGCAACTAACAACATATTTTGATATTTAAATACGCAGTGTACAGAGAAAATGGGATTAGAGGTGGGGTTAAAGAATACCAAAAATAAGCAGTCAAACAAACACCTTTAAAATAAATAAAAATATATGAGATTCTATTGCATTTTAAATTGAGGAGTGTGATCAAGTAAATTATGAGTTGGAAAAATTGAAACCAAAATAAATTTTTAAAAATTTGTTTGGGAAATTCAGAATTGTTGCATATATTAAAACATATTTATTTCATCAAATTTCATTTATGTGAAAAATTTGGTATAGAGTTCAATGTTGAATATTACATTTCCATAGTACTTTGAGAGGATAAATATATTGGTTTCTGGCACCGATTTGACTAGTGATATGTTTGATGCTTGCCTGATTCTTTTCCTTATGCAGATTGTATTTTAGTTTTTTTACTTTGTTTTGTTTGATTGTTAAGTTTTTTTTTAATTTTTGTTTTTATTTTATGCTATAGAAGCTTTTGTTTTTAAAATGGTGCAGCCTTTTTCACTACTATCTGAGCCCATGGTGGGTGAGAACTTCAATTACACATTAATTCTGAAACATTATCTGGCATTAAATCTTTTTAATTTTGTTTTCTATATTTTGTTTGTACTTTATTTCAGGAATTAACACTTGTGATTTGGGGCTTTAAACACTGATGCCCTTTCTTCTTTTCTCAAACCGCGTATCTGTCTTGTATTTTTTCCTGAATAGTAATAAATGCCTCTTCTATCTTTCTCTTTCCTTGTTTATTTGTTGGTTTTATATTTTCAACATCCCGATATCTCTTCCTTATTCTTTAGTAACACACAGGACAATGCTAATATTCTCTGCTTCATTCTACTTTGTCCTACTATAGTCACTGCTGATGTACTCACATTTTCAAAGTAAATATGATTGTTATAAGAGAAAATACATGCGATTCAACTGATACAGGCTATAAATGTTAGTTGGATTTGTGAACAAACAAATGTATACCACATTCAATAATACTCCACATTTTGTATCTGCATTACACGTAGTCCCTCACCTACAATGGGGTTCCATTCTGACGACTTCTTCACAAATTGTTTCTGACGTAAGTTGAATATCTCATTTTTTTTTTAGTTTTCATTATTATTGCCTTTTATTATCACTATCTTTATAAATCTGATCTTTATCGGTCTTTGGGGATTGGAAACATTACATATAAACTTACAGATATATTTTAATATACACATTAAAAAATACACAAATCATAAAAATTCACTCCAATGATGAAGAAGAGTTAGATGATGTTGACATTTTGTCAGTTATGGTAATAACTCTGCTTGTGGAAGATTCTGGATCATATGAATTACCCTTGGAAATTAGGATGGTGTTTCTAGTCAGAAAATTATTGAGAGTTGTCTGTATGGTCCATTCCATTTTTTCTTGTTATATTTCATAGTAACATCTCACTGCTTCTAGAACCTACCTATTGATGTTAGCAAAGCAATCAGAGTTTGGGTCCATGTTTTCAAGCAACTGAAACCCCTGGTATAGTTCAGAAAAAAGACTCCAGCTAATCCTTTCACTGTAAAATCTTTTGACAATTTCTCTTTCTCCTCTTCCTCAGTCTTTCTTCTTCAACATTTATTTTCTCTTCAAAATCCATTAAGTCTTGATCTATCAATTCCCTTTTTTTCATGGTCTATGAGCTGTTCCACATAGGAGATATCAAGTTCTAAATTCAGCCTTCTTACCATCTGGATGATTTTTCCACCTATCTATTTCATCATATTATCTTGATTGAATTGCTTGAACTGTGCTCACATAACTCAGCAATTTTTTCCATATCTCTGCATGCATTTTCCTGTAGCTTCCTCCCAGGAAGACACAATGTTCCAGATATATTGATGGTCTTAAGCGTGGTTGGTCGTAACTCGAATATGTCGTTAAGTTGGGGACTACCCATGTTATTGGTCTTTAAAGTAGTCTCCAAAATAATATTCAAATGCATTCACAAATAACATGTATACATAAATAAGTAGATAGTTAGATAAAGAGAGCCAGCATATGTATACATGAAAGTATACACACACACATACACACACACACAAACACGTGCAAGCATGCCATTAAAGGACATTCCCACTATATAATTCCTCTGTGCTTTGATTGTAGTATTTAACTCTGAGCCATAACAGCTAGCCTAATAGAATATTCTGTACACTCTCAGCCAGTGAGAGCTGGTACACCCTACTGACATGTTCTCTGCCAACAGGTAAGTTACCATGATATCCTAATTGAATGTAAACTGTAATATGTGTCGTTTATTCCATTGTGAGCTCTCATTCGCCATTTAATTTAGCGTCTTGGCAAAGACTCTTGACCCAATAAGACTGACAAAACATATAAAAAAGATATCAAGGAAGAATATTATTCTGCACTTTCAATGCAAATTTTACATCATCTTTAGATGGAGAAAAATAAGGTAATTACTAAGATCTAACTCGGGATTGAGTATAACTGCCCCATAGGGTTTCCAAGGAGCAGCTGGTGAATTTGAACTGCAGACCTTTTGGTTAGCAGCCAAACACTTAACCACTGTGCCACCAGCATATAGATGTATAGAAAAAACTTTAATACAAAAGCCAAAACATACTTCATGTCTAGGGAACATTATTCAGGAGCTATAAATTTAGGCTTTTGAATCTTGAACTTATACTAGCCAATATAAAGTTCCTTATGATTTTTATCCCCATGTTAATTTAATATGTTGATGTTGGCATATATATATGTCATGCACATGTATATGTGTGTGTGATAGGTGTATACATATCTATGCATACACATATATACCACATGAGTCTTTTTTCTACCGATGGATGTTATCCCATCAAGGAATTTAGTATTGTTAGTTGCCCTTGATTCTGTTCTCCAGCTTATGATGACCCATGTGTTCCAGAGTAGAACTGCTCCACTGGGTTTTCAAGGAAGCAGATTGCCAGGCCTATCTACTAAGGCACCTGTGGGTAGATTCGAACAGCCAACCTTCTGGCTAGCAGTCAAGTGCTTAACCGTTTGTGCCACACAGAGACTCTTTGATTTAGTATCAAAATTAAATACAACATTTGGAGTATTTAAGAAGACAAATGAAAATGCAGATGAGTTTTCATATGCTAGTGATATAGAAGAATGAACTCCAATGTGCTTAACTAGTAAAGTCTAAAACTAAAGGGAATAAATGATGTAAATCAGGGGTAAGGGCAAAGGGATAGTTATAATAAAATAATATTTATAGATTCCAATAGCAAAAAAAAAGACGTACAGTCTGAAGAGATGACCAGATGAGTTCATTTTTTAAAACCTACATTTCACGGGTGACAGGAAGAAAATAAAATCTGGAGACTGTATAACAACCTAAGAAAGCAAAGCTGGCAAAGAAAATGAAGTTTACAGATTGGAAAGAAACGAAAAAATAACTACTGACTTAAACTCACCAGGGAATACTTTAAAAAAAAAATGTGAACATACATAAACCAGCAGGACTAAATAAAATGGATCCTTGGGCATTGAAGGAATTGACTAATGAACTTCCCAGCACAATCACAATTGTAGCTGGAAAGTCGTGGAGACTACAAAGAGCTAGAAAATTGGAAAACAACAAGAAATGTGGCATCATTTACTGAAAAAGTGTAGCATTGTTCTATCATGTACTTTCCAATAAACTGAATGCCGACACTTTAAAAAACAAAACAGACTATTAAAGCAGCCCTGCTTCAGCTCCTCCAGGGCAAGCACTTTGGTGAGCATGGTAGATGGTTCTATTTGCAGGGCAAGGGGAAACTCCATAAACAATATTCGCTGAAGAGTGTAATTGAGTCACAGTCATCATAGCCCACTTGGCAAATCCAAGCGTTTCTCCCACAAAATCATATAGAGGATAGATAATAGGAATTAAAAGCCCTGTGTTTAAACATTCCTGATATTCACAGGAATATTCACAGGAATTATTTATAGAATAATTCACCAAAGGTGAGATTAATTCACAATGAAACAGGATAGTGGAAATGAGTTTTGATTACATTTTGTCATTGAGCGCCCATGGGCTTAGATGTTAGGCAAGACTAGATTTGAGTCCCAGGTCCCCCAATTTATTTATTTTACTAGAAAAATGTAATGAATCTCTCAGAGTCATAGATAATCTACAAAATATCCAACAGTAAGAATTATTTATTTGTTCATTCCTATGTATTACTTTTTAGAAAGGAGATAGGGCAGCTTCTTGTACACAGCTAGACTTGAGAGTCATTAAGGAGAATATGTCTTAGTAGAACTATTATATATGAAAAATATAATGATGGGCTGTTCACTACTGCTAATATAGTTAAATAAATACACATGCAGGTTTTTCTCGCTTTCTGTAAATAGTCAGCCACTTAAACTTGGCGTGTGTCAAGTAATTTAAAATTAGTACAGTTAACTCACAGCATCGATGAACTATTTAGAAGCAATTGAAAGTTGACTATTTACTTGTCTCCCACACAGGAGTTGCACTTGCCATCTTCATTCATTTCTATAGAACTAACCTGCAATTTCCTCTTCTCTGTTGCTTTTTTCATTTAGTTTATCAGACAATGGAGATAGGAAAGTTTGCATTTCTGTTCATCCAGTAGTATATTCTTTTTTCGTTGTTGTCCTTGAGAATAAAAGTGTATATTTTCCTAAAGAAATATCAAATATCCTTAGGCCCTAGTAATAAGTATGACCACTTGTTTGTCAGTTTGTCATACTGTGGTGGCTTGCGCATAACTGTGATGTTGGAAGTTATGCCACCAGTATTTCAAGAACCAGCAGGATCACCCATGGTGGACAGGTTTCCGTGGAGCTTCTTGACTAACACAGACTGGTAAGAAGGACCTGGCAATCTACTTCTGAAAAAACTGACCAGTGAAAATCTTACGGATAGCAGCAGAACCTTGTCTGATACAGTGCCAGAAGATGAGCCCTCAAGTTGGAAAGCACTCAAAATATGACTGGGGAAGGGCTGCCTCCTCAAAATAGAGTCGACCTTAATGATATGGATGGAGTAAAGCTTTCAGGACCTTCATTTGTGGATACTTCACTACTCAAAATGAGAAGAAATGGCTGCAAAAATCCATTAATAATAGGAATATGGAATGTATGAAGTATGAATCAAGAAAAATTGGAAGTTGTCAAAAATGAAATGGAACACTTGAAGATCGATATCCTAGGCATTAATGAGCTGAAATGGACAGGTATTGGCCATTTTGAATCAGACAATCATATAGTATACTATGACGAGAATGACAAATTGAAGAGGAATGGCATCATAATCATCACCAAAAAGAACATTTCAAGATGTATCCTGAAATACCAGGCTGTCAGTGATAGGACAGTATCCATACACCTACAAGGAAAACCAGTTAATACAACTATTAGTCAAATTTCCACACAAACCACTAATGCCAAGACGAAGAAATTAAATATTTTTACCAACTTCTGCAGTCTGAAATTGACCAAATATGCAACATGCATTGATAATTACTGGTGATCAGAATGCGAAAGCTGGAAATGAAGAAGAATTGGCAGTTGGAAAATATGGCCTTGATGATAGAGATCACATGATAGAATTTGGTAAGACCAACAACTTATTAGTTGCAAATCCCTTTTTTCAACAACATAAACAGCGACCATACATATGTACCTCACCAAATGGAATACACAAGAATCAAGTCGACTGCATCTGTGGAAAGAGACAATGGAGAAGCTCAGTAAAATCAGTCAGAACAAGGCCAAAGGTCAACTGCAGAACAGACCATCAATTGCTCATATGTAAGTTCATGTTGAAGATGAAGAAAATTAAAACACATCCAGGAGAGCCAAAGTAAGACCTTGAGTATAATGCACTTGAATTTAGACACTATCTCAAGAGTATATTTGATGCATTGAAAACTAATGACCTAGAGACAAGACGAGTTGTAGGATGAAATCAAGGACCTCATATGTGAAGAAAGAAAAGGTTATTGAAAGGAAAGAAAGAAAAAAAAGAACAAAATGAGTGTCAGAAGAGACTCTGAAACTTGCTCTTGAATGTAGAGTAGCTGAAGTGAAAGGAAGAAATTATGAAGTAAAAGAGATAAAAGGATTTCAAAGGGCTTCTCCAGAAGACAAAGTAAAGTATTATAATGAAATGTGCAAAGTCCTGGAGTTAGAAACTACAAAGGAAGAAGATGTTCTGCATTTCTCAGGCTGAAAGAACTGAAGAAAAAATTCAAGCCTGGAGTTGGAATATCGAAGAATTCTATGAGCACAAAATTGAATGGCCCGGGAAGCATCAAAGATGGAAGGAATACACAGAGTCACTGTATCAAAAAGAATTGATTGATGTTCAACCATATCAGGAGGTAGTATATGACCAAGAACCAATGGCACGGAAGGAAGAAGTCCAAGCTACACTGAAAGCATTGGAGAAAAACAAGGCTCCAGGAATTGACGGAATACCAACTGACATGTTTCAACAAACTGATGCAATGTTGGAAGAGCTTACTCATCTATGCCAAGAAATTTGGAAGAGAGCTGACTGGCCAACCAAGTGGAAGAGATCCATATTTGTGCCTATTCCAAAGAAAGGTGATCCCATGGAATTCGGAAATAATCAAATAATATCATTAATATTACACATAAGTAAAATTTTGCTGAAGATCATCCAAAAACAGTTGAAACAGTACATCAACAGAGAACTGCCAGAAATTCAAGCTGGATTCAGAAGAGGCCATGGAACCAGTGATATCATTGCTGATGTCAGATGGATCCTGGCTGAAAGCAGAGAATACCAGAAAGATGTTTACCTGTGTTTTTTTGAGGAACCCTGGTGGCAAAGTGGTTAAGAGCTTGGCTGCTAACCAAAAAGCTGGCAGTTCAAACCCACCAGCAGCTCCTTGGAAACCCTGTAGGGAAGTTCTACTCTGCCTTACAGGGTCACTATGAGTCGAAATTGGCTCAAAGACAACTGTTTTTTTTGGTTTTGGTGCTTTATTAACTATGCAAATAAATTCTGTGTGAATCATAACAAATTATGGATAATACTGGGAAGAATAGGAATTCCAGAAGACTTAATTGTGCGCATGGGGAAGCTGTACATAGATCCAGAGGCAGTTGTTCAAAAAGAACAAGGAGATACTGCATGGTTTAAAATCAGGAAAGTTGTGTGTCAGGGTTGTATCCTTTGACCATAGTTATTCAGTCTGTATGCTGAGCAAATAATCGGAGAAGCTGGAATATATGAAGAAGAATGGAGCATTGGGATTGGATGAAGACTCATTAACAACCTGTGTTATGCAGATGACACAACCTTACTTGCTGAAAAAGAAGACTTGAAGCACTTACTCATGAAGATAAAAAACGACAGCCTTCTGTATGAGCTACCCTTCAACATAATGAAAACAAAAATGCTCACAACCGGACCAATAAGCAACATCATGATAAATGGAGAAGAGATTGAAGTTGTCAAGGATTTCATTTTACTTGAATCAGAATCAAAGCCCATGGAAGCAGCAGTCAAGAAATCAAACATCATATTTCACTGAGCAAATCTGCTGCAAAAGGCCTCTTTCAAATGTTAAAAAGCAAAGATGTCACTTTGAGGACTAAGGTGCACCTGACCCAAGCTATGGTATTTTCAGTCCCCTCATATGCACACGAAAGCTGGACAGTGAATAAGGAAGACTGAATCAGAATTGATGCCTTTGAATTATGGCATTGGCAAAGAATATTGAATACACCATGGACTGCCAGAAGAATGAACAAATCTGTCTTGGAAGAAGTACAGCCAGAATGCTCCTTAGAAGTGAGAATGGTGAGACTTTGTCTTACGTAATTTGGACATGTTTTCTAGAGGGATCAGTCCTTAGAGAAGGACATCATGCTTGGTAAAACAGAGGGTTAGTGAAAAAGAAGAAGACCCTCAATGAGATAGATTGATAGAGTGGCTGCAACAATGGGCTCAAGCATAACAACGATCCTGAGGATGGTATAGGACCGGGCAGTGTTTCGTTCTGTTACACATAGGGTCACTATGAGTCTGAACCAACTGGAAAGCACTTAACAACAATAACAAGTAACTTCCAAAGCTGATTTTAAAACCTTCCTAATTATCCCCCCAAAAATCTTTGACAACCTATCAGTGACTGACCCACGCTTCTGAAGGTCAACCAATGAGTGGCAGCTGCGGTCCTGTAACTGAGTGTAAAGGTCATATAAGCCCCAACCACCCCCACTTCCAAAAACCCACCGATTCCTGAAATACACCTTTCCCAAAACCCAGGTATAAGATTAGCAATGCTTTTTGTTCAAGCTACTTTGTCTTACAAGCACAGCTCTCGGTTCCTGAAGAAGCAATAAACAGGTTTTTATTTCTAATATTCAACGGCATTCTCTTCCTCAGCATACTTAAAGACAGCAATCAGAAAACCTGAAATTATATTTCAAGTCATTTATAAACAATTTCAATATCTTTTGAGTCAGATTTTTATATTCTACTTCACATTAACAATATCTAGTAGAATCAAAGAAGACTAACTCTCCTGAGGTATATAGGCAATTTTATAACTCATACTTTCTTAAACTCCAAATAAAGGACATTTTTGTAAACTATCTGTGAACCAGAATTTACTTAAACGCAAAGGTGATTGTATAATTTAAAAGTGATGTTTTTTCTATGCTAAAAGCTTTATCTTAAATGAAGTCTTTGTGAAAAGAAATAGAATTTTTCAGAAAGAATTGTATGTGGTGTTGGTGACTTCTGGGTTTCATCTCCCACTTCTACCTGATATAAAGGCAAATGTCTGTGTTTAATCTCGTCTTTTTAAGATTATGTATGCTCAATAGCATTTTTTTTCTCCTAGAATAATTATGAAAGCATTAATCATTATCCAAACCGCTGGAAATAGCCACTTTGCAAGATAGTTTACTCAACAGATTTATATAGAAGCTTTTAAAGTGGTGGACAAAACACGGGATACAAAAGCAAACAGACTATCAAAAAAACCCTTCATCATATGAGTACGACTATTCCATTAAATTGTCATAGTGGCACTCAGAGTCCTGGAGAATAACTTTCCATTCACTGAAATCTTCTAAATCCCTATCCAGGCAACATCTGTCAGCCACATACTGAAATTCTACTGATCTTGTACATTAATGTGGTGGGAAAAACTGGGACATCATGCCTTCTGTGAAAGAAGATATTCTAGAATTGAACAGAGACCATTTGTAGTTAGTACCATCCATTCCAGATAAGTCAACTAGAGCCAGTCTTAGTCAAGGTAGTTTCTCTGTAATAGAGGTTGTCATAGAAAGGACTCAAATACTCCTTATCTCAAAACTCTGAAGGAATTTTTTTTTTAATGAACTGCAATAAGACTTATGTTAATAGAGGAATTATGATTCATTTTTGTGATCCTATACAAGGTTTCTTTCTTTGGAAGACAGTAAAATTCTCATTATGGTGAGTAACTGAAGGAAATAGATCTCAGCTCCCACTAGGACCACTTGTCCATGTCTTCCACCCCACACCAGGGACTATTGACCACACCTACACTTTGGATCTGTCAAATCCTGCACAAAGAAAAGTCTCCTTTATCCTTTGCTTCGTTTGAGGAAATAGAATTTGCAAGGCACAGAAACCAAGGCCTCAGCTGTATTCTCATGTGAAGAAGGATGAAATTCTCTAAGGGAGAAGGCACAGGACAAGAAAGTATTTCGTTCCATTCTGCATGGGGTCGCCATGATTCAGTGGCTGACTCCAAGGCAACTAACAACAGTAACATAATCATATGGGCGTCTTTGTTGGTACAAATGGTTAATGTGCTTGGCAGTTAACTGAAAGGTTGGAGGTTGGATTCCATCCAAAGCTGACTTGTAGGAGAGGCCTGATGATCTGCTTCCAACAAACCAACCTTTGTAAACCCTATGGGGCAGACCTCTACTCTGACAAACATGGGGTTGCCATGAGTCACAATAGATTGGACGGCAACTGCTTTTTTATAACTGTATGGTATGAAGATAAAGGGGAGTCCCTGGGTGGCATAAACAGTTAAGCACTCAACTATTAGCCAAAAGATTGGGCATTCAAACCACCCAGAGGCAAACTGGAAGACAGGCCTGGGGATCTGCTTCCAAAAAGCCACAGCCTTGAAAGCCCTATGAAGCAGTTCTACTCTGCACACATGGAGTTGCCACGAGTTGGAATCAACTGGATGACAACAAACAAGAGTAACGATGGATAAAGGAAACATCCACAAGAACAGACCCCAAGGTGTTCAGATTGTGAGATTACTTTCTCCCCCAGCACATACTCCCCAACCTAGTTTGTGTTTTACCTGAGATGGTTAGAAATACAAATTCAAGTACACCTATAATGTATTGCTTTTGTTACCATTAATTATTGAACTTTATTAGTTTTTTGAAATATGAAGTATTTCAAATATTCAGAATGTTACTGTGAATAACACAGCAAAGAAAACCAATAAACTCACAACCTTTATTTATGAAAAAATTTTTAAAATATTATAGGCAGACTTGAAGTCAGTAACCAGACTTATCCCTGCCTACCTTTCTCTTCACTTCTCTAGCTCCTCAGAGATACCGCCATTCTAATGATAAGGCATAGCATCATAACCATCATTTTACAGTTTTACTCTAAAGTTATATACAAATTATCTCTTTCTGCATATATACATATATATATACATAAATATGTGTATGTATATGAATAATCATAAACAATGCATATAATAGTGTCTGTATACTTTAAAAAATTACATATTTACATAAATTCTATCACACAAATGCAATACTTGACAATAGTTATCAGCAGAAGTCTGGGGAACACCTATATGGGTAGATTCTAAGGCTAATAACAAAGGAGAGTAGACTGAGACATAGTTAAGGCAGAATTTATTGTTATGAATGCACTTACTACAGATTTCTTGTTTAATGTATCAGTTCTTACAGATGAGGGTGGCTTTAGCAGCGATTTCATTGATTGGAAGCTGAGATCCCAGAGCTTCATTGGCTTAATATGGAGAAGAAAACTCAGAAGCTTAAGGAGAAAGAAATGTATGACCTGTTCCCCCATTCCTTAACTGTATTCTACAGGAAAGACCAGAACTCCCTTCACTGGACTTTTAGAGATATTTTAGTGAGATTAGTATCTGCATTTTTGTAAGTCTCTGTGGCTGTTGTCCTTTGTAGGATAGGTATGACTATGGGGATATTGACATTGATACAGGCTTCTTGATTTCAGTAAGACTGGCTGGATTACAGAGGATCAGAGACCAAGTAGCAATACTTAATTGCCAAAGAAATGGTAGGAAGTAGAGACGTGCCAGTAATCAGAAAGTCTTACCTGTAGAAATATTTCATGGAGGTTAATGGTCACAATATTCCTGATAACATTAGAAAGGCAGTCTACTAGAACATTCTTTGATCTTTATCACAGAAAAAAACTCTGGGTTTAGTAGCTGAAAATCTGACCTAAGTCATCACAGTCAGAGGTGTAGTGAGGGGAAGGAGACGGGGGCACTTTTCCCTGGGTACAAGTCCGAAGGGGCACCAGACAAGGCACAGAATGACATTCCAAGACACTACAAATGTGAACGGCATCTGACTGAGGCAGCCTGACAAGAAGGGGGAAGGCGTTTCTGCTGATGCGTTGCCGCTATCAATGTCTATTCATCTTGAAACTGGGGGGATGCAATTTAGACATTATCGCTGTGCGCTGGTTGCCCTCACTGCACTTTTGTTCACAGTGGATAGTTAAGACCTCTTTCCCACTTTCAAAACCGAGTTCCTTTCACAGGCCAAGAGCCCCTTTAGCAAAAGAGAGGTCAGGACCCTGTGAAGAAGGGCCTGCACCATTGCTAAAAGTACAATTTGTAAATTCTCCTGCAAGCCTTCCCCAAAGGGATTTGTACCATATACTAGAGTGATTGTTTAGTGGGGAAAATGGCATAAACAGATCTTTCAAGGACATCTAGCACTGCTTGTGAATTAATGCTGTTCCTGGGCACTCAAAATGACACTGTGGCCTACTAAGCAAATTGGTGCATATAGAATTAGCTCATGTCCATCGCTCAGTGGGCCAGGTTGGTCCATGAACCCATCCTGTAGTTATTTCTTCGGTTCCTTAATGTATAATTGGAGTGGACATTGTTGACTATGGGAAGAAACCCACACTGGCTTGCTGACAGTGGTGAAGGTTATTGTGGCAGGAAGATCTAAGTGGAAACCTTTGGAGCTCCCTTTCTCTATCAAAATAGTAAACTGGAAGCAATACCATAATCCTGGGGCAATTACAGAGATTAAGGCCATCATAAAAGTCATTCAAAAGCAAGGGTAGTGATACCCTTCACATCCACTTTTTACTCACCAGTTTTGCCTTTGCAGATGATGGATAGACCTTGGAGAATGACTGTGGACTATTGTAAACTTAATCAGGTGGTGATTTCAAATGAATTTGCTGTTCCAGATGTAGTGTCTTCACTGGAGCATACTACATGGTTCCTGGCATTTGACATAGATAATACCTTTTTCTCCATACCATTTACAAGCACCACCAAAGTAATTTTCTTTAACCTGGCAGGACCAGTAAGAGACCTTCTTAGTCTCGCCTTGGTCTGTCAATTCCCTTGCTCTCTGACATAATATAGTCCACCGAGATCTTGATGACCTTGACATCCCACAGACATCATACTAGGCATCTACATTGGCAATATTATATGGATTGGATCAGTGGAGCACAAAGAAGTAAGTACTCTAAACGTCTTAGTAAGACATATGCAAATTAGAGTGGATCCCTTCTCCAGGCACAGGGAGAGAATTACAGGCAATCCCAGGATTACAAAGGAGATCTCTCTCTAACTGTGTCTTTTAAGTCTTTAAGCCAAATTTGTAGGTAAGTTGAAACAGGTGCGCATGGTTCTTATTTAGCCTTACTTTAATGCAAGAAAAGGCTCAAAGTCTTTTCAATGATTTAAAAGCTGTACGCACAGCAAGTGATGGTGATTGTGATGAAGAATTTGTTGTGAGTAGGGGTTGGTTCATTTCAAAGTGAGGGCAAATTTACATAACGTTAAAGGACAAGTACAAGTTGTCAGACGTTCATAATCCGGGAACTGCCCATACTGGTAAAATTCTTGAACTGTCATTTTCCAGAGCGTAATAGTTCAGACTGCCCTCCATCTGCCAGTTTGTCATACTGTGGTGGCTTGTATGTTGCTATCATGCTGGAAGCTATGCCACCAGTATGTCAAATCCGATGAATTATATGACCCTAAGGCTCCCCAGCATGTTTTCTCATTTTCAAAATGGGCGACTGAGAGCTCGACATAACTAACGCCATGATGAACCTTTAAGTTGTTTTTTTTTTCTTTTTTCTTTGCCTTCTCCTTTCCGCATACCTTTGTTAATGACTTTGTTTTGTTCTGTCCGGCCACCTGTGGCTTACCACCCTCCACAGGAGGATTGGAGCCCAGATGTCTGACATGTATATCTTAAGTCTGATAAGGAGATGTCCAGCATGTATCTCTTTAGTCTGATAAAGAGTCTTCTGTAATTACCTTGTAATGAATAACTCATCCTGCCATGCCATCTATGGGCTACAAAGACACTTCTAACCTTTGTAAAAATCATATATAAGCTCTTATGTAAAAATGTCTTTTGGGACTCCATAGAGACAGCCTGCATTGCTATCGGATCCCCATTGGTGGCCACCTCCTAAATAAACTGTCTCACTCTTTCCGACTTGGAGTATATTTCATTGGCTTGACTGCTCCAGGGCACGGACGCTAATCGGGCAACAAATTACAACAGACTATTTTCATAGTGCTGGAAGATGAGCCCCCCTATGTTGGAAGACACTCAAAATACACAGTGGCTGCAACAATGGACTCGAGCATATCAACGATCATGAAGATGGTGCAGGACCAGGCAAGATTTCATCCTGTTGTATGTGGCTCGCCATAAGTCAAAGCAGACTGGATGATAACTAACAATAACAACCTTAGCTCAGAGAAAACATTTTACTTGTCAGCAATTCCTGGTATTCTATAGCTTCCTGCTATGTGTGCTTGATTTATTATGAAATATTTGAAAAATAATGTAAAACATACAAAGAATAATATAATAAATTCCCATGTGGGTGTCATCCAGATTGAATTCAGGTGAACATTGTGCTGTATTTGTATTTTATTTTTACAGAAATAAAGTACTACCAATGTACCTTATACCTACTTTGTCTTCCTGCCCAACGCATTCTCTTCTCTTTCTCCTCTGATAGAGTTGGTATGTATTTTTACATGCATATTTTTACTACATATGTATATAAATATAAAACATAGAATATTTTGGAGATTTTAGACTGAATAAATTGTATCATATTGTGCTTTTTCCTCATTTACTTTTTCCTCTTTAACAATTTTTGTTCAAGAATTATCCCTTCCACATGAACCATAGCCTTCACCAGCCTTACCCTAGAAGAACTATATGGTGCCCGGGTGGGCTACAACTACCAACCGCTCTGACAAGGATCACAATACAGGGTCCAGAACACGGCGGGAGAAAAATACAGAACAAAATTCAAATTCACACACACACACAAAGACCAGACTTACTGGTCTGACAGAGACTAGAGAAACCCCTGAGACTGGGGCCCCAGGACACCCTGCTAACTAAGAACTGTAACCACTCTTAAAGTCCACCTCTCAGTCAAAGATTTAGACAGGCTTATAAAGGAAACAATAATACATGTGAGGAACATGCTTCTTAGTTAAAACAAGTATGTGAGACCAAATAGGCAACCCCTGCCCAAAAGCAAAGACAAGAGGACAGAAAGGGACAGGAAAACTGGATGAATGGACACAGAAGCCTGAAGTGGAAAAGGGAAAAGGGGAGAGTGATGACACAATGTGGGGTTTACAACCAACATCATAAAACAATTTGTGTATAAATTTTTGAATGAGAAACTAATTTGTGCTGTAAATTTTCACCTAAAGCACAATTAAAAAAAGAATTTTCCCTTTAGAATAGATGTAGCTCTAGTTCAGCCATTTTAAATCCTGAGCATGATAACATTTCATAAATTAATAGACCACAGTTTATTTTTCCATTTGTCTTATTTGTAGATATTTCCTTCCCCACATTTTATGCCTGTGTGTTGCGTGTGTGTGTGTGTGGTTTTTGTTGTTGTTGTTGTTTATTCATGATTCTACAAATTGTATTACAATAAACACTGTCTTAGGCTGGGTTCTCTAGAGAAGCAAAATCAGTGAAGGGTATATATAGATATATATATACATATATCGAGAGAGAGAAAGAGAAAGAGGGAGAGAGAGAGAGAGATTTAGCTCAAGAAAATGATTCAAGAGGTTGTAGAGGCTGGCAAGTCTCAAGTCTGTGTGTCAAGCATAGGGCTGGAGGCTTCTCCTGACTCACTTAGGTGCAAGGGCTGATGAACCCAAGATCAGCAGGTCAGACAGCAGGCTGCTGGCTCACAGGCTGCGGAGACTGATGAATTCCAAGATTGGCCAGTCAAACTGCAGGCCACTGGCTCACAAACTGGAGGCAGATTAATCCAAGATCAAAAGGTAAGAGAGCAGTCTGCTGGTTCACAGGCTGCAGAGGCTGATAAATCCAAAGATCAGCAGGTAATACAGCAGGCTACTGGCTCAAGTACCAAGAACCAGAGGTCAGATGATGACAAGCCAGATACAGGAGCCAGAGCAAGCAAGCTTTGCCAGTATATATATATATTGAAGGCAGGCCACACCTTCAAGGAAACTCCCTTTACAACCAATGGACTGATCACATCAGATCACATCATGGAAGATGTGTACATCATTACATAACTGCCAAACCGCTGAGAGTCATGGCCCAGCCAAGTTGATACACAATCTTAGTCATCAAAATCACCCTTAAACATTTCTCCACGTGTTTGTAGTTGAGTTTCTCTAGCACTGGAAATCCTGTGGGGCAGTTCTACTCTATCTTTTAGGGTCCCTATGAGTTGTAATCTATGGCAACAGGTTTAGTTCTGGTTTGACAGTCCAGTATACCTTTATTTACAGAATAGGTGCCTGGTGGTCTGTGGGCTGAATTTTGCACCCCCCGACTCTTGGGATCTCATCACTTAGGATCAGGAGAGAAAACCCAAATAATAATTACTTAAACACCAAAACCAAACCAAACCCATTGACATCAAGTCAATTCCAACTCATAGTGACCCTATAGGACAGAGTAGAACTGCCCCCATAGAGTTTCCAAGGGACGAAGGAGTGACTGGCGGATTCGAACCGCCGACCCTTTGGTTGTAGCCGCAGCACTTAACCAGTAGGCCACCAGGGTTTCCACTTAAACATCAGTCAGGTAAATTTAGCTTGCATATCATTGTCCAAACTCTTTATAAGGCAACAATTATCTGCAAGGGAGGAGAGGAAATATCCATTTTAAGTAGGGCTTATTATCCCCAAGTAAACTGGTATCTGTGGTTAAGAAAAGAGTGCAAACAATTTCTGCAGTTTGAGTTTGATTTCCTTTTCTAGCACATCTTTGATGTTAGATATAAAAATGGGAGCCTAGGGTATGATAGTTGGTCTAGGCTTTATATTGTCGTTAATTCCCTGGATTTACTTATATGAGTAAAGGGGTCAACTGATGTTATTTTATCCTAAAAAAGAAACATAAAATATTCCTGAAAATTCTTTCTTTCTTTCTTTCTTTTTTTGCTTTACTCATTACAGTATTGGACACAGAGTCCTAGAGCAGTTGAGCTGATTTAATGATTTAGAAAAAAGAAAAAAAAAAACTAGTCTTCCCCAAATTACAGTGATCAAAGATAAGAAAGCTTAAAACATAAATGAAACCTCAAATTCTGAGGATTTTTGCATGAAATGAGAGGGTCAGCATTTGTAAATTGCCTTTCAAATATATCTGGACTGAGAGAACATTTAGAGGCTCCCCAGAATCTTAATTCAGAGCTTGAAAAGGGCAACATATGTCTATTTTCCTCGCTAAGAAAGAAGCTGTTTGGGATTTCATTGGTTCATTTCCTAAAGCCATCTTAGCTCACTTACACATTTCTGCATAGAAACAATTCATTCTTTGGGTCTGAAAGACACCCATTCTTGGTTATCTATTTGTGTGCTGGCCATTGTCAGAGAAAAAGCCCCTTTGAGCACCCTTGTAGTCTTTTTAAGGCCCATCTTATCTTCACAAACATTTCTTGATCTACTTGTTCATCCTACCCTGGAGAAGATGGATTTGATATATATATTTTTTAAAGTTAACCATTTTGCTTGTTTTAAAATAGCACACTAAGATAGTGCTATGCACTTTTGTGATCTGTTCTTTTTGTTGTTGTTTATGCCTTCTAATCAATTCGGACTCATAGTAATCCGATAGGACAGCATAGAGCTGCCCCATAGGGTTTCCTAGGCTGTAATCTTTAAAGAAGCTGTTTTCCAAGTCTTACACCTGTGGAAACACTTGTGGGTTCGAATCATCGACTTTTCAGTTAACTACCAAGTGCTTAACCAATGCATCGCCATTCTTTAATTCTTTGGAGTTATTTCTCTATTAAATGTTTGTATTGCTATATTTCCTATCTTATGACTTTGCCATATATCTCTTGGTAAAAAATAGTTAATATTTATAATTATTTATCAGTGAATGAGGGGATTTATATTGTATTGATTTTAAAAAAGCTTCAACATTTATCAGTATTTTTTTTTTCCTTTAGTTAGTGGTAATAGCTGTAATAGTTTATAGCTGTTAAAGCAGACTCATTTCTTTTGCTTCTTATTGTCAAAGAAGAAACTCTCATAGTCTGTTAGGAGTGAAAGAAAAGGAGTTTCTCTGAGGAATAATACAGCTTGAGCTGGGCAGCGCTAAGGAAAAACACAAACCACTCTACCTTTCAAGTGGAGAAAAGGGTCTATATAGATAGAGAACAAAGGAAATGTAGGGGTTTAATGACTGATTCTAAATAAGATCACCTTCAGCTCAAAGTCTTTGAAATGTAAAGGTCAGCCACTTGATGTTATAGATTGAATTGTGTCCCCCCAAAAAATGTGTGTCAACTTGGCTGGGCCATAATTCCCAATACTGAGTGATTGTCCATCATTTTGTCATCTGATGTAAGTTTCCTATGTATTGTAAATCCTGCTTCTATGATGTTAATGAGGCAGGATGAGAGGCAGTTATTTCATGAGGCAGGACTCAATTTACAAGATTAGGTTGTATCTTGAGTCAATCTCTTTTGAGATATAAAAGAGAGAAGGGAGCAGAGAGACAGGGAAGACCTCTTACCACCAACGGAGAACAAGGAGGGGAGCACGTCCTTTGGACCTGGGGTCCCTGCACTGAGAAGCTCCGAGACCATGGGAAGATTGATGACAAGGACCTTCCCTCATAGACGACAGAAAGAGAAAGCCTTCCCCTGGAGCTGGCACCTGAATTCGGACTTCCAGCCTTCTAAACTGTGAGAGAATAAATTCCTGTTTGTTAAAGCCATCCACTTGTGGTATTTCTGTTATAGCAGCACTACATGACTAAGACACTTGGCTAGGAGGGAGTGAGTTACCATGTAGGTGAGTATCGCCAGTTGGTTCAATTTACGTGATTACTGTCATGAACACATTTTCCCCAGGAACAAATTGTTTACATCTTGACACATTCTTTCCATAAACAAATGGTTTACACCCTGACCTTTCGCTTCCTGGGAATACACGTTGGCCCTGTCATACTTACAACTGACACGAGTGACTCCAGTTTGAAACTTTTCTGTTTACACTATTGTTTAAAACCATTTCATATTTAATTGTCATCAATAATCTATTGAAATTACTAGTTTTAACAAAAAAACATGGTATCCATTAGGGGGTATTGAGATGGGTTAAGTTTTATGCTGATGTTCTTAAGGCTGAAAAACCCCTTCCTCTGCTGTAATCTGAGCTAAAAAAATAAGTGAATAGAGTATTGAGCTACAGCATTTAATATGCATTCATGTTCTTGAGCTGTCTTGGTTGCCCAGTTTTATTCAGCTTCTATAGAAGTTGTGTTAAAAAGGTATTCTTGGTGACATTTTTAGAACTTTAATTCATATTTCCGTTGGCATTATAGCACAACAGGGACAGCAAAAACCAGAAAACTGCAACTTACAAATCATTAAGTAAAAAAAGGAAAAGAAAAAAAGTGGCCAGTTATAATTTTATCTATTAACGTGACTGGGTTTCTACATGTTGTTTTTAGGTGCCATCGAGTTGATAGCGATTCATAGCAACCCCATGTACAACAGAAGGAAACAGTGCCTGGTACTGTGCTAGCCTCACAATCATCGCTATGTTTGAGCCCATTGTTGCAGCCACTGTGTCAGTCCATCTCGTTGAGAGTCTTCCTCTTTTTCACTGACTCTCTGCTTTACCAAGCATGACGTTCTTCTCCAGAGACTGATCCCTCCTAATAACATGACCAAAACACACGAGATGAAGTCTGGCCATCCTTGCTTCTAAGCAGCATTCTGGCTGTACTTCTTCTAAGACAGATTTGTTTGTTCTTCTGGAAGTCCATGGTATATTCAATATTCTTCGCCAACACCATAATTCAAAGGCATCAATTCTTCTTTGACCTGCCTTATTCATTTCCAGCTTTTGTATGCATATGAGGCTATTGAAAATATTATGGCTTGGGTCAGGCACACCTTAGTCTTCAAAGTGATAGCTTTGCTTTTTTAACACTTTAAAGTGATCTTTTGCAGCAGATTTGCCTGATGCAATATGTCATTTGATGTCTACATAATATCATCAAACCAAGTAATAATTTATTAAACTCTTGACTGACATCATTCTGAAGTTCTCAGAAATGCATCTGCTCACGTCATCTCTGTATTTCATTTTCTTATACCTGAGTAATAAAATATCTTAAGGGAAATAGAAATAAAATCAGGAACATGCAATAGCAAGTAGCTGGTTTTCTAAAGGCTATTAATATTATAGTTTTGAGTATTTTTCTGAAACTATTACAAGTGAGAATATTATAATTTTGTGCTTATTGAATTATAGGAACTACTTCATTCATCTTGACATTTATAGAATGCAGTCTTGAATCTTGTTTTGAATCTTCAAAGCTTATCTGATTCCCTAGAGATTTAAAGTAATTTTCCATGTAATTCAATACCAATGTGATTGTCCACTTAATGTGATTTATTATTTTAAGTCATTTTTAAATGAAGAAGTGGCTCATTATTGCTTGTAGGACTTCTTTGTCTCTTTCTCTCCATCCTATGCATTTCCTGACTTCACTGTATCAAAAAGTTGTTTGGATAACACTTTTCATCATGATTCCTGAATATTGTTCTTCAGTCTTTGAATATAACTACTGGGTAATAAGAAGTCTATAAAGCCTAATAATTTTAAGTATATAAAATTAGTTTGCCTCGTATTGAACTTCATATAATTGGATTCATACATTACGTACTCTTTGGTGTCTGGGTTATTTCACTGAACATAATATTAGTGAAATAATTTCTTTTTATGAAGTATACCAGTAATTTGATCTGTTTTCCTTGTTTTTTTTTCCCCTTACTTGTGTCACGTTTCATTGAATGAGTATCCCTCTATTTATTTCTCCTTTCACCCGTGGGTGGGCATTTGGGTTGATTCTAGTTAGAGGCTGTTGAGAAAAAAGCTGCTGGGAACACTGTTCATGGCGAAGTCGGTTATGTTAAAACCGACTTATGATGGAGTCATCCAAACGGAACCCCGTTTTAAGTTGGGCACTGCCTATATACCATTTTACACATGCATCAGCATCTACAGCCTCAACAATATTTGGTATTATGAATCATTTTTTATACTTTTAGTCATTTTAATAAGTGTGTATTGGTATCTCATTGTGTTTTAATTTGCATTTCTTATAGAGAATATTGAGACAAGCACTTATTTATCTACTATTTTGGTTGTATCCTGTTTTCTGAAGTTCCTAGTCTAGTTTTTTGCTCAATTTTTTTTAAAATTGAGTATCCTAAATGTACAGCCAATTTCCTCCTCCTGCTGATCTTATCTCATGAGACTTTTGCTGCCTTTTTCAATGCTATACCCACAATGGCTACAACACTGCTTGACACTTTAAAGGTGCTCATTAAGTAATTACTGAATAGAAGAATAAATAGATGATTTTGTTTAAGACAGGCCCCCAGATCTTTTTTATTTCATATGTTTCCCTTTCATCCGCCAATGCCATTGTCATTGGGATTCCCCCGTTGACTCAAGTATGGCTTAAGAATCTATCTTTCCTTGAAAAATCTACAATATTTTCTCCCTGTATATAAAATGTTGACTTAAAAAAAGATGTTATGTTGGAAATAGCGTTCATTATTTTATTTTTTCAATTATCACTCTGTTTTTAATATCTGTCCATACTGCTGGATATGTATCAAATCATAGATCTGATTGCGGTATACTGTTCAATTATACATACCAAAAAAAAAAAAAAAAACCAAACCCACTGCTGTTGAGTCGATTCCGACTCATAGCAGCCCTATAGGACAGCGTCGAACTGCCCCATAGGATTTCCAAGCTGCAGCTGGTAGATCTGAACTGCTGAGATTTTGATTAGCAGCCAAGCTCTTAACCACTACATCATTTTACTTGTTCATATTCTGAGTTGTCCCCAACTCCCTGATATCACAGATAGTGTGGCAGTGAATATATCTACATACACATATGACTTCTGTGGAAAATTTTAAAGCTTTCCAAGAGTATATACCAATCATGGAATATGCATGGAGTCCAGGGTATAAACATGCTCAATTTCACTAAGCATTGGCAGACTGCTTTCTAACTGGCCATACCAAACTACAACCCCAACATCAGTGCATGAAGGTTCACATTTTCATTCATCCTCTGTAACATTTAATGTCATCAAACATTCTAATGCTTGTCATTCTGATGGGTGAAAAAATGTGTCTCATCATTTTAATTTCATTTATCTGTTTATAAGAAAGGCTGAGGCCCATTTAAAATACATTTTGGATATTCAAATTTCCCTTTATATAATAGCATAGTAATATAGGTCACCCACTTTGTAATGGATTCCCTTCACTCACTGATTTGCAGAAATTCTTTACATAATCTAGATATCAATTTGTCAGCAGTCTTAGATACTGAAAATACAGCTTCCGATCTGAAGGAAGTCATCTAATATCATCTAAAGTACTGTTCCTAATAGAGCTACTTAATTTGAATCCATCAGTTTTTTTGTTCTCCAGTTATTCCTTTGTGCCTTGCTCCTAGAACACAAAGTTACTCTCTTAAATTTTCTTCTAATGCCTTTTTCATCCTCATCTGGAAATTTTATCCACCTAGTTTTCACCTTTTTGTATAGGAAAACGTAAGTAAGCAACATAAATTTTCTCCATAAAGTGAATCAATAAGGCCAATTACATCTAATGAACAATCCAATGTTCCTCATTTTTTTATGATCCATATCTAAATATATCTTAAGATAATAATAAAAAAGCAAAGACACAAACCAATACTTACAGAGCAATGTTTGTATTGCATAGAAAAAGAGATGAATAAAGCTTAGATAATGTACAAACGTAATTATTTTATCTATTTGGTGGTATGGGTTTGAGTTATGAGTAAAATTTCAATTTCTTTGCTATGCATATATATTGGAAACTTTTCATCTAAACTTTTTGCAATAAAGATTTTTATTGTTTATTTTTTATGAAATAAAATATAAATATTATGAAGTACACATATCTTAAGTGGATAAAATCTGATAAATTTTTACAAAGCAAACATACTTGTGCAAGCACCACCCAGACTAATATAAAGAATATTACCAGTATCCTTTATGTAAAATAAAGAAAACAAAATTCCTCACAACTGGACCAATAAGCAACATCATGATAAATGAAGAAAAGATTGAAGTTGTCAAGGATTTCATTTTACTTGGATCCACAATCAACACCCATGGAAGCAGCAGTCCAGAAATCAAAAGATGCATTGCATTAGGCATATCTGCTGCAAAAGACTTCTTTAAAGTGTTGAAAAGCAAAGATGGCACCTTGAGGACTAAGGTATGCCTGACCCAAGCCATGGTGTTTTCCATTGCCTTATATGTGTGTGAAAGTTGTACAATGAATATGGAAGACATAAGAAGAACTGATGCCTTTGAATTGTGGTGTTGGCGAAGAATATTGGATATACCATGGACTGCCAAAAGAACAAACAAATCTGTCTTGGAAGAAGTACAACCAGAGTGCTCCTTAGAATTAAGAATGGTGAGACTATGTCTTACATACTTTGGACATGTTGTCAGGAGGGATCAGTCCCTGGAGAATGACATCATGCTTGGTAAAGTAGAGGGTCAGTGGAAAAGAGGAAGACCCTCATGGCAATGGATTGACACAGTGGCTGCAACAGTGAGCTCAAGTGTAACAACAATTGTGAGCGTGACGCAGGACAGGGCAGTGTTTTGTTCTGTGGTACATAGGGTTGCTAGGAGTCAGAACAGACTCGAAGGCACCTAACAAAACAAAAACAGAGTTGAAGAACCTATTGACATCAGTTACATTAATAATGACTGTGCAACCATTAACTTTAATCAATGAGAATTTTCCATCCTTGTAAACAGAAACTCAGTGCTTCATAAGCAATAACCTCCCCTTTACCCCCTTCCTTCTGCTGCTGGTAACCACTTTGGTCACCATACATTTGCCAGTTCTTATCTTTTTATATAAGTAAGGTCATACAATATTTGTCCTTTTGCAGTTGACATATTTCACTCAGCAAAATGTCTTCAAGTTCCATCCATATAGTAGCATGTACCAAGACTTCATTTCTCTTACTTGCAGAATAGTATTCTATTGTACGTATGTACTACATGCAATGGACCCTCCAAGGCACAACAACTGGTCTCTATTCACCTGGAGCAACAAAGGAAGAAGGAGAGTCAGGAATAGGAGGAGGAAATGAATGTATAGCTAATTGCCACCATAAACTACTGCCTCCTCTGCTATAAAACCAGAAGAACTGGATGACGCTCAGCCACCATTTGAACATTTTGATCAAAGATTCTATAGAAGAATCTTGATCAAAAGGGTGGAAATGCAGAACAGAATTTTAAATCTCATGGAATCCAGACACTCTGGTGCCATGGAGGCTGGATGAACTCCCGAAAGTATTGTCCTGAGGTAATCTTTAAACCTTAAACCAAAAATATCCTCTGAAGTCTTCTTGAAGCCAAACAATAGTTTAGCTTAACTAGTAAAGAATGTCTGCCTTGGGCATTATGTTGTTTTAAGATTTATCTATATGAGAGCAAACTGACAACAGCAATTTGAAAGATGAGATAGGAAACTTAGGGGGCAGTGAGTGTATGTTAATGGGGGAGGAATAAGTCAGGAAACGAGAGTGAGAATGTTTGCCCAACTTGAAGAATGTAATCAATGTCACTGTAATTGTACATGTAGAAATAGTTGAATTTATGTATGCTTTGCTGTGTATGTCTCAACAACAACAATAAAAATAAATTATAAAAAAAATAGTAAAGAAGGTTAACAATCAAAAAAAAAAAAAAGAAAGAAAGAAAATGTATATACAGGGGAGCAGAGAAAAAAATTACCCAAAATACCATCACCATCCAGAACCTCTTTGTATTCATTTTTTTTAGAGTAATACCTTACTGCATATAAATTTCTATTATGATTTTTTGCATTTACAGGTGTAAAACTTATTAACATCAATTACATTAATGACTGTGCAACCATTGCCCTATTATAAGCATTTTTGTATGTTATTGTTTTTAATGCCTCAAAATACCTATTTCAAAATTTACTTAACCTTTCCCAGTTTAACAAAACAGGAGGGTATTTTTGTTTTATTTCATTTTGTTTTCATACAGTTAATATCACATATAAAAAAACTGTTTAACATCACAGTGGAAAAAAAATGTTTCTTTTATCCAGACTTCATTAAAAGGAAACTAAAAACTGAAGAAAGATCTCTAAATAGATGATTACCTGAAGAGAGAACTCTTATTCTTTATCAAAGTAAGAAAAAAAAACTACCTAAAACCAAAAACTTAATCACATGTGTAAATTCCTTCTCTTTAATGTGAAGAAATAGTCAAGGGCTTTCAATGTGTAGGCAGTAAAAAAGCATCCGTCATATAATCCTTACATTTGAAAAGATGACTTGGATTCCTGGCACATGCTTGTTTATTTGTTTGTATGCAAGAGATGTCTTTAACATGTGAAATAATATTGCCTTATAGTAATTATTTCTTTTAGATTAAAAAAGTGACTTGTATGTTTCTAACTTAAACATAAATTAAACCTTCCTAACATCACTCACCACATTTCATCGGTCAATTTGCCATTCTGTTGTGACTTGCATATTGCTGTGATGCTGGAAATGATGCCAATGGTCTTTCTAGTATCAGCAGAGCCACCCACGTGGATAAGTTTCAGTGCAACTTCAAGACTGAGACAAACTAGGAAGAAAGGCCTGGAGATCTACTCCTGAAAATTAGCCAATGAAAACCTTATGGATCACAACAGAACATTGTTCAACTCGTTTGCTTTGACCATGTAATCAAGAGAGACCAGTCACAAGAGGAGGACGTTATGATTGGTGTAGTAGAGGGCCAGGAAGGGTGAAGGAAACCCTCAGTGAGATAGATGGACACAGTAGTCACAATGATGGGCTTAACCATGCTGGCAGTTGTGAGGATGACCCAGGACTGGCAAAGTTTTGTTCTGTTGTACACTAGATCGCCAGGAGTCAGTCAACTTGATGGCAGCTAGCAACAAGATTGTCACTCAAAGCTCATGTTTTACTTGAAAATTTCACGTTTGTCATCATAAATGGGCCTGTGATTTTCTGTCTCCATGTAGTCCTCATTTGGTTTACATATGTGGATTTCAAACGTGCTTCTAAAATTAGTTACGCATATTTTGATCTTTTCTATTTTCTGGAACAATGTGTAAAAGAAAAGGATGATCTATTTTTCGAATGTAAATATTCACCTTTAAAAACATCTGGGTCAAGTCTTTTTTCCTGGTTTTGTTATCATTCTTTTAGTCTTGGGGATATTAGTCTATTTCAATTTCCTCATACTCAATGTCTTCATTTGGTTATTTCATAGGAGTTCTTACTCTTAGTTCATATTTCCTTCGTTTTTTCTTATCTGTTTGAAGCTATCTATAATGGATAATTTTGATTTGGCAGAGAAGGTCTGTTTAGTTAATTCTTCTATTACTTCTATTCTTTTATTTTAAGCTTTTGTATTCCCCAGATTTCACATTTTATCCTGTAAGTTCATAATTCTTTGGGAAAAACAGCTGCATTGATTGGAAATGCGTAACCCGGCAAAAGGCTTTCATCCAAACTTCACATGATATCTTCCAATGGGAATTTAGGAATCATGGTGGCAGGTGTGCTTCAGAGTTAGAGACCCACTTTTAGCACAATATGAGCTCACCAACCTCCCATTTCCCTGCCCTCAACACATACTCAGCCACGAAACTTCCTATACTCTATTCCAGGCACTCCTCAGACCTAAGGGTTTCCTCTCTGCATTCTATCTAGACAGCCGAGGGCAGAGGAAGGGGAGGGCAGCAAGAACTGAATCTCCGAGGTCCTTCTGTCTCTACCTACTCTGGTTTGCGCACCAGCACAGCCAGCTTTATCACCCCGCAACTTCCCTCTCCCCCGCATACCAACTGTAGTGGTAAGGCGCTTTGTGGATCTTGTAGAGTGACGAGACAGCTGGGCAGTGATACCCTCAGGCAATTTGGAGAAGAGAGGAAAGAAAAGAATGATGGTAATGCTCTCTCCTGTCTGTCCCTGTCTGTTCCTCTGGCCCTCTTCTAAGCCCACACCAGGAACCTCCCACCTTCTGCCTCTCTGGAGGTTTGTCACAGTTTTAATGTTCTGAGGTCTGTCAACTTCTCTCTTGCTTTTGTGGCATCTCCAAGGTTAAGCTCTGGGAAAGGAGCCAGGTTCCTGTGTTCATTTGCCATCTTGTCAGGAGCTAGAAATAGGGAGGTTTTTTTGTGTGTGAGTTATTTATTTTAATTCAAATTCCCCACTTTATCCACCCAGGTAGTTTACAAGTGAGATCTGAAAAATAGAACAATTAGGATGAAAATGAATGGGATTTTCCAATAGGAACACAGAAAGAAAGTTCTCCCAGCCCTTAGAGGAGCTGATAAACATGCCAAAGCACAGAATTTGACTCTATATTTCCTATAAGCGACTAAAAAATGACAAAACTGGCCCTATTTCATAGGCATACATAAATCTATCTGCAGGAGCATTGTTTTCTTTTTTTATTCCTAGAGATTCTCTGAATTTCCCTCACACTAATCCCTAACTGTAATCACCTGGAGGACTCTTTTCTTCCTGGAGACTGAACCCTCTGATAGCTTTATCCAAGGCTCTTAGAGACCTGTTACCAGGTGAGGCGCAGTCATTTTTTTATTTCAGAATGGAAACATTAGTTTTAAGATTTTTCTAGATATTTTCTGAATTCATCATTTCCCCCTACCATTTGTTAAAAAAAAAAAAAAAAGTGTTGGCAGTTTATTGTCCAGTGAGACGAAAATTAAATAAAAGCTGTTCTTCAAGAACCTATCACAGCTGAAGGAACCGAATTTATGAAAATGTTAATGTGTTGCATAGACCAATTTCAAGCTCCAGGGTCCCCTGTATAAGCTTCGCCCTCCAGGCAGAGAAAAGGGCAGAGCAACACTCAGCATGGTGATTGATTACAAGCACCGAGGATCTGTTCAAAGGGAAACTTAATCAGTTGTATTTTTCATCTTCAGGCTTTTTTGGGGAAATATGATCTAAATAAAAGACAAAGTGGATATCTTCACTAAATTTTGACATAAATGCTCTAATCTCAAAGGACATGAATCAGCTCCCCACCCAAAACTGAGTCTCACCTTTAAAGTATTAAAAATACAGTGAACTGTCCTCTAGAAACCATGAGAATAGGTGTGGGGAATATTGCTATCTTCAGATAGTTGAATAAATGCTTCTGCTTAGTGCACCAAAAAATGATTCATTCTATGAGTTTAGTCGGTACAGAACATGAGAACTACCCATGAGTTGAAAACCAGTCGGTAAATGATTGAAGTCACTAGACTTCCAAGGTAGCTGAACTATAGAATTTGTATTTCCTGAAAGAACACTTGGTTAAAAGAAGGCACCACGTTCAAAGTAGCAAAACCTCAAGAAACAATTGTTGTTTTCTTTATACAAAATATTACAAACTTTAGGAATTATGTGTTATGTGGCAGGGTTGGTATATCTACACTCAAGAGAGCAACAGATACTTTCACACTTAGACTCCAGTGGAAACAGAGAAAATACCTCACCTTTACCCATTCTCACTCATGTCACCTAAAGTTCCTTTGAAGCAACTATCTTCTCTGCTATGTAAAAGTTGTCATCAAGTAGACTTCATGTAGCAGTACTAGAGGTAGTTGCCATCAAGTAGACTGGGACTCATGTCAGAGAAGAACTGTGCTCCACAAGGTTTTCAATGGCAGATTTTTCAGTAGATCACCAGGCCTTTCTTCCAAGGCACCTCTGCATGGACTTAAACCTCCAACCTTTCAATTAGCAGCGAAGCGCGTTAACTGTTTGCACCACTCCCAAGACTCTCCTCTGCTATGAACCCACCTAAAATTCTAACATTCCCTGGGAAAGGTGACTGTCAGCTATTTACAAACCTCAGCCCTTCTTCCTTTCTCCATATCACCCTATACTTTACATGCCCTCATCATACTTTATTGTGATTTCTCGTTAAGTGTTGTCTTGATGTAGTAGGAGAATACAAACTACTTCAAGAAAGGGACCTTGTTTACTTTCTTCAGTACATCCCTGATAGCGCAATACCTGGATCATATTATTGCTTATCAATATTTGCAATAAAAGAATAGGGCATAAAGAATGTATGATACACCACAATGTTAGCTGTGCAAATGTCTGGTAAATTAAAGTCAAGGACCATTTGCTTTATATATTTCCTCTAACAAAGCATGTTCAAATCACATGCAAACTCAGGGCAAGAGAGAATATCAGTTCCTTAAGTTTTATCCCCAGCACATTTGATGGTCTGGAGAAACTGTCCAATATAAATATCATGTGATCTGCATATGTTATTTTAAATTTTCTAGTGGTCATGCTAAAAAGAAAGAGAAGGAATCAATTTTAATAATAAATTATATTAATCCAACATATAAAAAATATTATCATGTAATCCAAGTAAAAGTAATGTAAAAAGCACTAATGAAATATTTTATATTATTTTTTCACACCTAGCCTTTGAAAGGAGCCCTGGTGGCACAGGGGTTAAAGCAATGCTCTGCTAACCAAAAAGTTGGCATTCTGAAGCCCCCAGTGGCTCTGTAGGAGAAAGATGTGATAGTTTGCTTCTGTAAAGATTATAGCCTTGGAAACTCTATGGGGTCGCTGTGAATGAAGATCAACTCAACAGCAGTGGGTTTGGTTTTTGGTTTAGTTTTTGAAATCTGTTGTGTATTTTACACTTACAGCACGTCTCAGTTCAGACTAGCAACATTTCAAATGCTCAATAACCATATGAGCTATTGGCTAACATAGCGGACAATGCAGGTCCAGAACAGTGCTTCTCAAACATTACGTGCACAGGGCACACCTGGGGATATTATAAAAATGTACATTCTGAGTCAGTAGGTCTGGACTGGGAATGAGACTATGCCTTTCCTACAATTTCCTAGATACTGTTAAAGTTGCTTACCTACCAATACTGAGATTTAATGGAATCAACTTAGGTACTGGACACACAGCTAAGCTTCCTGTCCCAACCCTCTGGCCAATGGTCTGTAGGCAAAAGTGATAAGTAACATTCTCAGACCTGGCCCATAAATTTTTCTCAGAAGCATTCTTCCACATTCTTTCTTTGCTGGTGTCCTGATGAGAGACCAAAGAACCAATATAGCAGTCAAGGCCATAGAGAACAACAGAGACATTAGATAGAAGAAGCCTGAGTGGCCGAGTCCTCTCCTATATAGAAGACCACCCACAAAACATTTAATTGGACTGTGATAGTCCTTTATGTTGATAATTCGTTGAGGTTTGGGATTGATTGTTATAACAATTAGTTTACCTTGACCAGCACAAGTACTTAGCAGTGACATTATATACTGGTTTACTTCTTTTTCCTTCACTCCTCTTTACCAATATAGTAAGTCATGAGAAAATGATTAATGAAAAAAAAAACGTTTTATCTGTATTTTTGCCCATAAGGATATATTTTGCCCTTTTTAAAGAGCTGTAATGGCTTTCAGATAAAATGTCTAACTGAGAGTGTCGAGAAAATTTAAACTGAAGTGAGATTAGAAAGATGGAAATTATGGCCTTAAGCGAGTGTGTTTAATTTTCTTGTTGATTGCTATGTGTACTTTTTATATTACTTAGAGTTGTTCAACTGTCCGAAACATTCATGTTATTCATGTTTTGTTCACATGTAGATACGTTTGAGAAACAATTCGTCCACAACCTCTTCAGAGGATACGTCTTTTATCCTCCCACTATTCTCTTGCTCCATCATTGTGTTTCTCCTAAACCCCACCTATTGTATATGTAGAAATGATATAAATATCATTTTTGTAAGTAATCTAACCTAACAGGTGAAATATTTTCACCACTCATGCTGTTGTTGTTAGGTGTCGTCCAGGGGGTTCTAACTCATAGCAGCTCTATGTACAATAGAACAAAACACTACCCAGTCCTGCGTCAACCTCACAATTGTTGTTATGCTTGAGCCCATTATTGCAGCCACTGTGTCAATCCATCTCATTGAGGATCTGTTTCTTTTTTGCTAACCCTCTACTTTACCAAGCACGACATCCTTCTCCACGGACTGGTCCCTCTTGATACCATGTCCAAAGTATATGAGACAAAGTCTTGCCATCCTTGCTTCTAAGGAGTATTCAGGCTGTACTTCTTCCAAGTTAGATTTGTCATTCTTCTGGCAGTCCATGGTATATTCAGTATTCTTTACCAACACCATAATTCAAAGGCATCAATTCTTTTTTGGTCTTCCTTATTCATTGTCCAGCTTTCGTATGCATATGAGGCAATTGAAAATACCATGGCTTGGGTCAGGCATAGCTTAGTTTCTAACCTGACGTCTTCGCTTTTTAGCACTGTAAATAGGTCTTTTGCAGCAGATTTACCCAATGCAGTAGATAGTTTGAGTTCTTGACTGCTGCTTCCATGGGCATTGATTGTGTATCCAAGTAAAATGAAATCCTTGACAACTTCAATCTCTTCTCCATTTATCATGATGTTGCTTATTGGTCCACTTGTGAGGATTTTTGCTTTCTTTATGATATTGAGGTGTCATCCATACTGAAGGCTGTAGTCTTTGATCTTCATCAGGAAGTGCTTCAAGTCCGCTTCACTTTTAGCAAGCAATGCCTACAATATCGATCTTCTATGCAGTCCACTTCATTTTTGACAACTTCCAGTTTTCCTAGATCTGTACTTAGTGCATTCCATATTCGATTATGAATGGATGTTTACAGCTGTTTCTTCTCATTTTGAGTCATGCCGCCTCAGGAAATGAAGGTTCTGAAAGCTTTACTCCATCCATGTCATTAAGGTCGACTCTACTTTGAGGAGGCAGCTCTTCTCCAGTTGTATTTTGAGTGTCTTCCAACCCGAGGGGCTTATCTTCTGGCACTATACCAGACAATGTTCCGCAGCTATTCATAAGGTTTTCACTGACCAGATTTTTCAGAAGTAGACTGCCAGGTCCTTCTTCCTAGTCTGTCTTAGTCTGGAAGCTCCACTGAAACCTGTCCCCAGTAGGTGACCCTGCTGGTATTTGAAATACCAGTGGTATAGCTTCCAGCATCACAGCAACAAGCAAGCCACCAAAGTAAGACAAACTGACAGACGTGTGGGCTCACCAATCATAACTTTGATACGTTCTTTTCCTTACTAAAATAACTTGTAGCCAAAGACTAGGAAAAATAAAATTGGAATACACAGAGTATTTAATAGCAGTAGATAACATTTAAAAACAGAATCATCCATGAAGAAATAGAAAAAGAAAATAAGAAATGACCTACAGATCATGCCAGAGTTCATACTTTCTGAGGAAAGTAATATATAAGATAATTGTGTTAATGTTAAATGGAAATGGATAGTTAGATTCAATTGTTTTAGATTTTTAAAGTATCTTGGTGTATTTCTTGAATAATTCTGGATATATAGGCAAAGAAAAGCAATAATGGAAAATAAGTTATAAATAAAATACTAAGGTCAGGGTAACTTACCCCATTCTGCAGGATTAAATGTCTCATCAACAAGATAAAATGGAAAATTTGAATCTACTCCTGCTGCCTAACAATGCTATTGCTGTTAGTTGCCATCAAGTCAATTCTGACCCATCGTGATCCCATGTATACAGAGCAGAGCTGCTCCATAGAATTTTCAAAGCTGTGACCATTCAGAAGCAGATCACTAGGCCCGTCTTCGGAGATGTCTCTGGGTAGACTTGAACCATCAATCTTTTGGCTAGTAGTCATGGGCTTAACCATTTATGCCACCCAGGGATTCCTGCTGCTTGGTAAAAACTAAAGATATTTCAGTTGGAATTACTACCTTTCTCTAGGCTTCTACCCAAAACAACACTTATTTTTTTTTTTTTTTGACAGCTTTTATTTAGTCCTTAATCAGGAAACTTTCCTGCTTCTGATTATTTGTTCCTAACAAGGTGGTATTTAAATATGTAAAATGTATAGAACAATGGAATGGCAGCAGTGACCAAAATTACTTAAGTTTGGTCATGACACACCCCCGATCTTTTGGAATAATTTTATAGATTCTCTCGTTAAAGTCAGAGAATGGCCCGAATAGTCAGTCTAGCTACTCATCTGTAGAATAATGTGCCCAATTCGGGAGGGAAAAGGAAAATATTCCATGACACCATCAAGTAGCTAGCTACAAGGACGGATATAGGTATCAATATGAAAAGGAAGTTAAAAGTATCAAAAATGAGCTTTTCAGAACACGGCTATGTTCATTTGTTAACTTTCCAGGGCTTGGAGGTGACTGTCTGAAAAATCCTCATTTCAAATTAAAATCAATTAGTTAACTAGTTAATTAATAAAAAATTAATCAATATGTGCTGCCACATTGTTTGCTGGGAAATGGACATCAACTCTTAGAACCAGAAGAGATTTTAAAGGTCGCCTAGTCTAGTGAAGTCATTTAACAGGGTGCTATCAGGATCTGAAAGAGGAAGTTGTTTATGCCACATTCCATGTTCATTAATTTAACAAAAAGTGGGATCAAACCCCAGCTTTCTTGACTCTCAATGTCTTCTTTTTGTCTTTGACCACTGGACTTTCCACTACTTGATACTTATTTAGATTTTAACATTAATATCATTTTAGTATTTTTTTCCTAAAAATAAGAAAACAATTGAATCAATTTGTGTGAGCTTACAGGAGAAATTATTTGCCCCCATCATACTAATGAGACTCTGTTCCAACAATAAATGTGTATAAATTTCAGAGTGCTGTGTGTCCTCAAAGTATTATCTATATTATAAACTCTGAACCCCAAAAGAGTACATTATAGATAGGTAGATAGATATACATATGTACATATATATTTGTTACATTTATAACTATGATGTGAACTAATAAATCAAGAGGGAAAAATTATGTGGTGGTTACTATGCGATTGTTTCTAAACTTCAGAATCACAGGTAAACAATTATGCTTTGATGCTAGTGTTGGGACAGCAAATCAAATGTGTTTCACAGCTGGCTGCATTTTAAACTCTGACAATAGGGGGCACTAGAGGGAGACGAGAAGTCTGGAGGAGGGGCTTGCTTCTTTCTGTTTGTTTCCTGTCCTTGTTAGAATTACACCATCAATGGTTCTTCCTCCTGGCACAGGCATTTGGTTCCAGCTGTAGTGATTAGTTAGTTTTTCTCACATACTTAGTGGAGAGAAAAACATCATAAGACTTTTGTCCCTTTCCTCAGAAGTCTAAGTCCACCTCTGTTCAGGCTGTGTCATCTTCCTGGTTCCTGAGGCACCTCAGAGGGCTGGGTCTGCAGAACCCTTCCTCCAAACTTCTAAATCCCACAAACCCCCACTACTTCCTTTTGTTTCCACAACACTAGGGATGGGTAGCTGCTTCCTGGATTCAAAATTTCTACAAAAAGTCAGAATTCCATTTTTGCTTCTTTAGCTTTATGATACCTGGTTAAACAAATATTTATATTAACATTTTTCTCTGCTGCAGTAACTGTTGCACTTCCTGTTTTCCTGACTGAATCTTGACAGATAAGGAAAAAAAAAATGTTGACAGTGACTGAGGACCTTCATGTACCAGATCTCTCTCATATACATCACTTAGCTTTCAAAATTGTTCCCAGTAATATAGTAATGTTACTATTGCCTTTCAATAGAGACATAGTTTTAGGGATACAGAGCTTGAGTAAATTGCTGTAGATCATAAATGCTGGTTGGAAGAGTCTGGAATGGGAAGATAGCAGGAAAATGTAACTCTAGTCTTTCACAGGGTGATTTGTACCTCAGTGGTACAAATTTTAAATGCTCGACTACTAGCCAAAAGGTTGGCAGTTCGAACCCACCCAGGGGCACCTCAGAAGACAGGCCTGGTGATCTGTTTCTAAAATGTCACTGTCTTAAAAACCCTGTGGAGCAGTTTCACTGTGCACATGTGGGATCGCCGTAAGTTGGGATTGACTCAATGGCACCTAACAACCACGAACAGCTTTTCACTACCTGCTATAAACCTTGAAGCCTTTAAAACATTACTTGATAAATGAAGGTAATAGCTTATATTGCATGAATATTTATTACGAGCTAGGCACTCTTCTAAATGCTTAACACATAAATATTATCAGCTTGTAACACATACTAACTTATTCAATCCTCAAAACAACCTTATGACGTCAGGTGGATATTATTATTATTACTACTATTACTGGTCCCTTGGTGGCTATAGGGTCACTATGAGTCGGAACTGACTTGACTGCAACGGGTTTGGGTTCTTTTGCTTTTGGGTGGTGCAAATGGTTAAGACTCAACTACAGCCGAAAGGTTGTCAGTTCAAACCCAAACAGACGTGTCTCAGAAGAAAGGCTTGGCAATCTGCTTCTGAAAGGTCGCAGCCTGGAAAAACCTAGGTAGCAGTTCTACTCCGCATGCAAAGGGTCCCCATGAGTCAGAATCCACTCAGTGACAACTGGCACTGGTTATTTTTATCCCCAGATTGCAGATGAGGAAACTGATGCAGAAATTGGCACCAGACAGTCTGGCTCTCAGACGTGCTCTTAATCACCAGTACGTTCTGCCTTGTGAGGTAAAGGAGTAACCTAAATACAAATAAGAATAAGGTAGTCAAAGACACAAACAGGAAGTTCAGATGTTGGCAAACATTTCTTTACCGTAAATAGCTTCCTATCGTTTGTCTTTTTCGGTTTATTTTCTCCCACTCCACTACTGGTTTACCATCCTTAAATCTAACCGTCTCATACTAAAGACCATCGAGTTAGTCCCAAGTGTTAAGAAGTCACTCAACACCTTTAAAAACTAGGTCTTAATCGAATTCTCCAAATTCATCCCACGGCTTTACAGCAGGGATCACACAAGACTGCCATCAAACATTCTCTGTACTGTCTCTGTACTATGTAGCACATTGTTCCCTTGTCTGGAATGCATTTCTCCTTTCATGCCATATATATTCATATAATGGCCATTTATAAGAAGCATGGGCAGGAAGTTTTTCCTAGATGAACAGTCCATACTGATTGAATTCAACTTTTGAATTCTTGACATGTTTCTTGTCTTTATCGTAGAATCGTATTGTAGGCTACCTTATATTTTTCTGTTTATGTAGATTTCATGTCATTTTTTAACAAGATTATAAATTCTAAGTTGACTTTATTAGAGGGAAAGTAATGATCATATCTCCCTCATAAGATAATTTTGGAGATTGTCTGAGATAATTTATGGAAAGCGGCCAGGAGAGTGCCAACCCTAGAAAGTGCTCAGTGGATGCCCGTTATTAGCTCTCTTGCCACATGAATCGAACCACAGCTCTGGATATTAAAGAAATAAAAGACAGCCTATGGTACTGTGTCACAACATGAGACCAAGATCATTTATGTTGCAAATAACGGGTAATAATTACAACACTAAATGGAAGAGATTTTTCCTATAGTCTCTGGGCCCCAAAGTTAATAACAATGATGCATAGAAAACTCTTTTTTCACAAGAGAACTGCTGGGCATTACTAGAGAGCTAAGCTGATGTAACTCCCTTACTCTCTCCCGCACTGTTTAAGAGAGAGCAGAAAGTTCATTAGAGAGGACGGATATTTGTTTAAAGAAATGTACAGGCATGGAGAGCGCTGTGAATGGTGACATTTCTCCAGACATCCCCTTTGAGTAAGGGAAGGAGGGACTCTCACTTACACCAAATGAGAGGTGTGTCCAAGACATCCCCTGGGAGAGATCACAGGAAACTGCTTCCAACTCTCCAACTGCACATTTAATGACACGCAGAAAATTCTAGACCATCTTGGGCTGATACCCATGTAGGATGTGATATAACTCTTTTTTAATAAAGCTTCACAGTAATTCCCCAGATTTTGGAAGACAGAGACTGCTGACTGCCTCTTAACTGGAGAAGTCTAGAGACAATCCAGGCACAATAGCAACATCAGGAAAAAGGGAGAGAGTGAGTAGCTATAGAATAAAGGACAATCCCGCTTCAGCTCTTTGTCTATGTCAAATGTTTCAGTGTGAAGGTACCTCGTGAGATCTCTGAAAATCAAAACAAGAAGGTCCCCCCAGTGTGAGCCAGTGTCGGGATGCTTGCCATGAAGCAAACATTTGAAAAGTACGAACACTATCAGCTAAGACTCATCCTTTCTGGCTTCCCTGAACCTGCTGCCCTGGATGGAGGAGAAAGATCTGGTGAAGACATGAGGGAGAGGAGACTGAGCACAGAGATGGAAAGAAAAGACCAAAGACCACATGCCTCCTTCCCTACTGGTTCTAAAACAAGTAGGAGAGGGCTAATCATTAGCCTGGTCTTTCTAATACCTAAAAATAATAGCGTTGTAGTAGTTGTGAATGACCTGAGAGCGATGAGATCTTCCGGAAATGTTTCTAATGGGCTGGGAAGAGAGACACAAAAGAACACATTTGAAGGCAGAGAGTAGAATAAGAAAGATGCTTTATAATCTTATTGCTTTAATATATTTAACGCAATCTGTTAAATATACAAGTTATATTGTGTAGTACTATGTATTAAAATACGACTTTATATATATATATCTCATTCAATTTATTTCTTGAGTGGGAAAGATAAGGATAGAATTTGAGCTAGTCATCTTAGAACTGTGCATTATTTTGCTCATACATCTATTTTCTCAAAAATATTTATGTAACAGCCCCCCTGCTAGAGTCTATAAGTGGGTCACATATATAAATTGCATTGCACATGTGAAAATCATTCGCTGTCTATGTCATAATGGAACATGGGCTGAGAACCACTGACCCACACCTGTGGTAGCCAGTGAGCTATCTGGGAATTGTTTCAATATAATTCAGAACATATGTTGTGCATAGATGAAAGAAGACGGGCTCTTACTTAAAGGTCACTGAAGAATCTGAGTGATGGGCACATGGAATGTGATAATGTTATTCTGTTTTCTCATGTGTATATTTGAAATTTTCCATTTAAAAAAAAGTTTAAAAAAGAAGTAGCAAAGGATCAAGGACTCTGAGAGGATGTCCCACTACCAAATAGTAATTTTAACATATTGGTGAGCTTCCAGGAAATAAAGGAATTATTCAAGCCCTCCTCCCACACTCCTAAAAAGTTTACATAACAACTGCATATAAATGCCAGTAAGAAGAATGCTTACGAAGTTTGGGCCCAGCAGCAAAGTGAGGGAAGATTAACCTGACATTCTTGCATTTAACTGAGATCTTCAAAAGTAGTTGTACCAGCACAGAAAGAAAACCCTGGTTTTTAGCAGAAGCAAATGTAAACCCTCTCTAGAGACGGTATCCCCAAATTGAGTCATCCAGATTCCAAAACTTTAAGATCAAGCAAAAATGAGCTCATAGTCAAATCACACCAAACAAAAATCAAAAAGTGTTTATTCCAGAAACGCACTCCATCTGGCACACCTCTCCTCAGAATTGCCAGAAAATGATTTATCTTCTGCCTGTGACTTTCTCTTCAATAAGTCTTCCTGATGACCACACTGCAGGATGCCAGTTACGTGTTCATACCCCAAGGTAGCACTGATATTAGGGAATAATATTATAAAAAGGAATAATTCTAAATATCTCTCATTATGAACAATTTTTTTCTCTAATTTTTTATAGATACCTGTAAGCAGTTTAAATTTCATTCTATTCCTAGTTGACTGAAACACTTTAAAAAATCATAAATGGTATTGAATTTTATCAGATAATCCTTCCTGCATCTATTGAACTGATTATGTGATTTTTCTTCTCTAATTTGGTAACGTAGAAAATTACATTAAATCACCTTTGAATTCCTGGGTTAAATCTAATTTGGTCATAACGTAATATACTAAAAAAATAAATACTACTTAGAATGTCAATTAAAAGCAATATGATTTTGTGAATAAATTTTGCAAAGACCATAAGAAGAACTTTTACTTCCATATAGTAAATTTACACTTTTTGGTTTGTAATTATCTTCTAAATTTTGTTTTAAATGACCAATCCGTAACTCATTGCCTTTGAGTCCATTCCTACTCATAGCAACTCTATAGAACACAGTAGAACTGCCCATAGGGTTTCCAAGGAGTGGCTGGAGGATTCGAACTGCCAACCTTTTGGTTAGCAGCCAAGCTTTTAACCCCTGCACCACCAGGGCTCCAAAGGATTATGAAAAATAGCATTGCCTAAAACATCAGTATGCGAGATATATCAGGATTAAAAACATCTCGTAAACAGTTTCAAACTCAAAGTGGGTGGCAGCAAACAATACAAAACAAATATATAGTGTCTACAATATTCATACCAACTAAACTGAAATGAATAAATAAAAAAGATAGTGTTTAGAAAACACGGACGCATATTTAAAGACTAATAACACATGATTACGTTAGATGATCGTCAATAAAACCATATGATGACTCTCCCCCGACCCCAACACACACATACTATCCATTCTTGTTTTCTGAATGCAGATCACTCCCCAGCCTCCGAGGCCAGCACTATAGACCAGGGGGTCTCCCAGCCTGTGTGATGCTACCAACAAGAAGGCTGAGTGATGCACCTGTGCGCCAAGATGACTGGTACTCAGAAGACCAGGCTTACTCAGCTGCTTCCGAGAGAGGACAGGTCCTACAACATGAAAGTACACGTGAGTTAAGGTCCCTTAGAGTAGACATTACCAATGAGATACAAAGGGCAGGGAGGAATTTTCCATTCCCCTGGATGCATAATCTGTAAGGCCTCTGAAGATGCTTTGCAGGACCAAGAATTAGCCTCGTTGATTTCTAAGCTGAAGCCACTAGAGGACATAGTCTCTTATATTTATTTTCTTTCATTTCTTGGTTCATGCTGTGTTTCCCTGTAGTCCTACTTCCCTATGACTGCATTCTCCAATCAAGTATGACCAAGTTAGCATTAGAGACGTATGCATTGTTTTCTAGGAGAACACATAACTAAGATTATGACAAAGTAAGGGTCTTTAGAGGTTGGTTACATATTAAGACTATATCAATAATGTCTGTTAAATTAATATCATTAATAGAAAAAAATCCATACAATCTCTCAGTAGATGCCAAACATAAATTCAACAGAAGTCAATATATGTTTTAGAACACCAAATTATATAAAACAATTAAAAATCCAATCAAATAAGACTTTCATGTCCTGGAAATGAGTTTTATTTTTCCCAAATCTGCAGCGAACATAATTTCAAAACAAGGAAACATTAGATCATTCTCATTAAAATTAAAGCTAATACTGCAATGCCTGTATGTATAACCACATAGCATTATTATGTACGTGCTAGCTAATAAAACTGTAAGAAGCCCTGGTAGGGCAGTGATTAAGAGCTTGGCTGCTAACAGAAAGGTCAGCGGTTCAAACCCACCAGTGGCTCCGCAGGAGAAAGACGTGTCAGTATACTTCCATAAAGATTACAGCCTTGGGAACCCTATGGGCAGTTCCACTCTGTCCTAAAGGATCATCTGAGTTGGAATGGACTCAATGGCACACAACAATAACAATGAAATTGTCAGGAAAACCGAATGAGTTGTACTGGAAACAGCCTATAACTACCCACTTTATAATGTTTATCAAAAAGCACCAAGTATGCAGTATCATTCTACCCAGCAACTCTATGCTTAGAAATTTATCCTTTGGATATAAATGTGTTTGTGGGAAAAGATTCTGGACCAGTAGGCTTTGCTCCCCAAAGGCAGGGATCATGGATGTCTTGTTCATCATTGCACACCCAACACTTAGTCCAATACTTGGTACACCATGATGGTGGCCAACAACGATTCTGTGCTTTAGGCCAGACAGTCTCCTAAGCACTTACACAAATTAGTACATTTCATCCTCTCAACAGTCTTAGTGGTAGATGTTGTTACAAACAGAGAACTGAGGCTCATAGTAATAGTGATTATGTGACTGTTCTGAGGTCGGGCAGACAGTAAGTGATGGAACAAGGACTTCATCCCAGACATCTTGAGTCCAGAACTGCTTCTATTGATCATTGACCTCTTAAGATTTTCATATGTAGAAAGCACATAGTTGTTCTAAAAATGCATTTCTTGATTATTGCATGTGAAATGAATGATAATATGTATAAATGAATTAGTGAATGACTATGCTATTTGTTCCTTATTTATAATAGTAAAACTAGAAAAAAATACATCATGTGCCAAGTAATAGCCTGATAAAATAAACATGGTGCATCTATGAAATCATTGAAAACGATGATGAACATTAATATATAGATACAGATAGTAAAGATACAGATATAGATAGATAAATCCATTGCCCTTGAGTCAATTCCGACTCATAGCAACCCTATAGGACAGAGTAGAACTGCCCCATATAGTTTCCAAGGAGTGGCTGGTGGATTCAAACTGCCGACCTTTAGGTGAGCAGCCAAACTCTTAACAACTGCACCACCAAAGCTCCAATATACACAGACAGATACAGGAGTGTACGACACTATGTAAAAAACAGAAGTCAAGTCTGGTAGGTAAAATTATAATCCCTCAAAGGTGTCCATGTTCTAATCCCCAGAATCTGTAAATATGTATAATATTGCAAGGGGGAATTAAGGTTGCAGGTAGAAATAAGTTTTCTAATCAGCTGACATTGAGATGAGATTATCCTGTATTAGCCACACACACACACACACAAAAAAAAACTGTTGCCATCCACTCTGTTCAAATCATAGCAACCTTACAGGACAGAGTAGAACTGCCCCATAGGGTTTTCAGGGAGTGGCTGGTGGATTCAAACTGCCAACCGTTTGGTTAGCAGCCATAGCTCTTAACCATGGCACCACCAGGGCTCCTGTATTAGGCAGGTGGGCCCAGTATAATCACAGGTTCCTTGTAAGTGAAAGAGATAGACAGGAGAGTCAATGTCAGAGTGAGATACATTCGAGGATACTATACTGCTGGCTTTGAAGTTGAAAGGGGGCCACAAGCCAAGCAATGCCGGCAACATTTAAAAGCAGGGAAAAAAACAAGGAAACAAATTCTCCCCTAGTGCCTGCAGAAGGAATGCAACCCTTAATTTAAGCCCAGTGAGAGCCATTTTTGAACTTCCGACTTTCATAATTGTAAGATAATAAATTTGTGTTATTTTAAACCACCAAATGTGTGGTAATTTTTTATAGCAGCAATAGGAAACTAACACAATAAATATGAGAGGTATGATTCCATGTTTATACGTAAAAGGTATTGTGTATATGTAACACATAAAATGTTTATAAATGCGATATTATAAATATAAACTTAGACATATATACTTACAAATATATGTAAATATACCAATATATTTAGGGTGATATACTATACACAATTTTTAAATCTTACCTTTTTAGTTAATGGTATTTTCTCACTTTCAATAACATTTGTAATACTACATATATATCTATATCTCTATATAATATGATATAATAAAAGAGTAAATAAGAAGTAAAAAGACCATGTAAAATATTTATGACATTTCAATATTTAAATACAGAGAGAGAGAAACATACCTAAGCAGAAGAGTTTAAAGATGCATAATAATCAATCATATTAATGACAATTTCAGATATTTTCCAGTTCCAGATAACTTGTATTTTCTAAATTTTAAAAAATTTCTACAATATGCCTGAAATACATGTACAATCCTCCAAAAAATAATAACACTATTTTTATTTAACTATAGCTTGGATTTCACAACCTGTTCCTGGAAGGTGATGAAAGAATCATACATAAGTCAGTTACCTCTTTAAAATCAAAGACTGAGAACCTGGAAATTTTTGCTTCCAAATTCCCCAAAGGAGAAATGTGGCCATCACAGTTTAGCACATTTTCAGAAATGCCCAAAATATTTTCACCGAAATGGGAAGAAGAAAATACATATGTTTCCTAAGAAAAGGGATGGTAAAATAATTTCCCAGCTTGAGTCAAATAAGAAGTTGACATTAATGAAAATGTGTACATATATTCTAAACGCAATTTGAAATGCAAACACATCAGCTTGGGTAACATCCTCATTATTTTTCATGCTAACAAGTTCGAAAGGAAAGGAATTGATTACATACAACCTAGCACTGAAGGCTCCAGGCAGGAGTGAATCTATCTTTGTAGTTTTCTAGACTTGTCATCCATTTTTTTTCACTATGCATTTGTACGAGTTTTCTACTGCTCTGTAACGAACTACCATAAATGCAGTGGCTTAAATCAATATGAATGTATCATCCCACAACTTCTGTGCGTAGGACGTCTGGGTATGGATCCCCTGGTTTCTCTGCTCAGGGTCTCATCAGGCTGAGATCAAGAGTGAACCAAAGCTGTGATCTCATTGAGGCTTGGAGCCTTCTTCCAAGCTCACAGATGGTCAGGATTCAGTGCCTTTAAAGTGTGGACTAAAGTCCCCGTTTTCTTGGGATTGTTGGTTTGCAATTGCTCTCAGCTCATTGCTAGTTCCCAAGGAATTCTGGGCTTTCTCACTGATTTCCTCATACCGCCCTCCAGATTGGAATGCCCTTACTCTGTTCTGCTAGAAGGATTTTTGAAATTTGATTTATTTTGTAACAGCTTTGTTGTTGTTGTTGCTGTTAGGCGCCTTCATGCTGGCTCCAACTCATAGCAATCTTATGTATAACACAAGGAACAACTGCCTGGACCTATGCCATCATCTCAAGCATAACAACGCAGTGTTTTGTTCTGTTGCACATTGGGTCGCTATGAGTTGGAATCAACTCGATGTCACCTAGCAACAACAGCATGCCATCTCACAGTCATTGCTATGTTTAAGCCCATTGTCGAAGCCACTGTGCCAATTCATCTCATTGAAGATCTCCCTCTTTTCAGCTGACCCTCTACTTTACCAAGCATGATGTCCTTCTCCGGGGACTGGTCCCTCCTGATAACATATCCAAAATAATAGAGATGAAGTCTCACCAATCTTGCTTCTAAGGCACATTCTGGCTGTACTTCCTCCAAGACAAATTTGTTCATTTTTTAGGCAGTCCATGGTATATTCAATATTCTTTGACAACACCACAATTTGAATGCATCAATTTTTCTTCAGTCTTCCTCTTTTATTATAATTCATATACCATGTTAATTCTCTCATTTAAAGCATACAATGCCATGGTTTGTATTATATCAACAGAGTTGCAAAGGCATCACCATAATTAATTTTAGAACATTTTCATCATAACAAAAAGAAACCCTGCATCCACTGGTAATCAATCTCCATTCTCCTCCATCTCCCCTCCCCCGGGCCCTAAGTAACGACCAATCGACTTCCTGTCTCTATAGATTTCGCTATTCTGGACATTTCATGCAGATGGCATCGTGTAATACCTGGTCTTTTGTGACTAGCTTCTTTCACTTACATAAGGTTGTCAAAGTTCATCCATAATGTAACATGTATCAGAACTTCATTCCTTTTAATTGTGAATGATATTCCATTATACAGATATGTTGTCGTATGCTGTGGAGTCAATTCTGACTATAGCAACCTTCTTGGACACAATAGAACTGCCCCATAGGGTGTCTTGGGCTGTCATCTTTATGAGAACAGATTGCCAGGTCTTTTGTCCCTCGGAGCCACTGGTGGATTTTAAACTGCAGCTCTTCCTGTTAGCAGCTGTGGGCTTAACCATTACGCCACCAGTGTTCTTTTCATATGGACATACCCTATTTTATTTATGCAGTCATTCATTGATGGACATTTGGTTTTCTTATACTTTTTGGTTATTATAAATATGGTGATATGATCATTTGTGGACTAGTTTTGTGTGGATGTATGTTTTCATTTTTCTTGGGTATATACCTAGGGGAGGAATTGCTGTATCACATTGGATTGGGGTTTAACTTTTTGAGGAACTGCAATATTACTTTCCAAAGCAGCTGTACTATTTGCTTTTTCACCAAAATTGTATGAGAATTTCAATTTCTACCCACCCTCTCCATCACTTGTTATTGTCTGACTTTTTTATTATACTGGTTGTGGTCGGGTTGATTCAGACTCATAGCAACCCTATAGGACAGAGTAGAACTGCCCCATAGCGCTTCCAAGGAGCAGCTGGTGGATTTGAACTGCTAACCTTTTGGTTGGCAGCTGAGCTCTTAACCACTGCACCACCAGGGTTCTGTTTTGTCTTTTTTTTAGGGTAGTTACAGTAAAAAATTATTTTAAAAAAAGTCAATTCCAACTCATCGTAACCCCATGTGTTTCAGAGTAGAACTGGGCTCCATAGGGTTTTCATTGGCTGTTACATTTTAGAAGTAGCTCTCTAGGCTTTTCTTTCAAGGCTCCTCTGTAGATTCAAACCACCAGCCTTGGGTTAGTAGCCTAGCACTTAACTGTTGGCACCACCCAAGGACTTCTCTAACCACCTTAGTGGATATGAAGTGGCATCTCATGTGGTTTTGGTTGGCATCTCCCTGATGGCTAACAATATTGAATGTATTTCTTATTGGCCATTTGTATATTTTCTTTGGACATGTTCATCTTGCTAAGTCCATCTCAAACATCATCTCCTGCACGAAGCCTTTTCTAATTTGCTAGCCAGTTGTGATTTCTCTCTTCTCTCACTCATAACAGCACTGTCTTGTGGAAATTAATTTAATTATTGATCACACCGGGTGTGGAAGAAACTTCGTCTATAGTAATTGGAAATAAGTTTGTGAAGTAGATATTGATATCTGGTCTCCAGTAAGTATACAACCATGTCAAGGAGATAAAATATCTGCTTTTGGGTCACATCGCATGCTTTTTTGGTTTGTTTGTTTTCTAGTTTGTCAAGTGGCAACAAGGACTGCTACCTCATGGCCCCACATGAACAATGCCAACCAATATTGGTGGACTGGAACTCCAATGTCAGTCTAAATTACTGGCCAGTTTGGGGATGATCTTAAGACAGAAACTCAAGTAACAAATCTATCCCACATTGCTGGTTTATTTTCCTTCTTGAAATCTTCAAATTTTCAGATGTAATCTTTTATAAAAGCATGATCAAATTAGCCCAGACCACCTGACAATTTACCTCTTCCTAACATACAAATCATATATAGAATTCTGGAAGATGCTTACCTCAAAATGGCCTCATTCATTTCTTCTGGAAAATGCAAATCTCTGAAAATGTCATTTCGTTTGAATATTATATTCATTCTTCAAAACCAAGCTGAAATGTCACTTCTTCTATGAAGCCTTTCTCTGCTTTTGCAAGGCAAAATTAATTGATTCCTATTTCTGTTCTTACTTATACTATGCCTTAGCTCCATAATGACAACCATCTTGTTGAATTATGGTTAACTACTAATGCCCAACTCCCTCCATAAACTGTGAACTTGTTTATGCTACAGATTATACAGATTTCTCTGTGAGTTCATTTTCCAGCTCATATTATTATTTCTGTAAAATCATTTTGATCAGAAATTCTGCATTTTAGGTAATTCAATGTGTGTCATTGAACCTCTATTACCAGTAAAAGAAAGCGTTTTCTGGTATGTGTAAAGATTTTCTATAGAGTTCAGAAAAGCAATAATTACAAGCAAATTTTAAGTTAATTTTGTTTTACCTTAGCCGTTTCTCATAAAAAGATTACTATCTTAATTATTTAGTGTATAGTATTTTAATTTCTTTATTTTGATGAATAAAAATAGTT
>NW_004443941.1:9592475-9638842 GCF_000243295.1 Trichechus manatus latirostris | reverse complement strand
TTTTTTTTTTTTTTTTTTACCATAAACAATTACCTTTGAGGGTTTCTAAGCATAAATGATTTTTGTTGTTCTTTTTTAAGATACTGTATAAAATTAACTGGTATGTCATTTTTAAAAAGTCAATGGCACAAAGAAATATTAAGTAGCCAAACTTAGAAGGAAAATATATCTTTATTATAGTATTTGAGTCCTTGATGGTGAATATGGTTAAGAGCTCTACTACTGGCCTAAAGGTTAACAGTTGGACTCACCCAGAGGCACCTCAGAAGACAGGCCTGGAGTCACAGCCTTAAATAACCTAAGAAGCGTTCTGCTCTGCACACATGGGGTTGCCATGAGCTGGAACTGACTAGATGACAACTAACAACAATTAGAAAGTATAATGCTAATCAGCATAATCTGATGGTGGTTGTTGTTAGGTTCTGACTCATAGCGATCCTGTGTACAACAGAACAAAACACTGCCGGGTCCCGCGCCATCCTCGCAATCGTTGCTATGTTTGAGCCCATTGTTGCAGCCACTGTGTCAGTTCATCTCGTTAAGGATCTTCCTCTTTTGCTGACCCTCTACCAAGCATGATGTCCTTCTCCAGGGACTAGTTCCTCCTGAAAACAAGTCCAAAGTATGTGAGACGAGCTCTCGCTATCCTCACTTCTAAGGAGCATTCTGGCTGTACTTCTTCCAAGACAGATCTGTTTGTTCTTCTGACAATCCATGCCTGATAAATACGATTCCCAAGAAACACATCACTTTAGTAGATTTTGCAGAATTTCTTCTTCTATCCCAGAGAAAAAAATCTGTGAAATGATATTTTTTATAATTTCCAGTAGATTATTTTTTTCTAGAATTAGAGTTTTCTAAAATAATCTTCTCTGGAAGCAAAGAGTGCCACATTTGAAGTAGTGTTTGTACCGGTGTGAATTGAAAAATCTAAGAGACATCATTTAAACCAGTTTACTGCTGCTAGGTGGTGTAGTGGTTAACAGTTCGGCTGCTAACCAAAAGGTCAGCAGTTCAAATCCACCAGCCACTCCTTGGAAATCCTGTGGGGCAGTTCTACTGTGTCCTACAGGGTAGCTATGAATCGAAATCGACTTGACGGCAATGGGTTTGGTTTTTTTGGTTTACCACTGCTATGGACTGAATAAAAATGGATGCCCAAGTCTGTAGAAAAATTCTTTTAATCCCATGATGCATAAATAACTTAACCACTCTAAGCCTCAATTTTTTGTCTATAAAAACAGGGAACAAATAACTTTAATTCTTCTTCCATATCAACATTGTATGATTTTTATGTTAATTATTAAATCATTTTATGGGAAAGATCCTGCTAGGTATTCCTCCCTGTTATATTAACACAGCTCTATTTTAAAAGAATTCTTAATCAGTGTCATTTTTAGATATTATTTTTATACAATGGTGTAAGCACTATGTCACAGATAAAAATGGCTAGAGCATGAAAGAATGAAAACAAACAACAAGAAACCTAGTTCCAGATCACATAAATTATCTTAACATCCTATTAAAAAGCACAGAGTCTGAATTTAATACAAACGTGTAATATATGATCTTCTACAGTAGCAGGCACAGCATTCACACACACAACTGTATTTCTGCATTTTGTTGTTGTTTATAATAGATACTGGGCCCCTATTTGACAGTATCCTGTTTATGTCCTATCTTAATATCAGTAAGTCTCATACATCTTGTACTTTATGGTACAATTTAGCATTCTGCTATAAGAAAACATGTATTCTACGGCCTTATTTTGCAAGGGAACTAAATTTACTTTCAGTTGGGAACACGAAGTTGAGTGTTTTAAGACTGCCTCCTCCCCCACCCTGCCCCCTGTTACATTAGAGCAAATTTCCAACAGACTCATCTAAAGAAACAAACTGCCCAAACATAAATATGAATATTTTATATTCATTTAAAGATTAAAAGTAAACATAAAATGGGGACAGCAACATGATTTAATTTATTTTTGGTTTCATGGTATTTTCATTATTCTGGGATTTAATATCACTCTTTTTGTTCAAAGGCTGACTAATAATTATTTGTCACGTATTAGAAATGTTGACATTGAAAAGAAAATATTTATATCACCGTTTTAAATATAGCAAATGGAGTCTAAGCACAATAATGATTTACTATCTATCATCCATCTCTAAAAAAATACATGAACACCTCTTTGCTAGCAGTCAGGAATTTTATATCTGTTCATGGTTTTCTTAAACTCATTTCAAGTCCATGTTGTTCACAGAATTTTACCTTAAACTAATGTACATTTAATGACCTCTGTTGTCCACCCGTGCAAATGTTTCTGCAGCAAAGTTATTTATAGATACTGAAATTTTAGGGATTCATAAGCGTCAGTTTTAAAAAATTAGATTTAGTTATTAAAATTATACTTAGTACTCATTTTATAAAACATTACAAATGCCAATAAATAACTATTACACTTAAGATGTTTGACTTTATTGGAAAGAAGATTTTTTAAGTAAACCATTATTTATACCTTTTAAGCAATATACATATTGCTAAAATGAGACAGAATTCAGGATCGGTACCATCCCTGCTTCATATGTTATAGATCTGAAATACTTAGAGACGAGAAGACAGAACAGGAAGTTCTATTATTGCAATTTCACTCATTTCTTTGAACCCCTTCTGAGTTACATGCCAAAAATCACTTAGTGATCTTTCCTTGAAAAATGTTTTAATGATTAGGAGACAATTCAATCAGGATCTTTTTAATTTTGTGAAAGCAATGAAATGGAATCCATCTGCCTTGAATGAAGATTTGTCACGCAGCCATGTGGGTTTTCTTTCCTAAGGTCACTCTCTACCAACGTATTTCGGAAACTCTTTGGTTCTTAGGGAGCTTTTACACCCCAGGGCAATGCTCCCTTGTAAGATGAAGCGTAGGTGAGAACTCTGACTTTCTCTGGTAAAATGAGAGGGTAGTTACAGAGAAAGGGGAAGTCGGAACCGAGAATCAGCATATCAACAGTGCACACCCTTTCTTGAGTTTTGGAAGGAATTCTTGTGAGAGTTGAGCATACACGTGCCCCATGATATTGTTAGCTGCTGTCCAATAGATTCCAGCTCATGAAGACCCAATGTGTGCAGAGTAGAACTGTGCTCCATAGGATTTTCAAAGCTGTGACCTTTTGGAAGATCACCAGGCCTATCTTCCAAGCACCTCTGGGTGGGTTTGAACCACCAACCCTTAAGATAGTAGTCAAATGCTAAACCACTCGTACCATCCAGGGATTCCCATAATGCTAGACATATACGCACATTCCTCTTGGAATACGTGTGCCTTTTTAAGGACCACTGCTTTAAACTACAGAAACAGATAAACTGTACAGTAGGCAGCATTTTCTCTAAACTTCCTGCATTGTTTGCATGACATTAAGTCTTGCTCTTTCTACCTTTGCATGCTGTATTCCTAGTGTCTATAATACTGTGAGATATAGAGCTCTCAATGTGTCTGAGTTAAACGAATACATTGTGTGAGTGAATCTGTTGAAAATATAATGCACAGGGAGCAATTTGGATGAAGCTCAAGGGAATTATGCTGAGTGACAAAAGCTAACCTCAAAAGGTTACATATTGTATGATTCCATTTATCTGACATTCATGAAATAACAACATTACCAAGACTGACAGCAGATTAGCGATTGCCAAAAGTTTCGGAGTGGAAGGTGGGGAAGAGGCATTGTTCTTGTTAGTTGCTGGGTAGTGAACTCTGACTCTGGCAATTTTACGTCTAACAGAATGAAGCATTGCTCCGAGCTGCGCCATCTTCAGGATCTTTGATGTGTTTGAGACCATTGTTGTAGTTACCGTGCTGAGCTACCTCACTGAGAGTTTTTCTCATTTTCCCTGACCCTCTATTTTGCCAAATATGATATCCTTTTCTAGGGACTGGTCTTTCTGATGATGTGTCCCAAGTAAGTAAGACAAAGTTTCACCATCCTCGCTTCTAAGGAGCATTCCAGTTTTATTTATAGGTGGCTATAAAGATGTAGGTTCCTGGGTGGTGCAAATGGTTTGCACTTGACCATTAACTTAAAAGTTAGCAGTTCAAACCCAACCAGCAGCACTGTGGAAGAAAGGCCTGGCAATCGCTCCTGTGGAGCAGTTCTACTTTGTAATACATGGATGAGATCGCCATGACTCAGAATTGACTCAATGGCAATGTTGTTTTTTGTTTTGTTTTTTTAATAAAGGGGTACCATAAGACAGTCTTGCAGTGATGAAATAATTCTTTATCCTGATTTTGATGATTGTTACATGAAACTACTCCCAAGTCATTCTTCATCTCCTTGTGCAATACTGATGGCCGATTCTAGTATGCTTATATTCCGGAATATTGGGGAATTTAGGAAATGAAAACCTATAATAAAAATGCATAAAGCTGGGCATATGCACACACACACACACAAATACATACACAAAGGAGTGCATGTATAACTGGTGAAACCTGAATAAGCTTTGTGGATGGTACCAATGTCAATTTCCTGGTTTTGTTATTGGGCCATAGCTATTTACGACGTCAGATTTTGAGTAGGAAGGCAAAGAGTACAAGAACCTCCACGTACATTTCTTTGCAACTTCTTATGAATCTATAATTATTTTAGAATAAAAAGTTTAAAAAAGAGGATTGATATATATACTTTTCATGTCATTGCTTAAAAGGATCATCCAAGAATTATATACTTATCTAGGAGAATGTTTCTTTGATATGTACTATTTGCTAACAGCTGAGATAACCTGAATTTCTAGGTAAACTTCTAAAAGTGTGTCTGTTGTAGAAACAATAACCCTACAGATTGCAATTTTATTGCCTGTAAGTTATTAACCAGTTTTGTACTGAGTAGCAAATTAATTTCACTATTCATGTGACTACATATATAACTCTCCAGTCCTCAAAATCGCCTGGTATCAGCTTTATCATTTTACTAGTTCCTCCATTAATGAGTTTAAAAAATATTTGACAAGCGTTTGTTAAAAAAAATAATGCACAGCCCTCCTCTTCCCTGAAGCCAAATTCAGAGAAATCTAAGTCCACAGTGAATGCATCGCATAATTGCTACATTGTCGTTCAACATCTGTGACAAATACAAATATGCCACTTCTTGTACGGCTGTTTAACCCTGTGGCTCTCATTTAAATTTAAGTCTTTTAGCTTGTACCTCATAGTGGTCAGTTGGAGTTTAAGAAAACAAACAGACATGGAGAGCAATGGTCTTTGACACTTGAGCTTACACTAGTTAGGGAAGCCTAGGAGAACGTTGCTTGTTTTATGTACAGTGTTGAGGCTGCCCCATCTGCTGAACTCTGATCCACCTCTTTTTAATTTTGCTGCTACTTCCCCCTCAACCTCTCTCATACCACGTGCGGGAAAGATTCTCTTCTTATAAGCTTTAGAGTTCTTTCCTAATCCCCTCTGACTTCATCGTACCCCATTATCTGAACATTTTTTAGCTCGAAGGAAAATAAGATCCTCTTGGGCTGAGTCTGTTATCCAAGAAGTGGCTCCATCCAGGGTTGTAGTCACAGTTCTCACACTTTTGGTGTCCTTTTCTAGGGACTGGTCTTTCTGATGGCGTGTCCAAAGTAAGCAAGACCAAGTTTCACTAGCCTCGCTTCTAAGGAGCATCTGAAATTTTTCATCAACAATTAACCAGGGGCCTAAACAGCAGCAGAGTTTTCAGGTCTTTCCTAGTTTAGATTTGACTCTGACTCTAGCTAGTCTAGGAGACCTTCTTCATCCTCCCTCCCTTCTCCTCAATCTCAAACCCAAGGCTACTTTTAGCTGAAGCTTATCCCAGAGTATGATTCTAAATTGTTCTTCAAGAGTCATATCTAGAACACTCTTTTGGACCTACATTTAAATAAAAATTCATATTCAGATAAATTAAAATATTTTGACACAATTAGAGGTGTCAAGATTGTAGAAGTACTTGCTAGCAGGCTTAAAAAAGAGAGAGAGAGAAACGAAAGAAAGAAAAGTGTTACATTCCAAAGGCTCTTTTTACACGTAACTCCATAGAAGTAGCATTTCACTCAACCAGTGATTAAAAAAAAAAAAAAAAGACATATTATGAAAGCCAAAATAATGACTGCATTCCACTATCCTGTGTTATTTATGTCTGCTAATTGCTTTGTGTTGAAACCCTGTGGCGTGGTTAATTGAGGTGATCAGTGTTCTTTGAAAAGCTTCTACCTCTTGCCAAACTTGGTTTTTGATGAGTCACTTTGAAGTGAGTTGGGTGCCACTGTGAAACCTCAACAAATAGAGTCCTAGCCCACTAGGTGTCCTTGCGTTCAGAGGCTTTGGAATTTCCAGGTCCAGAGTCTAATTTCTGTTTGGATGCTTCACAAGAGAACCCCAGAATCAGGTTATGAACTTTTCAAAACAAATCCTCAATACATCCTGAAAGTCATTGTTGCAATACTGATAGCCAATGTTAGTATACTCATATTCTAGAATATCTGGGAGTTCAGGCAAGAAAAATAAATACACTTCACAGAAAGGTTGATTAGAAAAACTAATAACACCAAATTGAATTAGAAGAAAGTCATTTGTGCCGTGACTGAATGTAATTTTGTGTCATGTTTTGGCTACTTATTTTCAATGCACGGAAGTAAAATGCAATATTGGTTTTGGGTTGGCAATGCTTACAGAGTAAGCGCCAAGCTGATAATAAGGAAAATTTCCAGATGGTTTTTAACTATGGTTCAATCCAGTACCCAGGTCCCTGACAACATTTTTGCCCCAAAATTAAATGATACATTTTAACATTAAATCTTGACTTGTTAAAATTCATTCATGGAGTAGAGCAGTATTTTACAACATTGCCAAATATGAAGACCCCTTAAATAAAAATATGGAGAGACATTTAAGTGACAGTAGTCACCCTTCGATTGGAAAATTTATTGATTATTTATAGATTTAAGAAAAAATTATGAGGCCACTTCTTGTTTTTTCTACTCTCCTTCTACGCCTGCAATGCCAAATCAGCCCTCTTGCTCTGCTTCCTAGGAGCAAGGAACATCCGTAGAACATTTCTTCGGTGTTTGAGAAAAGCACTGCCTTAGCTTCTGCCCCTTTTTCCTTTGGCTCTTCTTTGGTTTGTTGGGTTATTTCAATCCCTAGCCGGTTTCCTTTCTCTATTCCTGCCAACATAAACAGAGCGAGAACTCCAAAAACACATGTCTGTGTTCTCTCTTCTCCCAACACAAGACAGGATCTGAAGGAGCAGGCTGTGGCTGGCAAATGGGAAGGGGCTATGCTCATAAACAGGCACACTCCTGTGCCAATTCAGCTCTGCACAACGGGCGCTGCTCATCACACTAGCATTGAGCAAGCTCATGAAAGCCTGTGGAAGCGGGGGACATCCATCCTCCTGCTTCTAGCTCCCTCCTCTGTTGCAAGGAGTCATATTTGGCTGCTGCACTTGAGAGAATCAGTTTTTATTGGCTGAAATTTCTCTCTGCTTCAGCGCTCACAAGAATGCCTTAGGGCGAAAAAGTGGTTTGATTGTTTTCACCTTTCATGCAGCCTTTGAATAGACCAACATGACTGGTTTTTCTTTATCTATGTTTTTAAGGAAATCCAGTTAAAAATGTATATGATGTGTCTGGATACTACAAAGTGTTGTGCTATTGAAAAAATAAAGGAACAAAATCAATAGAAAAGACCAGAGAGCCTGCAGAAGTGCACCCATGGACAGTAGCTGCCCCCAGCCTCTGAGGACTCACCCACTAGAGATGGGGTTCTGCATCAGTTTTAAACTCCCAGATGAAGGAAAGGAGACAAGAGGGCTTTTGTGACCTGATTCAGACTTGCAGGTGAGAGAGAAAAGGAACATAAACAGCAGTTCCAATTTGATGGGCGGGGGAGTGGGGGGGGCTTTCCATCTGAAGACATAAAATAGTGCGAAAGTCTTCATCGACTTCCTGGTAGGAAGCTGCTTGGTGAAAGATGCTGACTCATTTTTGTGAATGACAATATTGTAACCTGCATTAGTCAGCCTGCTGTTTAATATGAATTCATATGAAAAAAAGAAAGAAAAGAGGAAAGGCAGAATGGAAGACAAGGAAAGAAGGGGAAGGGAGGGGAGGGAAGGGAAGGAGGGGAGGAGAGGGGAGGAAAGGGGAGGGGAGGAGAGGAGGGGAAAAAGAGGAGGAGAGGAGGGGAAATGTGAGGGGAGGGGAGGAGAGGAGGGGAGGGGAAGGGAGGGGAAGGGAGGAGAGGAGAGGAGAGAGGACAGGATACTGGAAGTGAAGAAAGGCTACATGCCTGAACCACGGTGGCTTACAGGCTTCCCTCATTGCCAACACGCATACCATTTCCAGATTCCTCATGCAAAATGCAAGTTATGGAAATAGGATTTATTCACCAAAATGAATATGCAGATTGTCAAAAAGCGATAACTTCATTGAAATCCATTGCCATGGATGAAAGCTTCTAATTCAACTCCCATATTTTTTCACTAGGATTCACTGACACTTAAATGAAAACCTGTTTGATAGAAACTGTTAACATTTATGTATCCTGAAAAGCAAAAACATGGGCCCTCATAATCATGCTTTCAAAACTAATTTCTTTCCCCAAAGCCACATAAGATTTGTTCCAAAAAAAAAAAAATAGAGAAAGATCAGCTCTCAAAATGTTATGGTCTCGACACCTTTGGCCTATTTGCTGAATGAATTAAGCTTGACTCATTTGTATTAATTTATCCACTCGTGTGTTCAATCAATATTTATTAGTCCTTACAGTGTGCCAAGAATTGTTTTAGTGCTGAACAATTTGATGGTGCTGAACAAGACATGTCCTGTCCTCTTTGAACTTACATTCTAGTAGGGTAGATGGAAAATAAATAATTTAAAAATTAAATAAATAAATAGATGGATAGATGAACAGATAAATAAGTAAGTAAATAAATAATAAATAAGATCAGTACATTAACTGATCAGTGTTCAGTGCAGGAAAGGAACTCACACTAGGTACTTTAAACAGAAGGGTTTTAAAATAGGGATTTGACAGGGGAATGTAATAAATTTAAAAAAGAAAAAAAATGCATCAAAAAGCTGAGGAAATTGAAGTCAGGGGCCTGCCACTGGAGTTCTTATGTTCAAAAGCATTCCAGTGTTGATCAGCTGTGCTCATGGAGCTATTTTTGCACCACAGTTGCCTCTGACCCCCTTCCTCCCCGCATGAAACTGAAGAGTATACGAAGAAACACCAAGGATGGCTTTTCATCTATCGTGTCTTGGCATTCTCATTTCCATGACTTCACTTATTTGTGAAAGTAGCAGCAAGAAGATAGCCTGTACCTCATTTCTACTTTCCAAGTGCCACAGATAATCTAACTTTGATCTAGAACCCCAGTGCAAAGGAGTTTTGGAAATGTAGATTTTAGCTTACTGTCTAGAAGCAGATGGGCTGGAAGGCTTCATGGACCAATCAATCCATAGAATCCACCACATTACAGGTTGTAATGAATGGTATAAGGAAGTAATATAAGTACTGTGATAAAGAATGTAATGTCATTGTTAGGAGCTTGCCATGAAAGGCTGATCAGAGAGGTTTCCTTGAGAAGCTGATATTTAAGCTGAGATATGAACAGAAGTGCTATTGTCAACCATTGGAAGAGCTCAAGGAAGACCTGCAAAGTAAAGAGCAAGTACAGACACTGTGTTGGCAAAGGGCTTGGTGTTTTTAAACCCCGTAAAAAAAACAAACCCTTCACACTCGAGTCCATTCTGACTCATAGCGACCCTATAGAAGAGTAGAACTGCCCCATAGAGTTTTCAAGGAGGGCCTGGTGGATTCAAACTGCTGACCTTTCGGTTAGCAGCCAAAGCTCTTAACCACTATGCACCAGGGTTTCCAAAAACAACCCAAACCCACTGCCATCAAGTTGATTCTGACTCATAGCGACACTACAGGACAGAATAAAACTGCCCCGTAGAGTTTCCAAGGAGACCTGGTGGATTCGAACTGCTGGCTTTCTGATGTTTTTAAGGAGGGAGTAAAATGTGGCCCGAGTACAATCAAGAGGGAGAGTGAAATATGAAAATATTAACTGAAGAGAAGGCAGGTAGAAGTAAAATCATGCTGAGAGTTACCAGCCATAGCAAAAACAACTGAAAACTATTAGAAAGTTTTAAGCAGGATAACAAAATGATCTGATTTACTTTCTAAACATACACCTAATTATGAGTGCTGTAATTGACTGAGATGATTCAAGAGCCAGTTGATAAGACTCTTATGAAAGTATCTCATGGTCTAGTCTTCCAGATAAACTGAAGGAAAACAGTTGGAGTTGAGGCATAAGAAAAACTTGAGGGATTTGTGGGATGGAGGCAAAGAGGTCATTGGTGGTTTAGGGGTAGAAATCTCTCCTTCCACATGGGAGACCCAGGTATGGGTGGTGCAGGACTCTGCAGAGTTTCCTTCAGTTGTGCATGGGCCATCATGAGTCAGGGGCCAACGCTACAACAACTAACAACCACCGGGAAATGGAACTGACAGAACACGAGGATGGATCTCATGGGGCAGAGCAGGGATGTTGGAAAGAGAGGATTAAAGGATGGCTCCAAAACACACTTTGCTTCCCAGTCTGTTCCACACTGCTGATCCTGATCTTGTGGCTTTTTCTCAAACTCACCTCTTGAACATGGAGCCTGATATTTCTCCTCTGATACTGACTTTGTGACTTTGGTTCTCCTTCAGGACTACTGTTGTGCGTACCCTTTGGATTGAGACTGCTTCTAACACAATACCCTCACAACCTAGTCCAGTCCTGACCCATGGGACATAGTCCCTTGTGAGCTCATGTGGACGGCCATTTTGGCCAAAAGGAATTTGATTTCTAGCGCAGATGACTTTGGGGGAGCATTGATGATTGCATATCTCAGAAATATAAATTTCTAAGTTTTCTAATTCTTGAAAGGCATAGACTTCAAGAAAAAAATAAAATTATTCCTGCAACATTTGTCTAACAAAGTCTTTGTTCTCTAAGATACTTGACTAACAATGGCACTGTCTTGGAGTTGCTTGTTTGGGGACTTTTATCCTTCTTTTCCCAGAGTGACAACAAAAATGTTTAAGTCCACTCTGTCAAATGTCACTGCTCAATTCTCTGAAAGGAAAGGACATTTGTGTAGTTTGAAAACAGCCACATTTGCAGAGTTTTCATCAACGACCCAGTCAGTTACAGTTTTCTGACCAGACCGTGGCAAGAAAACAACTTGAAAGAACACTGACAAGAAAGACAAGAGGCTCCAGGTCACCAAAAATGCTCTTGGCTGACAGACACAAGCAAACGCCGCAGAAATAAAGGTGATAGCAAAGTTGAGAAAAACAGATGTTACGCTGACCTCAGTTCATCAGAATCAAATGACTAATTTGCTTACCGTCATCTAGTACTTGGAAATGATCCCTGAGGAAGCCGGCAGTGGCAGTGAATATGTAAACCAGATACTTCCAGGTTTTAGTGAGGTGCAGTTTTCAAGACCAAATGCAGTCTCAGTTGGAATGCAAAGAAGACGCTGCTGCAGTAACATTAGCATAATATATGGTCCCAGCTGACAGTATTCCTAGGCAGCAAACCGAAATATGGGGAAATAACCACATTTGTTTTCTCTCCTTTTCACTGCTTGATTAGAACACATAACCACTGATAGCTCAGCTGACGGGCTGGAGGGTGGAGGCTGGGAGGCTGGGCTCTGGTATAGTCTGTAGTACATTCAATTCAGGACTCAGAAGCCGAGGGTTTGAGTTGACACTCTCAGAATGTAGAGATTCTCACAGTAAGACCTCTGTAAGTTTCCCATAGCTACCTAGTCTGTCTTCTAGTCTAAAAGCATATTAGCTGTGGATATCATCCTGAATGCTTCCCTAGAAAGAGCTTTCAGGTCTCTTTTGGGGCTGGGATGCCTGGGTTTTTGTTATCTTGGCCCAGTTCTTTTAACCTTTTGAGTCTCAATTACCTATTTTGTAAAAGTGAGGTCATTTTTCAATCTGATCCCATGAGGGAATGATTAAAAGACATATGTGTGTTGAAGTTCCTGGCACATAGTAGGCATTCAGTAACTTTTGGTTCCTTTCTTCAATGAAAGAAAATACAAGTTGGGGTTAAGGGGTATGAGTTTTGGAGTTAGAAGCACCAGATTATTAGAGGTCGGCACATAGGAGAGTTATTTAAACTATTTAGCTTCAGCATCCTTATATGAAAAACAGAAGTAATTATAACTTCTGAGCTATGAAAAAATGATTTTGAGTATTAGAAAGCTGATCTACCTAAAACACTTAGCATACTGCCTGAGTAAGCATTCAATAATTTTTTGTTAGACAAATAAATAAATTATTATTATTATTTCTGTTGGAATTCCAATATTGATTACTTGGTTCAGGTTGATCAGTTCTATCCAATAAATGTATATTATCAACTTCGAGTCTCAGTTTCTTCATGTATAAAATACAGGACTTGGATTAGGTGAACAGTTCTCAAACACTGGTGTGAAAGGAACCCCCCAGGGACTTTTTAAAAATTAAAATTCCTGGACCCCATATCAAAGGAGTCTTAACTAGAAGATCTGTGATGAGGACAATGAATCTATTTTAAAAAGCTTCCTCATTAATTCTAGTGCAAGTGACTGAAAAAAACATTTTAAAAAGGTGCACTAAGGCCTCTTCTGGCTCTAAAATTCCCAGTTGTATTTTCATTCCCAAGAACTATTTCAAAATGTGCTCCTACTATAACCTGAGATTATCTCTTCATTCCTACAATAAGTCCACTGTCATACTAACGTGTGGATAGACACACTCAGTTGAACACTATCATGGAAGTTCCACTCTGAGATCTTCTATACTACTGATTAAAATAATAGAGTTAGAAAGATGGAGGAAGTAACTATGTCCTAGCTACCATACTGTAAAATTTGTGGAGGCATCATTCACAATGGTCTTCTATTTCAGCAGCTCAGATAAGAAACCTCTGATACAAAGTGTCTGAAGGATGTTCTCAAAGTCACAGAGTGAAACAGGCTAAAACAAAAATCTCAAGGCATCTACGTCCATTATACTTATCTACCTCTCAGAATATACAAATTCTGAAAACAAAATCTCTAAATAGTTTGTGAGCAACCTGGCATTTGAGATTATGTCATATGCATCTTTGTGTTTCCAGAATTAGCCCAGGTTTGTGGTTGGAGTGAAGATACGCAACTTCAGGAATACTTCTCATTCCTTTTAAATATCCTTAGAATTCCTTCCATAGAAAAGCAGACACCTGAAAATCTTCAACTGAAACCAGAGCACAGAGGTAACTGGGAGAAAGCACCCATCACCTCACAAACAGAGCATAAAGAATTTCATCACCTTAACAGCAGATCTGCTTCACTCCTTTTACATTTTTCCATGAGTCATTTAATGGATCAACCTTGTCTCTTGGAGGAGCATATTACATTAGCTGGAGAGGTTGAGGAACGGAAGGATTCACTGCCCGGTGAAGAGTGACTCTGGGCTGGCACCTTCTCAGTCTTGTTTTAATGGTGCCTTTTGGGAAAAGTGCTTTCCTTTCATACAGAAACAAGAGTAAGTACATCCATTCCCTATATGGTTTTGACCCTAGAAATAATAAGAAGAAACAGAACACACTAGACATTAAAATGTCTTTAAGTGATGGAATGAAAGCCAGAAATGTTGAGTTCTTTGGCCAAGTTCCTGCGGATGAATTCAGGGTAATCACCAGCCCCTACAGTTATTGGATGCAGTTTTAACCTAAAGTCAGTAACAGCCAAAGTGTAGTGGTCATGAGAATGTGCCTCTCATATCTCTGCCTGCAGAGGCATACTGTCTATGGGCCCTAGCTGCAGCCATTAAGATCCATTGATGGGTTTGTGCAGTGGCCACGCATCCCACAGCTGCTCTCCATCAATGACCAAGCATGGTAGAGATAATAAGGCAGGCCTGTTCCTGGAGGGACTGATCTCCTCTGATGGGTGATTTTGACTCAAGGATTCATCAATGGCCTTGCCAAACTTTCCTTAGAACTGCGTCCATCTGAACTTCCTTCCTCCCTTTCTCTCCTCCACTCTAGGCCAGACATGCATCACACTCTGACTGCTCTCTCAGTCCTTCTCAGCTCCCTCCCCTTTTGGCTTATAGACTTTTCCCCAATAAACTTCTCAATAATTAACCCTGTCTTGGTTTCTGCTTATCAGAGAATCTACACTAACACAGAATGCTTTCTTTCTTGCTTGCTTGCTTGCTTTCTTTCTGTCTCTTTCTTTTTTACAATTAAATTTTCATTAGTCTGGGAAAGACCAAAGAGTTTTCATTTTCTTCTAAGTATTAGATCTACCTACGCTGTGCAAATGATTTTTAAAGTGGCCAACATTCAGCCCAGCTCATCAGAAGAGTATCATGGAAGTTAGGAGTAAATCACAAGTTAGTAATAAGGTTTACTTTTTCTTAGTTTCATCTCGGTACATGCAAGTGTCTCCAGAAACTCTAGGGCAAAAATGTCAAATAGATTTATTTCAACAGAATCTCCATTGAAATGGAAGTATGTGTCTGCAATATTGTGTGAATGCAAATGAGACTAATTGGTAAGCATCGTTTGATTGACTAGTGATGTGTGACATCACCACTCTGGAGGGAGGTGGCAGTGAAGTTAGAAAGTTGATTGAGCATTTGAGTGTTTGGGTGCTGAGTCTTCAATGAATTCCATTTCTCTAACTCAGTGCTTTCCAACATGTGATCAACATAGAAATTTTATTTCAAATTAAATATTAAAAAAGTCCTAATAAAACAAACAAAAACTAGATAATTCTGGCTATAATTGGGATTAGTCTCCCTTAAAGCCCCTGATTCAGCCACTGATCTATAACCTTACCAATTTCAATTTAGAACCGGAGAGAACTGAACATCAACACTCAAGTTAGGTCTCACCACTCTCTTTAACACCAAATTAATCCCTTCAGTCTTTAGAAAATGAAGCAAATTTATATTTCCAATACTGATTATGAAAGAGAAGCCAATGAAAGTACATTGTTATAAAAATTATACACTGAACCTCTCCATAAGTCCGTTTCTCTTCATGATAGAAACCGTATCTGACTTTCAGAGGATATCTGTATGTAGAAGAGTAGTCAATATAGTCTAAATGTCTGACATTACGGTGATATTCAACTACTGAGTCTTTCTAGAAACATCTGTGATACTATAGTTTAAAGCATACATGACCCAGTCCCTCCCTCCCTCAAACTCACCAAATAAGGATCTCCGAAGGTGTAAACCAGAGATTCTATTTCCAAACAAAACGCAATCGCAGAAGCGATTCTGACTGTACAACTAAGTTTGGGAACAATCTTTCTCCTATGAAGAATCAGATGGACCTAAATTATCTGGGTTGAGGACTGATCACAGTCCATTTCTAATTAAAAGTCCCATGAAGAGTTAGAAGACTTGAATTCAATCTTTGCAGCACATTTTGTGACTGAGAGTGATTTCCTGAATCCAGTTTATTTTTAGTTTTTCTCATCTAAAAATAGGAACAATAAAAATACTCATGACGTGTACTATTTTTATGAGATCTTGTCCTTGGGACTACAAAAATGTAAATGTTCCTGAAGCTGGTTTTAAATAAGCATTAAATCAGTTGCTGTCAATTCTGACTCATGGCCACCTCATGTTTGTCAAAGTAGAACTATATTCCATAGGGTTTTCAATGGCCAATTTTTTGGAAGTAGATTGTGAAGCCTTTCTTTCAAGATGCCTCTGGTGGACTCAAATCTCCAAACTTTCATTTAGTGGCTGAGTTCTTAACCATTGGCATCACCAAGGGACTCAAATAAGCATTGTTATTGTTGTTGTTAGTAGCCTTTGAGTCGATTCTGACTCATGGTGACTCCATATGTGCAGAGTAGAACCGCTCTATGGGATTTTCCAAAGCTGTGACTTTTCAGAAGCAGATCACTAGGCCTGTCCTCCAAGGGTCCTCTAGCTGAATTTTAACCACTAACCTTTTGGCTAGCAGTTGAGCGCTTAAGCATTTTGCACCACCCATGGACTCCTTAAATAAGCGTTGTCGTTGTCAGGTGCCATCAAATCGGTTCTGACTCACAGCCACCCTGTGTACTACAGAACGAAACACTGCTCAGTCCTGTGCTATCTCCACAATCTTTGCCATGTTTGAGCCCATCATCGCCGCCACTGTGTCAATCCATCTCATTGAGGGCCTTCCTCTTTTTCGCCAACCCTCTACTTTACCAAGCATGTACTTCTCCACAGACTGAACCCTCCTGATAACATGTCCAAAGTATGTGAGATGTAGTCTCACCATCCTTGCTTCTAAGGAGCATTCTGGCTGAACTTCTTCCAAGACAGATTTGTTTGTAATTTTAGCAGTTCATGGTATATTCAGTATTCTTCTGCAACACCATAATTCAAATGCCAAACACGTCAATTCTTCCTTATTTATCATCCAGCTTTCCTATGTATATGAGGCAACTGAAAACACCATGGCTTGGGGCAGGAGCACCTTAGTCTTCAAGGTGACGTCTTTGCTTTTTAACACTTTAAAGAGGTTTTTTGCAGTAGATTTGCCCCATGCAATGCATCTTTTGATTTCTTGACTGCTGCTTCAATGGGGGTTGATTGTTTATCCAAGTAAAATTGAAATCCTTGACAACTCAATATTTTCTCCATTTATCATGATGTTGCTTACTGGTCAAGTTGTGAGGATTTCTGTATTGACTCTGTGTATTCCTTCCATCTTCTTTTGATGCTTCCTGCATTGTTTACTATTTTCCGGGTAGAATCCTTCAATATCGCAACTTGAGGCTTGAATTTTTTCCTCAGTTTCTTCAGCTTGAGAAATGCTGAGTGTGTTCTTCCCTTTTGGTTTTCTATCTCCAAGTCTTTGCACACGTCATTGTAATACTTTACTTTGTCTTCTCTAGCCACCCTTTGAAATCTTCTGTTCAGGTCTTTTACTTCATCATTTCTTCCTTTAGCTTTAGCTATTTAATGTTCAAGAGCAAGTTTCAGAGGCTCTTCTGATATCCATTTGGGTCTTTTCTTTCTTTCCTGTCTTTTTAATGACCCTTGCTTTCTTCATGTATAATATCCTTGATGTCATTCCACAACTCGTCTGGTCTTCGGCCTTTTGTGTTCAACATGTCAAATCTATTCTTGAGAAGGTCTCTAAATTCAGGTGGGATATACTCAAGGTTGGAAACCCCGGCGGCATAGTGGTTAAGTGCTACAGCTGCTAACAAAAAGGTCAGCAATTTGAATCCACCAGGCACTCCTTGGAAACTCTATGGTGCAGTTCTACTCTGTACTATAGGGTCGCTATGAGTCAGAATTGACTCGATGGCAATGGGTTTGGTTTTTTTGGTTATACTCAAGGTTGTACTTTGGCTCTCATGGACTTGTTCTAATTTTCTTCATTTCAACTTGAACTTGCATATGAGCAATTGATGGTCTGTTCCGCAGTCAGCCCCTGGTCTTGTTCTGATTGATGATAATGAACTTTTCCATCATCTCTTTCCACAGATGTAGTCAGTTTGATTCCTGAGTATTCCATCTGGTGAGGTCCATGTGTATAGTTGCCGTTTATGTTGTTGAATAAAGGTATTTGCAATGAATAAGTCATTGGTCTTGAAGAATTCTATCATGCGATCTCCTGCATCGTTTCTTTCTCCAAGGTCATATTTTCCAACTACCAATTCTTCTTCTTTGTTTCCAACTTTCGTATTCCAATCACCAGTAATTACCAATGCATCCTGATTGTGTGTTCGATCAATTTCAGACTGCAGAAGTTAGTAAAAATCTTCAATTTCTTCATCTTTGGTCTTAGTGGCTGATTTGTAAATTTGCATAATGGTCGTATTAACTGTCTTCCTGAATCACTTTTGCTTGTTCATGCTAACTTTTCCAATCTTTAAATATTGAGGTGCTTCAAATATCAGTCCATGGCCCTCATCTCTTCTCTGTCTACTTCATTCACATGGTAATCTCATCTAGTCTCAGAGCTGTATGAAGATAACTTCAAAATTTATATAACCTACTTGTATTTGTTACTTAAACTCAAGACATCTCTATTTAATGTCTACTTCTCATACCAAACTTGGTTTGCCCTAAACCAAGCTCTTGATACTACTCAAAAAAATCCTGCTTCTCCCATGGTCTCCAGATCCTGGCAAATGACATCTCCATTTTTCTACTGTCTCAGAACTCTTTCTCTCACACCCTTTATCGAATCTCTAGGAAAATCCTGTTGGTATTACCTTCAAAATCTATCCAGAACCTGACTACTTCACAGTACCTCAACCACTACAAATTAGTAAAAGCCATTTTTATATTTCACCTGGATTATTGCATAGCCTCTAAACTGATCTTCTTGCTTTTGCCCTTGTGGCCCTTTCACCCTGCCCTCGCTGCACACACGTCCCTGCATTCTCAATACAGCAGCCACATTACTCTGTCAGATCAGTTTATTTCCTTGCACAAAATCTTCTGATGGCTTTTCATCCCACTCATGGAAAAAAAAATCAAAGTCTCTACAATATTCTGCAAGGTCTTTCTCCGAGCTTACCTATTTGCACTATTTCCTACTATCTCCCTGCTTGCCCACTCTGCTTCAACGATACTGTCCCTTGAACACACCAAGCATACTCTTGCTTCAAGGCCATTCCTCTTGCAGTTTCTCTGCCTAAAGAACAGTTATTTGAGTATCAATTCATCTCATTCAGTTTCTGTTCAAATGTCATTTTCACAAGGAAATTATCACCTTATTTAAAAGTGTAACCCTGCTGACTAGTTGTCTCTTTACACTTTACCTTACTTAATTTTTCTCTAGAATCCTTTTTATTTTCTGACATATATTTTAATCATTTAAATACAAGCTTCTAGTAACTAGATATTGTTTTCTTTTTTGTTCTTTGTTGTGTCACAAGTGCCTAGAAAATTGTATAGCACATAGTAGATGATCAATAAATATTTGTTGAATAAATGAATATTTTAGATAAGTGTAATGTTCAAATCCAATAATAGAGTAAGTTTATTTCATGTGAACTTAATTTTTATCTGTCTATTCTATGTTGGTGATGTTCAGTCTAATAGTTAAACATGCTGCTTGACACTCTCAGTATTGCAATGGGCTTACATATAAACTTAAACCTCATAGCCTAAATTTACCATTAACTTGATTTCCTCTGGTCAATAAATGATACATTTAAAAATTTTAAACACCATTAAAGGATAGGATGAGCTTTAGGTCTAAAATGGGATTGGGATGAAAGGTTGAAATAATGCTTATATATGATTAACTTTTTTTTTTCCCCAGTCAATTAGTAGTTCCTCTCCAATTTTGGCTCTGATGTGAGAGGAGATCATTTCCCTTTTAAAACAGTTGGGAAAATATTTGAAAAGAAAAAGTAAAAAGGGGAAGGAATGCTTCTGATTTTGTTTATGATACTGTGTAGTTACATTACAATGCAATTGTACCTTTCTCACCTAATCATCTTATGGGGAGATTGTAGCGGGAAAACTGTTGCTGGATTGCCCCAGTGTCACCTCTCCTTACAACATACGCAGTATCATAATACTGTGATGTGTCATTTTACCATCTACAATAAGTTAAACAAAAATCAGGATGTAAATTAGAATGAGAATATTGCCAAGGTATTGGGCTTCTTATGAGTAGCATCATTGAGTTTCAATTTTTTTTAATTATATGAATTGCATTGATAAATTATATGCATTATATATTTTACACTATGATAATAAACATTAATATTTATTAAATCCTAAAGATCAATTACTTTTTTAGAAGGTCAAATAACAATTGAGTTTTAAGTGATCAAGATTTTTTTTTTTTTTTAATTGTACTTCAGGTGAAGGCTTACAGAACAAATAGTTTCTCATGAAACAGAAGTACACATGTTGTTTTATGACATTGGTTAACAACCCCACAACATATCAACCCTCTAACTTCTCAACCATTTTTTTTTTTTTGGTGAAAATACACATAGCCAAAGATACACAATTTCAAAAATTTCTACATGCACAGTTCAGTGACATTGACTACACTCTTCGAATTGTGCTGTTATTCTCACTTAAGATGAAGGCTTACAGAACAAAATAGTTTCTCATTTAACAGTTACCACACATGTTACCCTATGACAATGGTTAACAATCTCTCAACACATCAACAATATCCTTACTCAACCTTGGGTTCCCTATCACCAGCTTCCTTGTCCCCGTCTGCCTTCTGGCCCTTGTCACTGGACTGCTGTACCTCGTTAGTCTCATTTGGTTTTACAGGGCTGTCCACTCCCAGGCTGAACAGTGAACCTCAGAGGTAACTTCACCACTAAGCTAAAAGGGTGTCTGGGGGCCATACTCTTGGGGTTTCTCCAATCTCCTTTAGGCCAGTAAATCTGGCCTTTTTTTTGTGGGTTAGAATTATGCTCTACATCCTTCTCCAGCTCTGTCCAGAACCCTCTGTTGTGATCGTTAAGTGACCAAGACTTTTGTTAATGTAGAATAATCAGCGATGAATATGGGTAAGGAAAGGTGACTGTCTTCTGGATTGTTTCTTCTTTTACAAAAAAAAAAAAAAAAGGACTATCTACCCTACAAGATTGTTTTAAAACTATTATGAGATAACATTTAGAAAAGAATTATGTGAATTTATTACTATTATTATTATAACTACTACTGTGCTGTGAATGTTTGCAAGAAAGAAAGGAGGGACATTACTACTGGAAATGGTACTAGTTACTTATCTCTACCAACTAGAGGGATTGTACAACACAGTGAAAACTTTAAAGTATTGACTTAATCATTAAACTAGAACAATTCCAAGTCACATCAAACACCCTCATTTCAGTACCTCATGACACTTTTGCTCTCAAAAGTTTGTACTACATTTCAAATTGCTCAGTCATAAATTAAAATAAGAGTTTAATATAATATATATAATACAATATGTATTGATTATTTCAATAAAATGGTAATGGTTTTTTGGCTTATATTATGTGATTCCTACTATCAAATATAGTGTAATTCTTGGACTTGAGTTTCATTTATTAGTATAATGAGGTAACCAAATCTCCATTTTAAAAGATAATCAGCACGGCAGTTAATCTATGAAAAGTAGGCAAACATTATTTCACCATCTATAGATGCCTTGTGGCACAGTGATTAAGAGCTCAGCTGCTATCCAAAAGGTCAGTAGTTCGAATCCACCAGCCGCTCCTTGGGACATCCTATGGGGCAGTTCTTCTCTGTCCCATACGGTCCCTATAAGTCAGAATCAACTCGAAGGCAATGGTTTTTTTTAATTATTGTCATATTGCACATGGAAATTAAAGAAAAAATACCTTATTTAGAAAAGGTGTTAAAAAGTTTGTTAATAAGAAAAATTGCCAGAGTTTGGAACATGCTGCCCACATCAATGGCACATAGTTTAATACCCAATATCAGGTGATATCTTTCTGCATTATTTTTGGAACTCAACCTGACCTGATACAGCAATAGAAGGATCCTAGGGACAACTAAGTTGGCTAACAGCATAAGCATAAGATATAAAACCAGTCATCACAACAAAGTAGGTAATCACACTTGTGAAGAAGCAAATTCCCCGAAGATGGTAATGAAAATAAAGCTTCTGTGAAATTAGATGACATCCAAAGATAGCAGAAGTGAGAAAAAGATGATTGGTGGAAACTTCAAATTAAATTTCTTTCTTAAATATTCTTAAGATGAAATATATTTTTATTTCTGGAATACCAGCTTTTGAAACACTGTAGTGGATCCTCTGCCAAGGATAAGACTGGCAAATACTGTTTTAATTGTCTATTTGGAGAATAATTGAAAAGTATTGACCTTTCCAAACCACTGCATTCATCCAAGAGTCTTAAAATTTTATATCATGATTATGCGTTAAACATACAAAATATGCAAAGCTGATCATTATTAGTAAAAGTTCAGTTTTTTGATAAACTCATTTTAAAAACATAGGTTTTAAATTATCTTAATCATTAAATTATCTTCCCTTCTAAAAACAACTTTATTTCTTCTGTATTAAGTGTGCAGAGCATTGTGCTAACTGTTATGGGGTTATATAAGGATGTATGATTTGCTTGTGTCACCAAGAACTTTCAGTCCAGTGAGGAATCAAGAATAAGCCCCAGAAAATGAAAGTTAACTTTGAAGGACAGTGAGTTAATAAATAAATAACAAATTTGTAAATTAAATTCAGCTGAAATAAGCATGCTAAGCCCCATGCAAGGATCCAGGGACAATAAGATAACTACTTCACAGTGACTTTTCTATAGGAGTTCACAGGCTATTTGTGGGAAATAGATCATTCCAATGAGGTACAGCGATTTATAAGACAGAAGTGAGCACAGTGTAACCCCCCCTCCTTTACATGATGTTTTCTGAGGATTTCTGAAGATATGCCTCCAATATATGCGCTGACATTTGTGAACATCTTAAAATGAAAGCTCATGTAGGTGTCCAGAGTCCTGGCCTTGCTGAGAGAAGATGTGATGTCTGTTGGTTCCAATGTTTCCACTATGTTGTATGATATTGGGCTAGCTGCTCTGCCTTCCTCCATAGTACCTCTGTTGCTAGCGTAGATACTCGCTTTTCCTGATTCCATTTTGTTTTTCTTACTCCCGTATCTGGATTCACCAATGTTCCTATGACCACCCACCCAATTTCACCTTCTGAATCACCTCTTCTTTACTCTGGGTCTCAGGCAGCCTGACAACAAACTCCAGAAAATAGTGACACAGGATGCTAAAGACACTGGAGAGTTTTCTAGTGGCAAAGGACATTAGAGGTGTCTCCAAGGAACAATAAAATGCAGAGAATGACAGGATGCAATGGAGGCTATCCCAGGTGAGAGGAACAGACCTAAAAGATCACTGCATGTGTTGACGAGAGTGAAGACAATCAACTACACGTACACACGTAGAGTGTACGTGTGTGTTTCTGCATGGCTGTATGTGTATTGCAGGACAGTGGAAAATAGCTCAAGGTAGGCATGCAGGCCCATATTAAGATACATCAGGAAAACTAGAAATTTGGGAAAGATACATTAATACTTGAGACCAAAAATGCTATTTTTGAACAAACTACTTTGGAAATAGGGGGAAAAAATGAGTGCATTGTTGCAAGGATTGTGATTCCATGTAACCTGTTCTTGTAAAATCTACAACTTAGATCACTCATTTTTTTCTACCTGCTTTGAATCTATTTTTTGTTATTTTTATGGTTTTTGTTTTCATCAACAGAAAACATAGCACTTTCCTTGGTTCTGCTCCACAGGCTTGCTGCCTTTTGTTCATCTTCAAAGAATCAAAGGAAAGGAAGGTAGAATGGTGGACCAGATTAAGTCACAATCACGATAACCGTAAGAGAACATTCTTTGCTCTCCAAGATCCTTTGGGAATTCAGGGCAGTCTTCTACCTGAGCCCACTCAGCTGTTTTCATCTTTCTTTACTTGTTCATCAGTAGAGTGGCTAAAAGGAGCCCTGGTGGCACAGTGGTTAAGAGCTCGGCTGCTAACCAAAAGGTCCACAGTTTGAATCCACCGGCCACTCCTTGGAATCCCTATGGGGGCAGTTATGAGTTGGAATCCACTTGATGGCAACGAGGTTTTTTGGAGAGTGGATAAATAATGTGACTGACGCTCCACTGGAGTTTATCTGGTTTTGAGAGAGTCAATTCTTTTGAGATCTTCTGATAAAAATAACTAAACAGGGGCAGCTCTGAATCGCTCCATCAGTGTAAGCAGCACTATCTAATCTAGTTTTGTAAAATTTCAATAAAATGGAATAAAAATGATGTTATTTCTGAAAAGCAAAATTTGCAATATAAGGATAAGTAGATCTGAAAAATATACCTATTCTAAAATGACTAAGAAATCTGATCAAAAGATGAAAAGATTCACTGAAAGCTTTGATCATATCTCATAACTTACATGATTCATAACACATTAAGCCTACAACACGATTTCAGAGCAGTAAAAGAAATTCCAAGCCCTCTTTCCACAATTTACAAGTTTATAAAATAGTTACATTCAGAGGTTTCCTTGACACAAAAGCACTACATTGATTTGCTAAGCACCAAAAAAAAAGGCCTCAGGAGTTGACTATGTTTCCAGAGGAAAACTTTGTATAGCGATCTTTATGCTGGCTTTTAAGAATAGGAATACAGACCTGCTTTAGAATCAAAGGAGGTATCAACAGGAGACTGGCTATTCTGTGATTTCTCTAAGCTTTTCAACAACAGCCTGGTACATGAAGCCTCAAAAATAAACATGGTTTAGTGAAATTTCTAAACTCGGGGTGTAGGGTGAGAGAAATACAAACAAAGAATGGAAAGAAAATGGTTTGTGTTTGAGGTAATGATGAAGTGTACAGCTGCTACTCAAGGCTAAAATCAAACAAAATGTGGCTGGAAGGAATTGTTTCTTCCGTATCCAGTCCTTTTCCATGTACGGGTATAAACCATCTGAATTGATTTTTCAAAGGATATAACAGAATGATTCCAGAAAAATATATGTTCAGGAATAAATATTTACAGATAAGGAGGCACTAGAGTTATTTACTCTAGATTCTTGGAAGCCATTTCAATCTTGTCGTTCAGCCTCTATGGGTTGGTGTAATTTTCCTTTTTTTCTCATATGATGCTATGATAGGTAAAATTTAGAGCAATTTAAATCCCTGTTCTTTTAGAGAATCAAAGGTATACTTTTATACCATGTTAGGTTAAAATAATCGATCATTTTTTTCTTAGGAAATGCGTAATAGTGGCACTGTCTAGCCTACTTAAGACCATGAGTTGTTTCAAATTCTCTTGAAGGTATTGTAGAACTCCCATTTAAACATATAACATTTCCTTTTTATAAATTATGTATATATTCAATTCTTTTAAATTTCTTTTAGTATGCTTACTTGCTTACCAGTTTACTAATGGGTTGTCTCTTAGTGTACAAAATTGAAACTAGCAAAATATATTTGCTCCATTTTTGTGAACTGGCTTAAATTAGCACATATTACTAAAAATATCATATAATGACAATACTCAGCATTATTTTGGGAAAAAATTCAACCATAATCACAAATAATATCTCTAATGATTCATTTACATCTCAAATGATTAAAAGGAGGTTCCATATAAATCATGAGTCACAAGACAGCCTTTTCATTCTTAATTATTCCAGTTAAGAATTTAAAATCATGGCTTAATCTCTCCACCTCAAGTGAAATGAGACTTTTTAAAGTAAAATTTATAAACCACATGAAAATTGGCTGTTCTTACATACTTACATTTGAGCTGCAGACCTATCAAAAAATTTTCGCCCTATCTAAGAAACAGTTCGGAAACCCTGGTGGCCTAGTGGTTAAGATCTACGGCTCCTAACAAAAAGGTTGGCAGTTCAAATCCACCAGAAGCCCCTTGGAAGCCCTATGGGGCAGTTCTACTCTGTCCAGTAGGGTCACTATGAGTTGGAATCGACTGGCAGGCAACGGGTTTAGTTTTTGAAGAAACAGTTCATCTAGAAACATTGCAAGAATCAATATGGTGATTATATCCTTTGTCCAATTGATTTACTTCAGCTAATATATCTGAAGGACATAATTCAATAGTACTAAATTCCATATGGAAACCCTGGTGTCGTAGTGGTTAAGAGCTAGGGCTGCCAACAAAAAGGTCAGCAGTTCAAATCTACCACGCAGTCCTTGGAAACCATATGGAGCAGTTATACTCTCTCTTCGTAGGGTAGCTATGAGTCAGAATCGACTGGCAGCCAACAGGTTTAGTTTTGGTTTTGTTTTTTAATTCCATATATATATATGGAGATATTCATTGCAAGCTTATCTGCACATTAAATAAATGACAAATAAGTGGAGATGGTTTTTAGCAAATTAAGATATATTCACGTGAATGATAATTATGCAGACATTAAATTGAGCATTGTGTTTAAATGATGAGATTTTGGATTCATTTTCTTCAAAGTGCTTACTGTTGTTTATATAGAATCATATTTTCAGAAGTAAAATTTATAATAAATTAAAATGGCCATCTGTAACTAAGGTTTATCAGTGACAAAGTTTAAGGAAACTTGCACCTATTGAACAAAAATGTTGGTTCATAGCATTGGTATATAGTGTTGGTATATGGAAGACTATTATTTCCTTACTAAATAAATATTTTAAAGGCAGAGATTTATAAAAGGGTCTTGGGGAGAAGAATTAAGCCAATATTAACATATCTGCATTAAGATGAGAGCATCTGGAAGATAAAGGAGCACTGAAATGGCAATAGTCCTACAGAAGCTCATGGTATGGAGGTGGAAAAAGGGTGGGAGGGAGGGAAAAACGATTTTATAGTTTTATTTATCACAGTGTGATCCAGATTAGTTAAAAAAGAAAAAAAAAGGCTTATAATACTTTACAACTTGAGGAAATTTCATAACAAAATGTTGAGTGTGCCATCTTTTATATGTTTCTCAGTTTAAGGCAATAAATATTTATCAAATGTGCTTGTAAAGCTTCACCTGAATGGGGAAGAAATGGAGGAAATTAAGAGAAGGACAGCAAAAGATTAGTCTGATGTTGGCACAGTGGTTGAGAGCTTGGCTGTGAAACAAAAGTTCTGGTAGTTCGAATCCACCAGCTGCTCCATGGAAACCCTATGGGTCGTTCTACTCTGTCCTATAGGGTCATTCTGAGTGGGGATTGACTCGACTCGAGGGCAATTGTTTGTTGTTTGTTTTTTTTAATCCATATGGAAGAAAAGTGCTTTGATTTTAGAAAAAAGAAAGAAGTAGCATTGCGAGACGAAGTAAAGATTTTAAGAGGGATGGAATCTGGCAGTAAGTCAAATAGGAAACAAAGAGGAAGCTCATAAATACAATGTTGAGTATGTTGTTTGGGAATTCTGAATGGCAGATTTTCTTCCTACTTCCAGTCTTAAGCACCTCCTCCACACGTTCAGGTTTATCATGCCATTTCTCTATTTAACCTCTAGTGACTGCCTTTGACCCTTAGGATAATATTCACACTCACACATGAACAAAAAGCTCTGTATGATCTGGTTGATTCTTACCATTATGACCTCATATTTAAAAAGTTCCTCCTTGATTGCCAGACATCAGCCATACAGGCCTCCTTTCTGTTTCAGAGACAACACCGTACTTGTTCCTGCCTCAAATTATTTTTACCTCCTGTTCCCTAGTCTAGGAGATCTTTGCACAGCTTATTCATTCTCATGAGTCAAGTATCGGTATTCATAGAGTTTACCTTTATCCTAGCTAAGTAATTCATCTCTGAGTCTCCCCACATATCCCCTCCTACAGTGATACTTCCTCATATTTCTTCTTTTTCTTTTCTTTATCACACTCTTCACTATGCAAAATTGCCCTAAACTTTTATTAGGTTACGGTTTCCTGATTGGTATTGCCTCATCAATTTTATCTCCATGACAGCAACCATCTTGTTTGATATATATATTTCCATATGTAGTACCAGAAATAATGCCTACCCCATAGTCAGTAATAATAAATAATTCACCGAATACATGAATAAAGAGAATCAAGAGAGATTTTGTAAATTAAAGTCTGATGCTAAAGTTGTGTATTTAGCTGTCATTTGTATAGAAGTATAGACTGAAGTCCTTAGATTTCCAGTTAATATAAAATGTGTATATTCCAAGGATAATTCCTAGAAAATACTTAACTACTTCTACGGGCAGAAATACTTCATTTCCTTATATTGGAGAGTGATATCCCTTGTGTGAATATGTAATAGTTTATTAATCCGTTCTCTCTTTGATGACCATTTGGTTTGTTTCCAGTTTGGGGTTATTAGGAATAAGGTTGGCACATGTACAAGTCTTTTTGTGGACATTTTATGGACATGTCATTTTGGAGGGTAGTTATCAAGGAGTGGAATGCTGTGCCATAGGGTTGAGTATCTGTTTTATAAGAAACATTCATGTTCCCCAAAGTTATTGCACCATTTTGCACTTCCTGCAAAGTAGGAAAGTCGCAATTGCTCCACACTCTAATGAAAATTGTGTACTATAAGACTTCTTTATTTCAACCACTCTGTAAAATGGTATTTGCCTGATAAATAAGTATGTCGAGCACATTTTCAAAATTAGTGGTCATTCCTATATATTAATTTGGGAAGTGTCTGATTAAATCTGTTGCCTATTGTAATTAATTTTTTTGTATGTTTGTACAGATGTTTATATATTCTGGTTGCCAATTATATATATATATATGTATATATATATATATACATACATTCAGATGTATGTATTGGTAATATTTTTCACAGTCTGTACATTGCCTGCTTGTGTTTTCTATTGAGTCTTTTAATGAATAGATATATTCAATTTTGATGAATTCTAATCTAATAATTGTTTCTCATCTTAAGGGTAGTATTTCCTTTTGTCCTATATAAGAAATTTATTTAACCTGATGTTGTGAAGATAATCTCCCATGTTTCCCTATGGAAGCATTATGGCTTTAGCTATAATACATTTAAGTCTATTATTCATCTCAAATTAAGTTTTGTCTATAGAGTGAGATAAAAATCAAAGTTCGTTTTATTTGATATGAAAATTTGATTGTTCTGGCAGCATTTGTGAAAGATTTTCTTTCCTTATTACTTTAAATTGACCCCTTTGCCAAAAATCAACTGACTGTATATGTGATTTTTATTTCCAAGCATAAGCTGAAGCTACAGTCCACTGCGAGAATTTCTTCCTTATCAGGAGATCTTCAGTTCCACCCTTAAGGCTGCTCAACTGATTGAAACAAGAGTTCTAGACTGCCCTTCCTTAAGCCTGCGCTACAGATTTAGGATTTACTTAGCTAGCCTCTGAAATCACATAAGCCAATTCCTTGCAACGAATCTCTTAATGTATATCTCTCACTGGTTCTTTTTCTCTAATTGAACTTTGACTAACACAGAGTATAACAATTTTATTAATATTGTCAAAATACATTTTAGTTTTTCTAATTTATATTTATTTTATTTACCTCTATATTTATGATGATGATTTCCTTTATTGCACTTACCTTGAACTTAATGTGCTTTTCTCTCTCTAGCTCCTTAGAGTGAAAGCTTAGATTTCTTTTTTAAACTTTCTTCTCTTCCTATATAGCCATTTAATATAAACCTCTCTATAAACACTACTTTAGCTTGATCCAACAAATTTTCATATGCTATGTTTTAATTTCCACTTGGTCAGTGCAAAACATCGTCAAATTTCCCTCGTAATTTTGTCTTAGTTCTTGAAAAATGGAGAAGTGTGTTTATTAATTTTCAAATGTCTGGGTATTTTCTAGATATATTATTGTTATTCATTTTTAATTAACATGGAGTTCTTAGAAAATATCTCTGCTGATTTCAGTCCTTTGAAATTTAGTGAGACTTCTTTTATGGCACAGCTTGTTATCTATTTTGGTTAATGGTTCATGTGCACTTGGAAAGAACGTGTATTCTGCAGTTGTTGGGTATAGATGTGAACCGCTGACCTTTTGGTTCCCAGCCAAGCTCTTTAACATTTCTTGAAATGAAGGTTCCCTAGAGACAAAACCTTTCATCTTTTGTATTTCTGAAAAGTGATTCTCTTTTGCCTTAATTTTGAAAAGAATTTTAGCTGAATATGGATGTCTGCATTGGATTTTTTTTTTTGGTAGTACTTTAAAAATGCATTCCATTGTTTTCTGACTTCTATTATTTTTCTCTCTCTTTTTATATGATTTTATTTATTTTGTTGTTGTCAGGAATATACACAGGAAAATACACACCAATTCGTTTCTACAGGTGCCCTTTAGTGACATTCATTGCATTCTTCTAGTTGTGTAACCATGCTCACCCTCCTTTTCTGACTTGTTTCTCCCTCATTAACACAAATTCACTACACCCTAAGGTTCCTGTCTAATCTTCTGAGTTGCTGTTATCAATCTGATCCCATATAGATACTTCTTAAAAGAGCATAATGCTCAAGGCAGACATTTTTTACTAGCCAAGCTAAACTAGTGTTTAGCTTTAAGAAGACTTTAGGGGATATTTTTGGTTCAAGGTTTAAAGATGATCTCAGGGAAATAGTGTCAGGGGTTCATCCAGGCTTCATGGCTCCAGGAAGTCTATAATCTATGAGAATTTGAGGTTGTGTTCTCCATTTTCCTGTTTCTGGTAAGTTGTACTCCTGTAAAAAGTTGAATTGGCAGAAGTTATTTGGTAGATATATTTACAACAACAAAGAAGAAAAAGAGTAGCTGCTGAAGCTGTTTATGTACAGCCAAAAATCTCATGGGATTTGGCTTCATGGTTTCACGGAACATCCCAGTTAATTGGCCTAATAACATGTTTAGTGCTTCTGTTCTACATCCTAGTTTGATGCACAGTACCTGGGGTCTAAAAAGCTGGCAAGCGGCTATCCAAGGCACAGTTGTTCTTTATTTGCCTGGATCAACAGAGGAAGAAGGAGAGTTAGGAATAGGAGGAGGATGTGGAGTATGTGGCTAATTGCCTCCTTGAACAACTGCCTCTTTTTCCATGAAACCAGAAGAAATGAATGGTGCCCAGCTACCATTACTGAACATTTTGATCAAAGAGTCTATAAAAGATCCTGACCTTAATTAATTTTGATGAAAAGTCAGCTTTAATTCTTCTTGTTATTCTTTTTTCTTTTTATTATTATTAGTAGTAGTAGTACAATTGTTCTAAGGATATGTAATGTGATTTTTTTTCCCTCTAGTTGCTTTTAAGTTATTTTCTTCAGTTTGGTTTTCAGCAGCTTTACTACAATGTGCCTACATGTGGTCTTCTTTGTATTTATCTTGCTTTCTGGTAGCTGAGCTTCTTGGACCTGTGGTTGATGTTTTGTATCAGTTATGGAAAATTTTCAGGCATCATTTCTTTAAATATTTCTTCTGCATCATTCTCTCTACTCTTTCCTTCTAACACCCCAATTGTACCTATGTTAGATCATTTGATTTTGATTCCCTATTTTTTTAAATGTGTGTATGTTTCAAATTAATTTAAAAAAAAATTGCTGTTGAGTCAATTCAGACTTATAGCAACCCTATAGGACAGAGTAGAACTGTCGCATAGGGTTTCCAAGGAGCAGCTGGTGGATTTGAACAGCCAGCCTATTGGTTAGCAGCCAAACTCTTAACTACTGCATCACCTATCTTTATATTTTCAAGTTCATTTATTCTTTCTTATGAATAAGTATGACAGCAATTGAATTATACTAGTGAAAGATTTATGTAGTCTGAAGTTCAGTTCATCAAAAGAATTTTTCACTTCTAATATTATACTTTTCGGTTCTAGCATTTCCATTTAAGTCTATTTTAATATTTACTGTTTATTGAAATTCCCAACCTGTTCATGCATAAATCCACCTTATGGTCAGTCTTTAATATATTTCCCATAGTTATTTTTTTGTTTGTTTGTTTGTTCATTTGTTTTTCTACTAATCCCAACATCTGGGCCATGTTTTGGTCTGATTACATCACTCTTTTCTTCTTTTGATTGTGGGTTAAGTTTTTATATTTCTTTGCATGTCCGAAAAAAAAGATACATATCTATATGGATATCGATACCAATACATATGAAATGATTTTTATTTGGCCAACCTCCATTTTCCAAAAATGAATAGAAACTAAACAAATTAAAATTTCCCACAGAAAAAAAGCAAGTTGCCTCCTCTGTCAGGCTACTAATGAGTGAGGTTGAGTCCATTTATTCTGTGGTTGAGCTTGGTCTGGGATTTGTTATGCCATTAGATAGATTCAGTTCACCTCTGGTTCAAATTTTTGAGAGTGGGATTAGGTTTTTCCATTTGTAAGGGCTTGGGTTCTGAGCATTGGTAAAATTTCTCTGATCTCTTTATGCTTTACAGCCCAGTTAGCAATTTGCTGAATCACCAAAAATACCTTTGCATTACATCACAGCTTGTAACAGGTTTTTTGTTTGTTTGTTTGTTTTGCTTGCTTGGTTTTGTTTTTACATGCTTGGGAAATATCTTGGCTTTCCAGCCCTCCGTTCGCCCTCATATTTCTGTAACTAGGGACAGAACGGCCTGTTCACAGCCTTTGGTAATCTTTTGCAGTGCGTTCCGTGAAGACTTGCTACATATTTGTGTTACAGCTCTGCACTTATTTCCTGTTCTTAGCAATTAATGGGATAGTGTTCTTGGTTAAAACTCTGTGTTTTGGAGGAAACTCTCAGTTTTTCTGTCCTGCTTACAGCTTTCAGTCTACATTACCACCAACACGCACTTGCTAAATGGACAATGATAAAAATTTTGTGAATGAATGTAGACTTATTTTGCCACTCATCTTTGAAATTCTAAACCATTATGCCTGTCACAATTTTATTACCTCCAATGTCTAAAACTAGGGAGATATGTCCATGCTATTACCCATGGTAGCCCAGAATTAGAGCTGGAATTTCATGTATATTTACAGAAAGTGGCAGCCAGTTGTGATACCTGGGGGTGGAGTTTAAGAACATAATCCTACAAATTTTTGTCACATCTATCTAAAATACGTATTTACAATTAGGCATAAAAAGTGTGAGGGGGATGCCCTGACAAGAAAAACAGCAATAACATTTATAATATTTTAGCTATTTTCCAGGTACAGGAACAACTATACACCCCTCGAGACGGATGAGAATATATCTTCTCTAAATCCTAAAGGCCAATAAATTAAGGCTTCAGTCCATGTGCCATGTCCTAGAAGTCTGGACAGAGTAAGATTTCTTAGTGCATGAGCTAGGTCTACAGCGAATGAGAGGTTAATTTAGAGATAATGTTTCTTATAAAGACTAAATACAAAAATGAACCCATATTTTCCTAAGCCATCTCTCAAAGGCAAAACAGAGAAATTTCTTATCAGAGGTAGGATGAAAACCAGGGATTGTAGAGAAAACAGTATGTTTAAAGCAGAGAATGGGGGCATAAAAAAATGGAAGAAAAAAATGTAGCACAGATGAACCTGTATCTGCTGCAGGGTTTTTTGTTTGTTTGTTTTAATTTTAGGGCACATGTCTTAGACACTGGGAAGACTGTTAATAAAATTTGCCAAACCTCCATGCTCAATGTATGTGCCATGATTTTTCTATATTCCAGTCTTTGAGTTTTCTTCCTAGAACAGCTTCTCACCTTCCTTGGCCCTTTGCCTGGACAACTCCTTTTCAACATTTACCAAACAAAAAAACAAACCCATTGCCATCGAGTCAATTCCAACTCATAGCGACCCTATATGACAGAGCAGAACTGCCCCATAGGGTTTCCAAGGAGTGCCTGGTGGATTCCAACTGCCAACATTTTGGTTAACAGCCCAGCACTTAACTACTGTGCCACCAGGGCTCTGTTTTCAACCTTTAGGACTATATATAGAAATGTCTCCTGAAATGGAATTTCAGTTGATTTGGTGATTCTCACTTGTGCTTCGTTAGTGTCTTGTTTAAGTTCCCTGGTAGAGAATAAACATCCATAGAGCAAGGTCCATATCTTAACTTGTTTTTGCTTCCCTTGCCCATAACAAGGTTCTTGATACATCGTAAGTGCCTAACAATTATTTACTAAATGAATGGATGATCAAATAAATGCAGACAGGAACTGCATTTTTATTTCCATATCAGGAAAATTCTTCTTAGAAAGGAAGAACTCTGCTGACTAACCTCTTTTTCAGAAATAAATGAGAGGCTTGAAGTAAGGTGAACTGATCAGGAGATGCTTGGCTGAGCAACCCCTACCCTGCAGGCCTTTCTCGGCAGGGCCCTCTCTCAGATCAATTTGTTGTGATAGGCAGAGCTGGCATCCCCACAGTGAGGATGAGGGTAAACACTGAATACAGATGACACGAGGCCTGCAGCTTCTCTCATTTTCTTCCTGTCTTTTATGGAGAAGAATTTCAACGCATCCAAGCCATTGTCTTTCCACTAATTATCTAACACCTCTTGCATAGCTGAAGTAACAGGAGTGGAAATGAGAGCAATGTGTATCTTTTTGGGGAAGTGTGGAGTCAATTTTGAGAAAATTTTACATTTGTTGAGTCATCTCTACTGAAATTGAAAAGTAACTGCTGAATGTGATATATTTCACTGTTGCTGTTTCATTGGGCTTGGAGAAAATAGATTCTTTATTAAGAAAAGTTTTTAGCAAAAAAGACTCACATACTCAACCATGCAAATATAAAAGAAAATGCTTGAAAAATAAGAGCCACAAGACACCCAACTAGGTAGAAACTGGATCTACAGTAATGAAGAAATGATATTGAAAAACAAAAAGTTGCTCTCAATTACTTAGCATCCACTAATATCAATAATTATGACAATCCTGAAGAATGTGTACTATTATCCTCATTTTAACCATAAGAAATCTAAGACTCAGAGAAGCTAAATAAATTATTTAAAGTAACTCAACGGAGTGTAGGTTTATATTCAAGTTTATTTGCCTTTAATATTCATTGTCCTTTTTAAATATTCCTCATCTACTGCTCTGTGAGCTACGTAACCTCAATAGCACCGTGTGTGCATGTAGGCATTTAACTGAGTAGTGTAGAAGAGTAATTTATAGATTTCCAAAACCATTACATTTTCCATACAGCAATAAAGACATATATAAATATATCAGTTAGTAGCATCCCTTTATATAAGCAGAGCTTATTTTAAACAGAAAAAGGAAAAAAAAAAAAAAAGAAGAAGTAATTACATCTACTTGAAGCAAAGACTTTTCTTCCCAAGGAAAGAAAATTGGCCACCTTATAAGCTGTGTTAAGAAAGTTTTCAGTAGACTCAATATACGCCCAGTAAACATTATACTCTTCCCAAATTTTTCTCTTGGCTTTACAAAGAATACTGTTCTAAGCAAGGAATGGGGTAACTAAGCTCTTAGTTTGGAATGCTCCATGGATCAATACTCAGGTCTTCTCAGTCTGTACTCACCCTGTTGGTGGTTTCATCCAGTCTCATGGATCTAATATCCTCTACATGTCAATTACATCCAACATTATATCTCTGGTTAGGACCCTTCTCCAAAATTCCAGACTCATACATCCAATGTCTCCTGAACATCTCTATTTTAATATCTAGTAAAAAATATGAACAAAACAGAAGTCCTGATCTTCTATCAGTAAGCTTGCCCCAGTCAAAATCATCCTTATCCAAGGAAATGACAACTCAATATTTCCAACTGATTAGGTCAAAAGTTTAACATTATCCTTGATGTCCTTTATTTTTTCTTTCATATCTCACATTGTATTTGTCAGTAAATTCTTTTGATTCTGCCATAAAAATACGTCCAGAATCCATCCATTCCTTGCCATCTCTACTGCTAATCTCTGTTTGAAGCCACCATCATCTCTCTCTTGGATTATTACAATAGTCTTCTAAGTATTTTCTAATTTTTAACTCTAGCACTTCTCTAATGTATTGCCAACACAGCAGAACAAATGATCCTTATAAAACTGTGCCATATCAAGCCACTGTTTTTGTTGTTGTTGGGCGACCCTATGTACAACAGAACAAAATGTTGGCTGGTCCTGCCCTATCTTCATATTCATTACTATGTTTGAGCAACTTGTTGCAGCCACTGTGTCAATCCATTTCATTGAGGGTCTCCCTCTTTTTCGCTGACCTTCCACTTTACCAAGCATGATGTCCTTCTCCAAAGACTGGTCCCTCCTGATAAGATGTCCGTCCTTGCTTCTAAGGAGCATTCTGACTGTACTTCTTCCAAGACAGATTTTTTTGTTCTTCTGGCCGTCTATGGTATGTTCAATATATTCTTTGCGAACACCATAATTCAAAGGTGACAAATCGTTCGTCTTTCTTATTCATTGTCCAGCTATCACTCAAAACCTCGCGATGGTCAAAGCCCATAAAACAGCCCAAGGCCCTACTGGACCTGGCCTTCTGGCTTCTCTGACCACATCCTCCACTGTTCCCCCTTTGCTCACTCTGCTCCCAGCCTCACCGGCTCCCTCAATCATGCCAGGTCTGCTATAGATTTAAGTCCCTTGTTTTAGCTGTTTCTTCTACCTGAAAAGTTTTCCCAGCTACCTAAATGTTTCATTTCTTCACATTTATCTAATTGTCCTTCAAATCTCACTTCTCACTAAGGCTTAACCTGACACCTTTATTTAATACTAAAATTTCCTTGACTTCTAGCACCCCTCACCCTTCCTCTCTTCTGTTTTGTTTTGTTTTTTACCCATAGCACTTAGCATCTTCTAATACATTACATAACTTACTTTTCTATTCTTTCTATTTATTTTTATTATCTCCTCCATCCTAAAATATACGTTCCGCACTGCAGTCTACTTTGTCTATTTTGATCGTTGCTCATTTCCAAGTAGTACATAGAAGAGTGCCTGGCACAAAGAAGGAACAAAGTAAATATTTGCTGAATTAATATTGCATCATCTCATGACTCTAAAGATGTGACATTCCAGGAACTAGTAAATAAACAGCTACAAGTCTTAGCCTTTATGAATCAAATGGCTGCTAACCAAAAGGTCATCAGTTTGAAGCCACTGTCTGCTCCTTGGAAACCCCATGGGGCGGTTCTACTCTGTCTTATAGGATCCCTGTAAGTTGGAATCCATTCAACGGCAATGAGTTTGGTTTTTGCTTTTGTTTTTTACTAAGGAGGATATATATTAAGAATAAACTAGCCCAATTGTAAAACCAATGTTAAAAAAAAGGTGATATTTATTTTATTCTTAATTCACCTCAGAGTTCAACTACCAATATGTAGAAATCATTCTAAAGTCTGGCAATTTCCTTGACTTAAACATATTGCCTCAAATATTACTTGAAATAAATAACTGTAGAAATAAATAACTGTAAAAACACCTTTCTTTTACCAAGATTCGTAGCAATGTCACTGGCTGTAATAAGCATTAAACTCCATCTGGCACAGTCGTTAAGTGCTTGGCTGCCAACCAAAAGGTTGGTGGTTCGAACCCACCAGCTGCTCCACAAGAGAAAGATGTGGCAGTCGGCCTCCATAAAGATTACAGCCTTGGGAACCCTATGGAGCAGTTCTACTCTGTCCTACAGGGTTGCTCTTATCCGAAATCAACTCGACTGCACTGGGTTATAGCAGATGCACAGTTTACTTTAGATCTGATCGATGGTCACATGCACTCACCTATCTTCAGAGGTACATTATTAATTGCCTCTTATATACCCATCATTTTCAGTTACATTTATAAAGTCTCTGTCTCAACGTAAGTATCATTCTATCCTGAACGTTTACAAACTCAAGACCAGAGACCTTAATTTTAGCTATGACTGTGCAGTGTGACCTTGAGCAAGTCAAGCAACTTCTTTAACAAAAACATAATACATTGTATGCATGTTGCTGCACCCTTTCCTGAACCAACGCGACTCTCTGTACCTCGGAGTCTAGCTCTAGTGTCAGCATTGTTTCCAATGCAAAGTCCCAGGCAGCCTCTACCAGTCATTGTCACATGGGACAAAACTCACCGAGAGACTGAGTGATCAAATGGAGAGTAGCCAGACCATATATAAAAGTACAACTCTAACCTACAACCGGCAACTTTCAGCCCAGGAAGTCAAACCACTATCTGCAGCTACCAGTCCAGGAAGACAAATAACAGCCCCCCAACAATAGGCCCCAAATGGTCAAGACTTGATTAATAACTGTCTCAGTTTCCAACTTGGGACCAACTAGAGACAGTCAAATATGTTCCCCTAATGAATCACATAGGATGTTCCCCTTCTGGTTAACCCATCCCCAGCTTCAAATGCCAACAGTCTCCAATCAGTGTACACCTGAAGCCTTCCCTTTTTTCCACTATGAAGCGTTTTCATTCTCCTGCCTGCATTTTAGTCTTTGCCAAACACAAGTGATGGTGGTTGACTCCCTTGCTCTAGCAAGCTCTGAATAAATAGCCTTTGATTTTTTTCTTATTTGGGTATTCTTTACCTATTTCCACATCACTGAAAAAGAAATTCTGTTAAGACTACCAAAAGAAAATCCAGTTTGGAACACTTACCATGTGTCAAGCATAATTCTAGTTTCCGTTATATATTATCTTAATCACCACGTCATTGTAAAGCAAGAATTTTTAGTCATATTTTACAGAAAACAAAATTGAATTTTAAGAGGTTATTAATTTTCCCAAGGTCAAGAAGTTTATAAAAGACAGATTTAAGCCTTTACTTCTGGATTAATTGTCTCTGAGACTTGACTTCATTTTCTACCTACTTTCTAGTACTTTTGTGAATAACAAAAAAATATTATATATTAAAGTAAATATTTTGAAAAGTCAATAAACAGAATTTCTTTTTCTACCAACCAATAAACGTTGTAGACAAACAATGACAATGGACTCTATATTCTCCATGACGGTTATAAATTAAGATGATTTCCTGCTTGGTAAAGTAGAGGGTCAGTGAAAAAGAGGATGCCCCTCAATGAGATGGATTGACACAATGGCTGCAACTATGGGCTCAAACATAGCACCCATTGTGAGGATGGCGCAAGACCGGGCAGTGTTTCATTCCGTTTTACATAGTGTCATTATGAGTCAGAACGGACTCAACGGCACCTAACAACAACAACAGAAAGTCCCAGAGTAATGTTTTCTTCAGAGTTCTCCTTATTATAAATTTTTGTTTATCCCCAAGGACATACTGAGTCCTAACTATGTTTTAGGTATTCTTTGTTAATCCTTACAAAATAAGAATACGATTTCAGACCATTAGATATAGAAGATTTAGAACATTACTGCCAGAGAAGGTGTGAAAATAGAATATTAGAAAATCTATTTGGATCAACATCGGGCCCTAAACAATTGACCATTATGTTTTATCTTTAAACAATTCAAGTCTTAGGGAGACCAAATAACTCTTTTTTTCATATGTTTATTTGTTTTGATGAGCCAACACAACTTCATCACAATACTTTTTATATTTTCTTTTTAGTACCAATCTTTCTGTGAAATTGACAATCAGCACACTTCATATTTGCGGTCAGCTGTTGTTCATTTGGAGCCCTGGTGGCACAGTGATTAAGAGCTTGGCTGCTAACAAAAAGGTCGGCAGTTGGAATCCACCAGCTGTTCCTTGGAAACTCTACGGGGCAGTTCTACTTTGTCCTATAGGGTCGCTATGAGTTGGAATCCACTCGATGGCAACAGGTTTGTTTTGTTTTGTTTTGTTGTGCATTTTAGGAGTCCTAGTTGGCAAGCGCTCAACTACTAGCCGAAGTTCAATCAGTTCAAAGCTACCCAAAGGTCCCTCAGATGACAGGCCTGGCAATCTGCTCCAGAAATATCAGTAAGTCATAATTCTGCATTGGGGAGTTTTTATTTCTTTGTTTATTGAATATTTAACATTTCTGGATGTGATTTGTGTTCTTTTTTCTCAAGATCAGTTGATTACCATTTCAATCTTTACTCTTCAGAAGAAGCATATGTTGTATCTATTAGGGGGATTTTCTCAGAAGTCAGTCTCAAAAATCTGTGCCAAGATGAGAATGAAAGCATCTACATTGTTAAAGATCTTCATGGCAATCATTTACTTTGTGTGTGCATTCTGTGTGTGCGTCTGCATGTGTGCATATGTGTGAGTGTGGGTGCGTGTGGGGGGCTTGGGGGTGTGTGTGCAGGAGTGAAATAAAAAAACTGCCCAAATCGAACTGTGTTTACTTTGGATTTTTTCACTTAAGTCTGTCATTGCACTGCTATTTTTCCTTGTATTTCTGGTGAGTAACTAAGACATTGATTTCTTTTTGGAGGCTTTAACTCTGTAGACCACCAAATGTATTGGCCTTCTGGAAAGCAATGATTTCCTAAACAGGACTTCTATTTGTTTCATGCTTCTAAATTTTAGTAATTTCTTCTGTACTCAAAGAGAAGATCATTTACTAAGGAATAACATCTTTTATTCAAATAGTTGCATTGAACTATCAAGGGAAGTGCTGCTGTGTGTAAGTCACTGTGCTATGTTATGCAGGGCAGGGTGGCGAAATAAGTAAGATGTTGCTCCAGGCCCAGGTGAATTCTAATTTAGCGCGAAGGAGAGAATGGAGAAACACAAAGTACTTTGTTCATTCAGCAGACTGTAAGCAATAAGAAACGAACAAAAACATCGTGAATGCTAACATGAAATGTCAGCTAAAGAATTTAATTTCTTACACTCTACTAGTCCTGTTGAGCACTGAGGTATTGTTGCTGTTAGGTGCCGTCCAGTCCATTCTGACTCATAGCGACCCTATGTACAACAGAACGAAACCCTGCTTGGTCCTGCCTGTGCCATCTTTACATTCACTGTTATGCTTGAGCCCATTGTTGCAGCTGCTGTGTCAATCCATCTCATTAAGGGCTTTCCTCTTTTTCGCTGACCCTCTACTTTCCCAAGCATGATGTCCTTCTCCACGGACTGGTCCCTCCTGATAACATGTCCAAAGTATGTGAGATGAAGTCTCGCCATCCTTACTTCTAATGAGCATTCTAGCTGTACTTCTTCCAAGGCAGATTTGTTCATTCTTCTGGCAGTTCATGGTATAGTCAATATTCTTTGCCAACAAAATAATTCAAAGGCATCAATTCTTCCTTGGTCTTTATTCATTGTCCAGCTTTTGCATGCATACGAGGTGACTGAAAACACCATGGTGTGGGTCAGGCACACCTTAGTCCTCCAAGTGACATCTTTGCTTTTCAAAACTTTGAAGAGATCTCTTGAAGCAGATTTGTCCAATGCAAGGCGTCATCTGATTTCTTGACTGCTGCTTCCATGGGTGTTGATTGTGAATCCAAGAAAAATGAAATCCTTGACAACTTCAATATTGTCTCTGTTTATCATGATGTTACTTATTGGTCCAGTTGTGAGGGTGTTTGTTTTCTTTATGTTGAGGTGTAATCCTCACTGAAGGCTGTGGTCTTTGATCTTCATCAGTAAGTGCTTCAAATCCTCTTCACTTTCAGCAAGCAAGGTTGTGTCATCTACATATCACAGGTTATTAATGAGTCTTCCTCCAATCCTGATGCCCTGTTCTTCTTCATATAGTCCAGCTTCTTGGACTATTTGCTCAGCATACAAAAAAAAAAGCAATATACCAAGAGTAAAGGGTTGAAATGACTAAACGGATCAGTAAGTCAGGAAACTGTGATTGACTTGTTTTCAGCACCTTTAGGACCTACTTCCCTATAAATTGGAAGTACTGGAAGAGAGTGTCTGTTTTTAATAAAAGAAGCAATCTGACTCATGAGAGTTTTGAAGAACATGGACTACCACCATACCACACACCCAAGTTTTTATCTAATTCATGAGTAAGAGGTCAAGACCTGAGCATTTTTTGTTTGTTTGTTTTTTAAGTTCTACAGTGATGCTGATGTGTACCTCAAATGATAACCATCCAGCTCTCAGAGCCTTTAACTGTCTGTACTCTCCTGAAAATTCAAGACCCAATATTTCCTCAGTTGTAGCAGAAGGTTAAAATGGGTTTAGTTAAAGTTCTTTCAAATTCATATCTATAGCTGTAACATACTGTAAATAGTGAAGTTTATAAACATAAGCCTGAGAGGGTCATGAACAATACAAGATGGATCCTACCCACAAATAGAGACAAATAGAGTACCTGACAGAGCAGTGAGCTGGGCCGGATAAAACACACCAAACACTTGACTTCATGGTAATGTCAATTGGAACACATTAACTAGCACAAAACCAACCACATGCATCATAGATTAGACATGTTCCCCCCACTCCCCAGGTCCCTTGCATGTATACTTACACGTAAGCACTAAGTATATAAACCCTCACACTCACTGTTATCTGTAGACCTCAACTAGGGTTTCCATGATGTCCATTGTGAGCATTTTGGCATTGACCTCTGTAACAACCTGACCAAGATTCCCTTCAATGTAGGGCCACTCAGGAGGACTGATGGCCAAACAAAAGGTCCTGACTTTGCTTAACACTAGAGCTGAATGTACTTTGATTAAAGGTAATCCACATAAATCTACAGGTCACCTTTGGGTTTATATTTCTTCTGTTCCAGAATCACTCTGGGCATTGACACCTTGCCTGGAGCCTCCCTGGAAGCAATGGGGAGTTCTGCTTGACTTGCTAGCTAGGAGTACAAAACCAGTACTTTGGGGTTGGGCTAAAGAGCAGAAAATCTCCCGAACGACAGTGGAATTGGAAAAGATATACATTTTTAGATGGGCCCAAGCCTTTACCATAGCTCAGTGTGGCCTGTTTGTAAGCTGGACAGAACATGGAAAATGAAAGTAGACCATCAAAAGTTAAATAAAACAAATCCTTCATACACACAACTGTAGTAACATAGCCAGTATTCTGGAGCAGCTGACTAAATGCTCAGGGGAATATCATTCAGTTTTAGATTTAGCAAATACCCTTTTCACTATTCCCCTTGGCCTGACTGCTCAGGACATATTTGCCTTTCATATGGGAGGGAAAGCCATGGACCTTCCAAGTGTTACCCCAAGGATATTTGCATAGCCCTACAATTTGTCATGACATTGTAGCTCAAGACGTAGTTGCTGTTCCCTTACCAGAAGGGGTACTTATGGAATATTACGCAGATGATATCATGTTAACCTCTAATGATTTGAGTCTTTTGTAGGTAGTGAGGAAGAGTTATAAACCCCCAAAAAATACAGGGATCAGGGCCCACAGCCAAGTTTCTGGGAGTTGTCTAGTCAGGCAAGACCTGAGTCCTACCCATAGTAGTTATAGATAAAATCTATACATAAAAATCACTGCCTTTCTCCATCCACAGACTGTTAAATAACTACAGCTTTTGAGGGATTATTAGGATATTGGAGAGCCTTTATCCCACACTTGGCCCAATGCCTTTGATCATTCTATAGACTGATGAAAAAGGAGATTACCTGGGACTGAGGGACCTCACAAGAAAATGCAAAATGCTTTTACTCAAGCCAAGGCACTAGTAACAAGCCCAAGCACTAGAGGCCATAGAAAAGGAATGCCCTTTGACTTAGATGTAACTGTTACTGAAGATGACATGGATTGGGTCTTATGACAGAGGGAAAAAAAGAGGCAGCCTATAAGATTCCGGCCACAACTAATTAAGGGTGAGAGACACACTACACCTTGATAAAAAAAAAAAAACACAACAGTTCTTAGCAGTATACAATGCATTGTTGCAAACAGAAGCCATCACTCAAGAAGCACACATAGAAGTAAGAACAGTATAACCTACCAAGGGGCGGGTCGAGGGCCTCTTTGTCAACCCAAGGTTGGCTGTGGCACAGAGCAGTACCTTGGTGAGGTGGCTTGCTTATCAACAACATAGTAAATTGCCTCCTACCTCCCTCCAAAGAGTTACAGGAATATTTGGAACATCAAACTTCCAAAGTGACTGTGTATCACATCCCAGCACACAGAGTGAATTCCTCAATGGTCAATATAGAAGCACATGCCCTAGCAGCAGTAAGGGCCATTATCTCCACTGATAATTTAGTTATAGCTATGTGGAGACATGGAGCCCTGGTGACCGGTTAAGAGCTCAGCTGCTAACCAAAGTGTTGGCAGTTCAAATCCACCAACCACTCCTTGGAAACCCTATGGGGTAGTTCTAGTCTGTCCTATAGTGTTGCTATGAATCAATCTACTCGAGAGCAACAGGTTTGGTTTTTTTTTTCCAACAAGTATGTGGATACATGAGAAAGGGGAGGCACCCAGGTTTTCAAACCATGTGGAAACTATGCCAACGAGTGGGACTTGCCATTACCAGAAAAGAAGTAGAACTTGCTATTAAACAGTGTCCAGTATGTTGCCCCAAGCACCTTGCTCCACTTAAGGATAACTCTGGCATATTAAAATGTGTGAGGGGCTCTTTCATACTTGATAAATTGATTATATCAGCCCCTACCCTAACAGTAAGGGACATCGATATACTCTTACATGTGTGGATACCTACAGTGGATTGCTTCAAGCTTCTACTGAGAAGTTTCTTTTAAATATGTAGAAAAATTTCACCTATTTTTATGAATAATACTTACTCTTTATTTGAAAATATTTTCCCAGGCCTATACTTTTACCTTTGCCAGTGTTCCTGTCATCTTGATGCTTAAATATCAAGTTATTATTTGGTCGAATATGATTTTCTTTTACCTCATGGTCTGGGTTTCTTGTTTTACTGAAAAATTTTTCCCTCAACCAAGATTTAAGCAAATGCATATGTTTTTAAATTTGTGTCATTTAAAAAATTCTTTACCTCAGGTTAAGAATTTTATTGTGTCTGAAAAAAACAGTTGACATGAAATCGAGGTCTAAAATTGTTTTCTTTCACTGATAGCCAGCCATGTTTGTACCAAACGGTACAGTATTATGAGCGAAAACACAGGGGTGGGAGGCAGGCCACCTGGTGTGTGACCTTTTATGATCCATTTAACAGGTCTGAGCCTGTGTTAATCATTTCTAAGCTTAGAATTATAATACCACCTATGTTTTGGGTGTTTACAAGAAATAAATTCAATGATTCTATCTAAATTACTTACATGTCATAAATAATAAATGCAAATTATTATTAAATACACAGTGTTATTCACAATTAGTTTCCCCACAGTCAGCCTCTATATCAAGCATCTTTGCCATATTTCAAGTTATTCCCATCTAAATTTAGATATTTTCTGGAGGCTTTTTTTTTTTTTTTTGGCTCAACAATAATTTGTCTTAGATGGAAATGCCATTCTATTTTGTTACAATTTTTTAAATTAATTCTCTCATATCTAAGGTGTATCCCTATGCAATACCCTTCTTTCTTAAAACTTCCTTGGATATTTGAAAATATTTATTTTTCATTATTAACCTTTCTTATCTCTTCATTTGTTTATTTAAAAAAAGTATATATGCTGGCCAAGAGAACAATAAAAACAATAACAATTAAAAAATAAGCAAACAGAAAATCATCTTTAGGCCAAATTTTATACATCCGAACCAAAACCAAACTCATTGTCATCAAGTCGATTCCGATGTAGCCTTGACTTTTTTACTTTAAAATAAATTGAAATAATATTCTCTTACTTTTTACAAACCTGTACATATCTCTATTATTTTTTTCTCTTGGAAGTTTTGTCATTTTTCTTATTTTTTTACTTGAACAGGCTTCCAGGTACTACCTACTTCATCAGAGCGCTGGTGTCACACTGGTTAAGAGCTCAGCTGCTAACCAAAAGGTTAGCAGTTCAAGTCCACAAGCCACTCTGTCCTATAGGGTTGCTATGAGTCAGAATCAACTTGATGGCGATGGGTTTACTTTGGTTTTGGGAATCTACTTCATTAGCTTTTCTCAAATAATTAATATTAGTTAATTCTATTTTTCCATGTATCATTAAATTAACCATGTCTTTAATTTCTTTTAAATTATTTATTTATTTATTCATTTTTGTTAATCTCTAATTTCTTAAATTGACTAGCATATTTACTTTTTTTAAAGATCAACACAAATGTATTTTGAAATACCCAGTTTTTTCCATTTATCTACACTTAGAAAAGCAATAAATTTTTAGAAAAGTTATTTAAATTATATCTTACTGGACAACCAAATATTGTTGTCTAAATGGAAACATTATAAAGAGAAATAGGTCACTTTTCTTTCTTTTTTAAAAAAATAATTTCTTTTACTCCTTGGAAACCCTATGGGGCAGTTCTACTCTGTCCTATAGGGTCACTATGAGTTGGAATTGACTTGACGGCAATGAGATTGTAGTTGTTGTTGAAAATGTACACAGCAGAACATTCACCAGTTCAAAAATTTCTACAGGTACCATTCAGTGACACTGATCACGTTCTTCAAGTTGTACAACAATTCTCACCCTCCTTTTCTGAATAATTCCTTTACCATTAACATGAACTTACTTCTCCTAAGTTTTTTCTCTAAACTTTTGAGTTGCTGTTGTCAATTTGGTCTGATTTCAATAGATTTTGAAAAGAGCACAATGCTCAAGGCAGACATTCTTTACTTACTAAGCTAAACTATTATTTGGTTTAAAGAAAACTTCAGTGGATATTTTTGGTTTAAGGTTTAACCGTTATCTCAGGGCAATAGTTCATCCAGCCTGTACGGATCCAGGAGTCTGGATTCCATGAGAATTTGAAATTCTGCTCTGAAATTTCTCCCTTTAAATCAAGATTCTTCTATAGAATTTTTGATCAAAATGTTCAGTGATGCCAAAAGCAAAGGATGGAAACAACCTAGATGCCCATCAACAGATGAATGGATAAACAAACTATGGTACATACACAC
>NW_004443941.1:9536423-9592323 GCF_000243295.1 Trichechus manatus latirostris | reverse complement strand
ATGTAAAAGTTTGCACACAAAAAGAAACAATCTTTGTTGGTTAACAGGGATGGGAGGGGTGGGGGTGGGGGGAAACTAAATAGACAATAAATAAGTGGTAACTTTGGTGAAGGCTAAGACAGTACACAATACTGGGGAAGCCAGCACAACTTGTACAAGGAAAGGTCAGGGAAGCTCCATAGACACATCAAAACTTCCTAAGGGACGAAATTGCTCGGCGGAGGGCTGTGGGGACCATGGTCTCCAGGAACACTTGGCTCAATTGACATAACATGGTTTATAAAGCCAATGTTCTACATTCTACCTTGGTGAGTAGCGTCTGGGGTCTTAAAAGCCTGTGAGCGGCCATCTAAGACACTCCACTGGTCTCACCCCTTCGGGAGCAAGGGAGAACGAAGAGAACAGGATACAAGGAAAAGATTAGTCCAAAGGACTAATGGACCACAGTTACCATGGCCTCCACCAGACTGAGTCCAGTACAGCTAGGTGGTGCCCGGCTACCACCACTGACTGCTCTGACCGGGATCACAACAGAGGGTCCTGGACAGAACTGGAGAAGGATGTAGAACAAAATTCTAACTCACAAAAACTACCAGATTTACTGGTCTGACAGACTGGAGAAACCCTGAGAGTATGGCCCTTGGACACCCTTTTAGCTCAGAGGTGACGTCACTTCTGAGGTTCACCGTTCAGCCAGGGATTGGACAGCCCCATAAAACAATACGGGACTAATGAGGCACAGCAGTCCAGGGACAAGGACTAGAAGGCAGGAGGGGACAAGAAAGCTGGTGATAGGGAACCCAAGATTGAGAAGGGACAGTGTTGACATGTCATGGGGTTGTTAACCATTGTCATAAGGCAATATGTGTACTGTTTAATCAGGAACGATTTGTTCTGTAAACCTTCATCTAAGGTACAAAAAAAAAAAAATTATCTAAGTGAGATCAAATTGACAGCAGCAACTCAAAAGGTTTGATGGGAAGCCCAGGGGGCAGTGAGTTGAAGATAATGGTGATGGAATAATTTGGAAAAGGATAATGAGAATAGCAGCACAACTGGAAGAACGTAATCAATGTCACGGAATTGTACATGTAAAAATTTCTGAAATGGTGTAACTTTGGGTATGTATATTTCCACACAAAAAAAAAAAAAAACGTCCTCCAAGGTCGAGAAGGGAGAGTGTTGACATGTTGTGGAGTTGTTAACCAATGTCATAAAACAATATATGTACTGACTATTTAATAAGAAACTATTTGTTCTGTAAACCTTCACCTAAAGCACAATAAAAAAAATTTTTAAATGCAATTAAAGAAAATGTTCAGTGATGGTAGCTGGACATCATCCTCCTTGACATTGGGAACAAGGCAAGGATGCCCATTCTCACCACTCCTATTCAATATTGTATTTGAAGTCCTAGCCAGAGCAATCAGACAAGAAAAAGAAATAAGAGGTATGCAAATTAGAAAAGAAGAAGTAAAATTATTTCTATTCATGTCATGGATGCCATGATGCTATACATAGAAAATCCCAAAGAACCCACAAGAAAGCTTCTATAACAGAGAAATTTAGCAAAGTTGCAGGGCATAAGATCAACAAACAAAAATCAGTTAAGTTTCTATACATCAGCAAGGAGACATCAGAAATGGAAATTAGGAAAACAATTCCACTTAGTGTAACAGCTAACAGAATAAAATACCTAGGAATAAATTTAACCAGACATGTCAAAAACTTATACAACGAAAATTTAAAACATTGCTGAAACAAATTAAAGAAAACCTAAATAAATGGAAAGACTTTCCATATTCATCGATTGGAAGACTTAGTAATTTACTTTTAGTTTAATTTTTTTAAAGATCAAAATATATGTCTATACACTTCTCCTCTCACTGAAAACTGCTTTAGCTGCATTTTTAAGGTATTGACACAAAGTTTTTTTTCCCTTTTTCTTAATCTAGATAATGTACTATTCATTTTTGATCCATGGGTAATCTGAAAAAAGGCCATTTTGGAAAATCATGTTTTTAATTGAATATTTTTAGCGTTATTAGCTATAATAAAAAATGTAGGCTATAATATAGCTAATTTTTAGTATATTAAACTTTTCTATGTGGAGATACAGATATATACTCCATATATAAAAAAGATAAAAATATGTTATTTGTTGCCAAGATATACAGCTTTACACCGAAGATGTTATATTTTCCAATTTTGGATATATTAGTACCATCAGTTACTGTCGAGTCATTTTCGACTCGTGCTGACCCGATTGTGTCAGAATAAAACTGTGCTCCATAGGGATTTCAGCGGCTGATTTTTCAGAAGTAAATCACCGGCCTTTCTTCTGAAGCACCTCTGGGTGGACTCAAACCTCTAACCTTTTGGTAAGCAGCTGAGTGTGTTAACTGTTTGCACCACCCGGAAACTCTAGATATATCAGTGGACAAAGATTAATCTGAAAAATATCCTGCTAAGAACATCTAGAAATAATAAATAAAATATAATAAATAACCCTTTAAATACATGGCTGAGCTTGCAAGGAAGAAATTCCCAAGTATCCTAATCGGAAGCAAAGAGTGAAGTAAATACTGGAGTAGGTGGTGCACAAATTCACTCTGGAGCTGCTCTTGGCGGTGGAGGGGGAATCAGCCTTGGTAAGCAGGGGGTTGAGATAGGACCAACGGCCTTGGGACCCCACTAAAAACAAATCACCACTGTTGAAGAGAAAAACAGAGACTATTTAATTTCTTCCAGGTCTCAAAGGAGAATAAAAATCTGCTGTGGGAATTCAAAACACAAGATCTGAGCCCTGCATGGATACAGAGATGGAATTACACTAGCCGAATGGTACACTTCTTCCCATTCTATGATTTAGCTTTAAAATGTGTTATGGGGCTGGTATTACTCCTAAGGCAGAAGCAAATGATATGACTTTCTGGATGATCACTTCTCTAACCCAAGCCACAAGGGAATTAAACAGAAATATGAAGCCAATTATAACTTGATCTCATAATTAAAAAAATTACAAAGTCCTTCACCAACAAGCAATCCAACTGGAGCAAGGGGTAGAAGACACCATTATGAGGGTTAAAAACCTCAAATTAATCCATGAACAAGTAAGAGAGAATTTTTCAACTTTTTAATTTCATTAAGTAAGACAACTAAGCCACAAAAACAAAAACAAAAAAACAGGTACTGTGAAATACTATAAGGCCTTCCTGACAAGCAACCAAATAAAATTTATAAAAAGATTTCTCATGTATAAATCAATGAATAAATTAAGTCAAAGAAAAAGTAAAGAGAGAATTATGAACAGGATGATAAGTCTTAGGAAATTCCAGAAATATTTAGATAAACTTTGGATAAAATTAAAAGTTCTAGAATTTAATTAAACAGTTCCAGGCAGTTGTGATAGAATGAACCTATTTGAAAGCATAATGGCTTTGATTTTTTGAGGACTGTTAAAAGACACCAATCTTCAGAATCAAAAACAACAACGAGAGTCAAGTGAGATAATTTAAACAAATCCTACATGTGCCACCTTGATACATTATAACAAAACTCTATAATACTAAAGAAACAGACAAATGGTTTAGAGCAGTTAGAGAGAAAGGAATGTTTGCTTACAAAAGATTGAGTAGAATGACAACTGATGTCTCAAAACCACCAACAGGAGCCTAAAGAGAAAGGAAGAAGAGAAGAGAAGAAGGAAGAAAGAAGGGGGGACGGCAGGGGAGGGAGGAAGGAAGGAAGGAAGGCGGGAAGGCAGGCAGGTGAGTGTTAGGAAGAGAGTAGGATTGGGCAGGAGAGGAAAGGAAAAGGAGGGGAGGGGAGGGGAGAAAAAGAGAAGATTAACATCCTGAAAGAATTTATCTGGTAACCTAGAATTCCATACCCAAATAAGATTGAGGACTCCAAAGTTACATTTTTATACAAATTTCCTTCTCAGAACATTCTTGTAATACTAAATGTATGTGGCAACTTCATTTATTATTATCAGCATTTCAAGCCCTTCCTGCTATAAAATCATACTGCAATTCCTCTCACTATGGGAACATGTACTTCCCTGCCCAGGGATTTGGGGCTCAGTCCTGTGGCATGTATTGGCCAATGATAAACCACATAATGCACGCAGAGGCTTTAAACGTTCTTGTTTTGTCTCGGCTTGCTTCTTGTGCTCTTGTGATCACCAGGAGAAAGTCCCGGTATCTGCTGCCCTTCGACGTGGACCTGAGAACAACGCATTATTTTCTGCGATGTTCCCCTCGCCAGGAAAACGAAACTGTGTCCTGCACGTGAGTTTTAGGTGATAATTCTCTAAACGATCTGCAGTCGTTATTTCATCTTTTCTAGTTTTCAGTTGTTCAGATGGTAAATTTAATGTTTATGAGTTTCTGTTTTTTGTTTTTTTGCAAATAATGCAATCTTTCTGAAGGTACGCTTGTAAAATTTTCACTCTGTTTTGAAGTTAAAAAGTTTCAGTAGAATAACAAAACAAAAAGAACCAAACACGTTTTCGTCCAGTCGATTTCCAACTCATAGCGACCTTAGAGGACAGAGTAGAACTGCCTCATGGGGTTTCCAAAAAGCAGCTAATGAATTCGAACTGCCAACCTTTGGGTTAGCAGCCAAGTTCTCAACCACTGCGCCACCAGGGCTCCTTCACTAGACTATAGACCAGTAAATTTCACTAGGATATAGACCCAGCAAATGATTTCAAAACAGTGCCTTGAATATGAAATCTTTTTTCAGATTAAGAAAGTATGATTTGTATTAAAAAATGCTAACATTTCAATAATTATTTTTCCTCCATCTGGAGTTTTTATTATTTAAATGACTTGTTTCCTTGATTTTTCCTACAACTGTTTATTATTTACTTTACCTGTCATTCTATTAGATATGAGGAGTCCTGGTGGCCCAGTGATTAAGCACTCAGCTGCTAACCAAAAAGTGAGTGATTTGAACTCATCAGCCCCACAAGCCTGCTTCCATAAAGATTTACAGGCTTGGAAACCCTGTGGGGAAAGTTCTACTCTGTCCTACAGGGTTGCTATGAGGCAGAATTGACTCAACAGCAAAGTGTTCATTTATTTTTGTTTTTATGTTAGATATGTGTATTATACATATATTAAATATGCACAGATATATTATATTATTATATGTAATGTTCTGTAACACCTCTACTGTGAGAACGTTTTTTCATTTGCTATTCCAGGTCTTTCATTAGTTTCTCAGCAGTGGTTCTCACTTGCTCTCTCCCATTAAATGCTTACATTTGGAATTGTTTTGTTTTAGATCTACAGATTAATATTTGTGCTCTAATTACATCACTTTGGTATTTTATTTCTTTGTTAAAAGTCTGTTCTACACTTTTATCATTTTAGCTTCATAGGTGCCATCTGCTCCAGTTGTTGCCTTTGGTCTTGGACTCTCACAGAGCTAAAGCTTTCTAGAGGGTCTGTTTTTTTTTTAATCTACTCTTAGATATGCATTTGTCCATCCTGCCTAAAGATCAGACTCTTTGATGTAGTGTTTTGTGGTAAAAAGTGGAGGAAATTGCTCTGACTTTTGTTTTTGCTGTTTTTGAATTTGTTTATTTAGTAGATCTGTGAACCCTTTGCTAAGGAATCAGCAGTAAACTTCTCTGTTTTCAGTTTTGGGTTTTTTTTTTTCCTAGATGTATTCAGGGAGAAGACATTCCCATCCCAAACTCATACTGGCACCAGTTCACCTCCGATGAGCACTTCAACGCGAGGTGCACCAGCATTAGTTAATGAGTCAGGTTCCCCAAATACCTCCCATGACAGGCCAGCAGGTGGAGCCTCTCTCTGGGAGGATCTGATGGCACCTGGCAGCTGGGCTCTTTGGGGAGCCATGAATTCCCTGTTTGAGCCCCAATGGACAGGCAAGGATTTTCCTCTCTGACTGGTCCTGTGCTTCCCACCCAGCAGCCCCAAGATAAATCCTCACAGTGGAAAAGTAGAAGGAAATGCTGCTCTGTTGGCCTGCCTCCTCTGAAAAGATATTAACGCAGCTTCGGTTAGATGCCATTTGGAGCACACCATCTGCTGGGCTGTGATAATTAGCCCAGCTTGGATACTGATATCTGAAGCTCTGTAAATTTTGGATAATGTCAAGGAAAAGGAGAGAAAAGAGGAAGCAAAACCAGGAAACATATGCTATCAAAGCACTCGAAAGCTAAGTGATGTGGGGCCAGGAACGTACTCAAAATTGTTCTGAAAAGAGAATGAGTGCCTTTTTTTGATGACTTTTCTTTATTCACAAATTGCACTAAAGTTCTAATTTTTCATGTTACACCTGCTGGGTGAAATATATGGACTTTCACTTGTTTCAATATCTTATTTTAGGAAATGAGAAGTTCAAAGAAATTTTACTGGTGATGTAATACAATTAATAGAGATACAAAAGGTCAGCCCCTCATCCCTCTTTCTATTCCTCAGTTGTTTCCACAAACAAAATAAGATACAAAATGTGTTTAATAAATATTAATCTCATGGTTGCACAGTTATAACTTGATTTCTCTTATGCACATGTTTTATGAATTATAGTAGAAAAATTGATATGACAAAACTGCAAAAGAGCTTCATTGGTGGTGTGGGATAGCTTGTAGCCGGTAGTCTAAAATATGTCAAATTTTGTATGCGATCGTGGGTCATGTTCTGAAAACATAAGTATAAATATGTTAAAAAGTATCAGCTTCTCTGTTTGGAAATTTGTTACCAACACAAATATACACATCTTTCTAAGGGCTAGTGTTGCACAGTTCCTGGGTGGTGCAAACAGTTAAGAAGCCCTTGACTACTAGCTAAAATGTTGGTAGTTTGAACCCACCAAGAGATGCCTTGGAAGACACGCCTGGCGATATGCTTCCCCAAGGTCAGCTGGCAACCACCACCACCAACAGCAACAATATTGTATAATAAAAATCCAATGGATTTTACATGTATACAGCCGCAGGCAGAAATCCCAACTTTGCTATTTACATGGAGGTTGGCTACACATTTGTCTAGAGTGCAGGTCCCTGGAATCTAAACAAATGGATTCAGATGATTTGGGATGAGATACAGGTGGCCCATGGAGGGATGACCATACAATTGATTGTTCAAACTGGGTTATTTTTTAGAGTGAAAGGAGCAGCATTAACATTAATGCCCAGGCAAATCTGGCTGACTGATCACGCATCATCACAAACTTCAAGAACTTGCCTTACTAATTTAGAGGTCTTAGGCAAGGGGTTTTAAAATGTGGACGCTAATACGAGATCCATAGGGCTCCATGAACGTGAAATAGAAATAACTAAATTGAAGACTATGTTTCTGTTTGTGGAACAAAGTAGTATTTTAAAACGTTTCTTCTTCCTTCTTCCTCCTTGTGCTGGAATAAGTCAAAGGAACTAGTGAGTGCCGCGGCTTTACTCAAAACAAGTCTGCTCCAGTTGGCTGCTGCTGCTCTTCCTCCTGCTCTGGGCTGAGCACTCCCTGGTCCACAGCCACTTCTCCTCTGCAAGAGCATTGTGCTCCCATAGTGCTGTTTCCTGATGTCCCCCCAAAAGATGCAAAACCTTTGAGTTTATGCATATTGCTGTGATAGCTTCCGTCCTAATTGTCATCAGGAGATAAGCGTTGGTGTGTGCAGAAATCTGGTGAGAATGCCTATCCCCAACCTTCTGGTCACTGGGATCCAAAGAAACCTTGTCTATGTCTTGACCAATACCAAGTCTTGCATGATGACAACATCCTGTGAAGGGTGACCCAAATCTGGTCCATGAGGAGAACGCACGTTCAGTACCATCTTTTCCTGCTCTTCTCTCCATATGGAGAATCCATACATAAACGCATCCTCTATGTAGGATCCATACATAAACTCATCCTCTATGTAGGATCCATACATAAACTCATCTCCCTGTGGCTTTGCACAAATGAAGAAAAAAAATTGTATACATAAAAGATCAGGTAAGTAGAGACCTACAAGTTCATCCCACCTTTTTCCCAAGTCAGCATGTGCTTAGCCAAACCTACCCAGCTAAATTCACAGTTACGTTCCTTTCTTTTAAACTAATCACCCTATTTTTAGGTCACGAGAGCCTCCTTGATTATCTAATGAAAGATCCTAGTGTATTAAAGCAATTAAAGTGCAGTCAGTGTAACTAGATTAGAATGCAGAATGTAACTAGATTAGAATGTAACCAACTTACCTAAAATTGAAACTGTTATTACCCCCAATTGTCCTTAGCAATTAGAATATTTGGCCTGATGAAAAGAGAAGAATACGTTTTTTTATCAGCACCACCAACTCCCAGGAACGTGGAAGGGGAAGACAATATCGAGGATTGGTTTCAACCTTTCTAGACATGCCAAACCTCCCTTTTTTAATCTCGATCCCTTTTCAGTTTCTGCCTTACCTAGCCCTGTTCAGTTATACTCACTGATGAGCTTCACCACAGGATAAGCCCAGTCCTGACAAGGCATCAGGTAGTGACTAGGACTTGTGAGGCTGCTGTCAGTCTAGTGTCCAGGGTGGCAGCATGACCTCAACCACCTTTGAGCCACAACGTCAACCTAATCCCCAAGTCATTGCCTTCAACCTCAGATGACTCTTCAGTCTCTATTTGCTTGCTGGAACTGAATGTCTGCCCTCTCCAGCCAGTCGAGCCATGGCTGCCAAACCTGCATAAATCTTAACGTCATCAGTTCTCTACGCTATTCCATTCTTCATCAGTCAACTTTTAACGAATTTCCATCCTAAATCCCTCAAAACCATAATGTCACTGCCTGCTCAGTTTCTAAATCATTCTCATCCTAGAACTTCCTGTTTTTATGCTCAAAACCTGGATAAATTTCTTCGAATGCCATGTATTTTGTGACTCATGGCCAAATTCGTGCTGAATCATTGGATGCTGTATTTTGGAGGAAGGGCTTCTCTTTTGGAGGGAGGGCCTGTGTTACCCTTTAGCTATGGCATTTTCTAGAGTTTTGTTTCTCACCTGATCTGTTTTTTTTCTCCTCATCATCAGCAATACAGCTAAGAGTGAAACATTGTCTTTTTAAGCTCTACCAACTTCTCTAACACACTTCTCCTTGACCTTTGCTCTTTCCATTAATTTTCACAAAATAAATCAGAGAATTAATGTGTCAGTGAATGATCTCCATTCCTCTTCTTAACTTTAAACCAAAAAAACAAAACAAAAACCAAGCCCGTTGCTAATGAGTTGATTCTGACTCATGATGACCCCATGTGCTTCAGGGTAAAACTGTGCTCTGCAGAGTCTTCTTGACTATAATCTTACGGAGGAGTCCCTGGGTAGTCCAAACGGGATAGGACCTGAAATGTGGGGTGAAACATTTTATTAACTTTACAAGTAAGCCTGATGATCAATTACCTGACACATGCCAAAACAATTATAGAAAATAAGTAGATCCATCTAAGGAAGGGAAAATGAAAAGTTATGAATGATAAAATGTCAAATGTAAATCCCATGATATAGTTTATACCTGGATAGAGTAAGGGAGAAACCCTGGTGGCGCAGTGGTTAAGAGCTCAGCTGCTAACCAAAAGGTCACCAGTTTGAATCTACCAGCCACTCCTTGGAAACCCTATGGGGCAGTTCTACTTTGTCCTGTAGGGCTACTATGAGTCAGAATCGACTCGATGGCAACAGGTTTTTTTTGTACTTTTTTGTTTTTGGTAGACTAAGGGAAGCATAGTAGTGTGGTTATAAAGTCACTGATGTCTTATCACAAGTGCCATTGCACTGTTTACCAAATCTAAATTTTATAGAGCTGTAACACTTAAATCCGATGTGAAGAGAGCTCCCCCTAACCATACTTTATGTAAATAAATAAGTAAAAGAATTAAATAAGAAAATTAAACTATCAGTGAAAAAGAAAAGTTAGCTTAAAAGGCATGTTTGTGTAGGTTTTGTTTTTCATCTGTTTGTTTTTAGGTCTGCTGATGTATTTGCTTAGAGTCACGTCTGTCAGATTGGACACTTACTAAATTATGCTAATTGATTTTCTTTATCTTAATGAGAAACTTTTGTCTTTTGTATTATTATTTGGGGAGGTATTAATTTCAATTATTGCCTTTGATGACATATTTAATTATCTCAAGGGAAAGAGGATTATTATTCATTGCTAACATAAGTAATTGGAATCGTGAATATAAGTTTGTGCAAATCCAGGAATTGTTCATTGAATTAGAGATATCTTTATATCTGTAATATGAGCTACTGTCATAAAATACTTATGGGGAAATTATATGGCTATAGAAGAAGGAGGACGAGACCAGGAACCAGTCACTTCAGCTCCTCACTGCAAAGTGCAGAATGGTAGAAATTTTCATTGGAAACTCCTCTAATATCTGCAAAGACATTGATTAGAAATGTATGTTTTGACAAAATATTTCTTCACATGGTTCTGTTATTGCCTTGAAGTAATGTTTTCATTTTTCCTCATTTAATTGTACTCCTCATTTCACTATCTTGGTATTCTCCTAACACATTCAGTATTCCATCATGTGACTCCACAAACCTAGATCCTATATAGTCAGTTAAATTTGATACACATTTACTGAGTATCTGCTGTGTACAATTATTTCTGTTACACACAATAAAAAACTGGAGGTTTTAAAGTTGAACAGACTCACTTTCTTCCTTCAAGGAACACTCATCTACTAGTAGCATAAATATTTGTAAACAAACATACACAATAAAAACAATATGAGAGAAATAACAAAGTTGAACAAGGGTTCTGTGGAAGAATGCTTCTCCAGCTGAGGGGAAGATATGAGAAAAACCTGCTTGAATACCAGGATATTTGAAGTAGGATATTAAAAATGGATTACATTGAGGGAAGAAGGCCACTCTAGACAGAGAAAACAACAAAATGGCACAAAGAAGTAAGATGTGGCCTCTCTTCAGGGAATAACAACTTGTATATTTTGATTACATTTGTTTGTATCCCCTAAACATTAAGCTGACTACTGGAACAGTAACCAGATTATGAAAAGGTACTTGTTGAATGATGAGTTAAAGCCCCATATTTGTGCATTGGCTTATTGTTTCTCAAAGCATTTTCTGCCACTTTGTAGACTTGACTCTCTGCTTATACTTTCAGATAAAGGGGGATTTTTAGTAAAACTCTGTTTTGCAATTTTTTGTTTTCTCTTGTCCCAGCCCAAGTTTGGAAGCAACAGAGAGACAGGAGAGTGGGCAGATGGAGAAATAAATATCAATGTTATTACCAAATAAATCTGGTATTGCAAGAGGATTCCGAAAGCTGAGCCCCAGGATTAGGCTGATTTACCATCTTCACAGAAACCAGAACAGTCAGGGACAAACATTCTCCCGCAACATGGGCAATGCAACTCTCTTCTGAAATGCACCAAAGTCACTGCTGTCTTGTACTACAGCCCTCTCTTCACTGACTCCTGCTGTCAGGAAAAGTCATGACTTCTTCGGTCTTGTTTTGCTGAACAGCCTCTGATGTCTTTCATCATTCTCTGCTTATTATGACCCTTAACTTTCAGGTGCCATTAAACAATTATAAATGGGTTTCCTCTTTCTTTTTTTCATTTTTAAACGTGAAAATCAGTATTGAGAAAACCACAAATGCATAGTCTATTTATAGTTAAATGAAAACTTCCTAGCCACCCTAAGGCACGTGTGGTACTGTTAAACCTGTGGTCTACATGTGCATTTCATTATGAAGCTGTTCTTTCAATTTTAATAAAATGACATTAGTACAGACATAAACATTTTTTTTTCTTAGATATCACTTAAGATCCAAAAATTTACCAGATGTGAATATGTTATTTTTGCAACAATCTTTATACAGCCAAAGAGGGAGAATAAGTGGCTAGAAAGAATGGAGATGACGAAGTGTTAATAATGGCATTCAACTCCTGGAGTCAGGATTCCGAAGACGTTTCTCAGATATAGCATGACTAAGGGCTATCTCCCGCCACTAGTCTGTCAGTTTGTTGTACTGTGGTGGCTTGCGTGTTGCTGTGATGCTGGAAGATAGAGCACCAGTATTTCATATACCAGCAGGGTCACCCATGGCGGGCAGATTTCAGTGGAGCTTCCAGACTAAGACAGATTAGGAAGAAGGACCTGGAGATCTATTTCTGAAAAATAAGGCCAGCGAAAACAAGGATCCCGAAATTGACAGATACCAGTTGAGATGTTTTCAACAAATAGATGCAGGTCTGGAAGCGCTCACTTGTCTATGGCAAGAAATTTGGAAAACAGCTACTTGGCCAATTGACTGGAAGAGATCCACCTTTGTGCCCACAAAGAAACATGATCCAACAGAATGCAGAAATTATCAACAATATATTAATATCACACACAAGTAAAATTTTGCTGAAGATGATTCAAAAATGGTTGCAGCAGTACATCAATAAGGAACTGCCAGAAATTCAAGTCAGATTCAGAAGAGGGTATGGAACGAAGGGTATCATTGCTGATAGCAGATGAGTCTTGGCTAAAAGCAGAGAATACCAGAAAGATGTTTGCCTGTGTTTTATTGACTATGCAAAGGCATTCAACTGTGTGGATCGTAACAAATTATGGATAATATAGTGAAGAATGGGAATACCAGAGCACTTAATTGTACTCATGAAGAACCTGTACATAGACCAAGAGGAAAGTTGTTTGAACAGAACAAGAAGATACTGTGTGGTTTAAGATCAGGAAAGGTGTGCATCAGGGTTGTATCCTTTCACCATATTTATTCAATCTGTATGCTGAGTAAATAATCTAAGAAGCTGCACTATATGAAGAAAAACAGGCATCAGCATTGGAGGAAGATTCCTTAACAATCTGCGCTATGCAGATTACACAACCTTGCTTGCTGAAAGTGAAGAGGACTTGAAGCATTTGAAGACCAAAGAACACAGCTTTCATTATGGATTACACCTCAACATAAAGAAAACAAAAATCCTCACAACTGGATCAATAAGCAACATCATGATAAATGGAGAAAATACTGAAGTTGTCAAGAATTTCATTTTACTTGGATCCACAATCAACACCCATGGAAGCAGCAGTCAAGAAATCAAACAATGTATTGCTCTGGGCAAATCTGCTGCAGAAGACCTCTTTAACGTGTTAAAAAAGTAAGATGTCACTTTGAGGACTAAGGTGCACCTGATCCAAGCCATGGTATTTTCGTTCACCTCATAGGCATGTGAAAGCTGGACAATGAATAAGGACGACTGAAGAAGAATTGATGCATTTGAATTATAGTGTTGCTGAAGAACATTGAATATGCCATGGACTTCCAGAAGTATGAACAAATCTGTTTTGGAAGAAGTACAGCCAAAATGCTCCTTAGAAGAGATGATGATGAGACTTTGCCACATGCACTTTGGACATGTTATCATCATGCTCGGTAAAATAGAGGGTCAGAGAAAAAGAAGAAGACCCTCAATGAGATGGATTGACAAAGTGGCTGCAACAATGGATTCAAACATAGCAAAAATTGTGAGGATGGTGCAGGACGGGGCGGTGCTTTCTTCTTTTGTATATAGGGTCACTATGAGTCGGAACCTACTCAATGGCACGTACACCAACAAGGGTTATCTCATAGGAGCTCTGGCAGTACAGTGATTAAGCTCTAAGTTTAACCATAGCGGTTCAAACCCATCAGCCATTCAGTGGGAGAAAGATGTGGCAATCTGCATCTGTAAAGATTACACCCTCGGGAACCCTGTGGCATTTCTGCTGAGTCCTGTATGGTTGCTGTAAGTTAGAATGGACTCGATAGCACACAACAAAAACAACAAAGGTTATCTCAGAATAACAGAAATCAGATCAAGAGTTGAAGAGAAATCTTGCTTTTTCCTTAATATAAGATTTTTATCCTACCCCAGATCTGATTTAGTGTAAGAGTTACCTACTACCCATCTGTCAGTTGAGGCTTGTGTGTTGCTATGATGCTGAAAAGGTTTCAGCGGATCTTCAAGGCTAAGATGAACTAGGAAGGAAGGCCTAGAGACCTACCTCCATAAATCAACCAGTGAAAACCCTATGGATCACAACATCGTGGGGATGGTGGAGGACCCGGCAGCATTTCACTCTGTTATGCATCGGGTCACCATGCACTGGGGCCGACTGGACGGCCGTTAACAATAACAACAAAGGTGTAATTTACCTAATATTTACATCAAAGTCCCGTTCGTGACCAACTGAATGAATTTTTCCTGGAAGATGAGGTATTCAGGTGGAGATATGATGGAGACTTAGCTGATGTTTAGCAAGGTTTGAGAATCTCAGCCTCAGAGCTCACAGAAGCTATTAAACCCTTTGCCCTCCTCTCGTATCCCCTATTCCAACCCAAAGGATGGGTTATTATTATTATTGGTTTTTTTCTGGGGGGGGGGAATTTTTGATGATGCCATGTTTTTTCACTAATGGAATGAATGCTAAATCATTTTTAGTTGATAATTTTTTATTGTTTGAAAAAATGGAGTGCCAATTGCAAGCAGGCCATTTCGGTCCCACGTTCCATGAAGTACATTACAATTGCAGTACATATCAGCCCCATGGCCCAGGAAGTGCATCACCAACTATTTTCAGGGAGGCGAGCACTTTATTAAAGATGTCATCAGGGACTGACTAATGCAAGCAGGCCATATCGGTCCCACATTCCTTGAAGTACATCACACCCTTGATACATATCAGTACCATGTCCCAGGAAATGCATCACAAACTGTTTCCACTTCAAAAATAACTCATTTAGTTGAATATTTCCAAATGCCAGTAAACCATACCTTCCCAACAACACAAAGGAAATAGTGAACATACTGGAAATAGTAAACATAAGGTAATACTAAAGATTATCTTGCTGTATAGAAGCCAAAAGACACAAAAGTTACACACAATCACTCCTGAATGAAGCATCCAGGAAGCTTCCTCTCATACAAATGACTCTCAACACTCAAATGTAGTGTAGACCAACTTCCTTGTTTTTCTGGCAGTTGCACCAGTATCTGACACGTTGCCAGAATGTACTAAAGTGGCTCAAATGCCTGCCAACAAACCTCCAGGGGTGAAAATATAACTAGAACATATATGTGCTATCTCCCGTTAAAGGGTTAAGTGCCTTTGCTGATTCTTTTGGTCACATTCAAACCTCCTTATATGTTGATATGCTCATTGACCTTTTCCTTTCTTTTTTGTAGGAGTCATCAGTTAATGCCACCATATTCCAATTTAAAAAAAAAAAAAACTGGACTCCCATTATGCTTTCATAAAGAGATCAAAGTCTATTTATAAAACTCAAATCTTCTGTTCTCCTCCCCCACAATATGGAGATGGAAAAAATTGAAGTCACTGAATCATATTAAAGCTTTGATAGTTCATTTTTGATTTCCATCTCTTTTCATAGATTGACAACCTGAGGAATATCTAGTCATGGTGATCCCATTAAATCCTTCCAAGTGAATCACTAGCTTGGGCATTTTGGAGGAACACAACAGACTGACACATCAGTCTACAAGATGCATTTAAAGTTTTCCTGTAGGTATCAGTGACTTGGAGTTAGTTTTACTAGTGATATTCTTTAGCCCAAACTTATGAGGTGAGGCCCATGTTTTACAGACCCAGTTATGTCTTTCATTACCTAAAAACCTATCATTCTTTGCCTGTCTCCTCTTAGAAGGACTACATTCTCCACAGAAGAACTACAAAGTTCTCTCACATAGAATTTTCCAGCATGTTCCTATCAAACTAGAAAACCTTCTGCCTCTTGGAGGGCTTACACAGATTATGCACAAAAATACTTACTTGGCTGCTGTTCGTCTATCTGAAATTTTAACTTTTATTGTATGAAGTGTCATTAGCCTGATCTATGTAAATCAGAAAAATTGTAATCACCTCATGCTTCACAAAATGTGTGCATGCATATCTCTAGATGATTTGGATGGTCAAAGTTATGTCTAATAGTGGAAGGAACAGAAAGTGTTATTGCAAAGAGTGCATCTATCTGACTAGTCCTTTGTTCCTTTAAGATGACTCTGCAAGCAAAGGTTCTTGATTTTCTTTTACCAAGACAGTTACGAATTCTACTAGTTCTTAGTAAGGTAGCTGTCATGCTTCAGAAACTAAGTGTGTGTGTGTGTGAGAGAGAGAGAGACAGAACGAAAGTGATGACATGCAGAACCTTCATACCACCTGGCACTGAGGACGCTATCCATCTGTTTCCATTTTGTTTGCCGAAGTCTCTTAGTACAAACCTCAGGACATCTTTCCTAAATGTCCTCCCTGGTGTTTTCCTGTTACCACCAAACTCTGACACCACATGGAGTTCAGCATCACCCTTTCATGGAGCTAAACGCATCTAACAATTCTGAGATCCTCTGTGGCTCCTTTCAGCACCAAAGTGGTTCTTCAGCTGTTGAAAGCTGAAGAGCTGCCCTGGAAGTCAGAGCAGGAGCAGTGGTGGACAAACACTTGCTGTCCTGGTGTTTTCTTTTACATTCTGGGTAAAGTAGACAGGATTCTGCTTGACATGCTTCAAATGCCAAATCAGAGGCTTAGCCTTCTTTTATCTGTCTCTGAGCATGTAAAAATACATTTTACGTAAAAATACATTTTACATAAAAATGATTATGTTTAAGGTCCTTTTCTTGATTTGGTTAGCATAAGGATATGAAATCTTTATAGAGTAGTTGATGGGAAGAAAAGTTTTCATTTATTATTATGTAGAATGTATTGTAAGGGAAACTATGAATTTAGTATCCATTCTCTTCCTGGAAATTGATTAGTTTGCAAACACAGATTTAAAAAAAAATCCTACCACAGTGCAGGAGTCATTGTGTCCAAGAGGTACTTGTTGGTAATGACCGAATGGATCCCGATTAGCCACACCTGCAATATACCCTCAGCGATTGTTCATTGATGGTATTTAATTTTTTTATTGTTCTTTAAGTGAAAGTTTACAGTTCAAGTTAGTTTCTCAAACAAAAATTTATACACACATTGCTATGTGACCCTAGTTGCTCTCCCTATACTGTGACAGCACACTCCTCCTTTCCACCCCTGATTTCCCAGGTCCGTTCAACCAGCCCCTGTCCCTTTCTGTCTTCTAATCTTGCCTCCGGACAGGAGCTGCCCATTTAGTCTCCTATCTACTGAACTAAGAAGCACACTCCTCACGAGTATCATTTTATGTTTTATAGTCCAGTCTAATCTTTGTCTGAAGAGTTGGCTTTGGGAATGGTTTTAGTTTGGGGCTAACAGAGAGTCTGGGGGCCATGTCTTCTGGGGTCCCTCCAGTCTTAATCAAACCATTAAGTCTGGTCTTTTTACTAGAATTTGAGTTATGCACCCCACTTTTCTCCTGCTCCCCCAGGGGACCTCTGTTGTGTTCCCTGTCAGGGCAGTCATTGGTGGTAGACAGGCACCATCTAGTTCTGCTGGTCTCAGGCTGATGGAGTCTCTGGTTTATGTGGCCCTTTCTGTCTCTTGGACTAACATTTTCCTTGTGTCTTTAGTGTTCTTCATTCTCCTTTGCTCTAGATGGGTAGAGACCAATTGATGCATCTTAGATGGCTGCTCACTAGCTTTTAAGACCCCAGATGCCACCTCACCAAAGTAGGATGCAGAACATTTCCTTAATAAACTTTGTTATGCCAATTGAACTAGATGTCCCCTGAAACCATGGTCCCCAGAACCCGCCCCTGCCACTCTGTCCCTTGAAGTGTTTGGTTGTATTCAGGAAACTTCTTAGCTTTTGGTTTAGTCCAGTTGTGCTGACTTCCCCTGTAGTGTGTGTTGTCCTTCCCTTCACCTAAGATAATTCTTATCTACTATCTAGTTAGTGAATACCCCTTTCCCTCCCTCCCCACCCTCGTAACCATCAAAGAATGTTTTCTTCTGTGTTTAAACCTTTTCTTGAGTTCTTATAATAGTGGTCTTATACAATATTTGTCCTTTTACAACTGACTAATTTCACTCATCATAATGCCTTCCAGATTCCTCCATGTTATGTTTCCCGGATTCATCGTTGTTCTTTATCGTTGTGTAGTATTCCACTGTGTGAATATACCGTAATTTTTTTTAACAATTCATCCGTTGATGGGCACCTGGGTTGTTTCCATCTTTTTATTGTGGTGAACAGTGCTTCAGTGAACATAGGTGTGCATATATCTATTCATGTGATGGCTCTTATTTCGCTAGGATATATTCCAAGGAGCAGGATTGCTGGATCGTATGGTATTTCTATTTCTAGCTTTTTAAAGAAGCGCCAGATCAATTCCTAAAGTGGTTGTACCATTTTACATTCCCACTAGCAGTGTCTAAGTGTTCCAGTCTCTCTATAACCTCTCCAATATTTATTATTTTGTATTTTTTGGATTAATGCTAGCCTTGTTGGGGTGAGATGGTATCTCATTGCAGTTTTGATTCCCATTTCTCTAATGACTAATAATCGTGAACATTTCCTTATGTATCTGTTAGCCGCCTGAATGTCTTCATTGGTGAAGTGCCTTTTCATATCCTTTGTCCATTATTTAATTTGGTTATTTGTCTTTTTGTTGTCGAGGTTGTGCAGTATCTTGTAGATTTTAGAGATTATACACTGATCGGACTTGTCGTAACCAAAAGTTTTTTCCCAGTCTGTAGGTTGTCTTTTGACTCTTTTGGTGAAGTCTTTTGATGAGCCTAAGTGTTTGATCTTTAGGAGCTCCCAGTTATCTAGTTTCTTTTCTGGTGTTTGTGCATTGTTAGTTATGTTTTGTATTCTGTTTATGCCAGGTATTAGAGCTCCTAGCATTGTCCCTATTTTTTCTTCCATGATCCTTATCGTTTTAGATTTTATATTTAGGTCTTTGATCCACTTTGAGTTAGTTTTTGTGCATGGTGTGAGGTATGGGTCTTGTTTCAGTTTTTTGCAGATGGATATCCGGTAAGGCCAGCAACGTTTGTTAAAGAGACTACCTTTTCCCCATTTAACAGACTTTAGGCCTTTGTCAAATATCAGCTGCTCATAGGTGGATGAATTTAAGTCTGGATTCTCAATTCTGTCCATTGATCTGTGTATCTGTTGCTGTACCAGTACCAGGCTGTTTTGACTACCGTGGCAGGATAACAGGTTCTAAAACCATGTAATGTGAGGCCTCACACTTTGTTCTTCTTTGGTAATGCTTACTTATCTGAGGCCTCTTCTCTTTCCATATGAAGTTGATGATTTTTTCCTCCATCTCATTAAAAAATGCCGTTGGAATTTGGATAGACATTTCATTATATCTGTAGATCGCTTTGGGTAGAATTGACATTTTCACAATGTTGAGTCTTCCTATCCATGAGCAAGGTATGTTTTTCTACTTAGCTAGGTCTCTGTGGTTTCTTGCAGTAGTGTCTGTAGTTTTCTTTGTATACGTCTTTTACGTCTCTGGTTAGATTTATTCCTAAGTATTTATCTTCTTGGGGGCTATAGTAAATGGTATTAATTTGGTGATTTCCTCGTCAAAGTTCTCTTTGTTGGTGTAGAGGAATCCACCTGGTATTTGTATGTTTATGTTGTAACCTGATACTTTGCCGAAATCTTCTATGAGTAACAGTAATTTTCTTGTGGATTCTTTAGGGTTTTCTGCGTATAAGATCATCTCTTCTGCAAATAGAGCTACTTTAACTACTTCCTTACCAATTTAGATGACCTTTATTTCTTTCTCTAGCCTAATTGCTCTGGCTGGACTTCCAGCACAATGTTGAATAAGAGAGACCATAAAGGGCATCCTTGTCTGGTTCCTGGTCTCAAGGAGAATGCTTTCAGACTCTCTTCATTTAGGATGATGTTGGCTGTTGGCTTTGTATAAATGTCCTTTATTTCACTGAAGAATTTCCCTCTATTCCTATTTGCTGAGAGTTTTTATCGTGAATGGGTGTGGACTTTGTCAAATGCCTTTTCTGCCTCAATCAGTAAGATCATGTGGTTCTTATCTTGTGTTTTATTTATGTGATGGATTACATTGATTGCTTTTCTAACGTTGACCCATCCCTGCATACCTGGTATGAATCCCACTTGGTCATGGTGAATTATTTTTTTTATATGTTGTTGAATTCTATGGGCTAGAATTTTGTTGAGGATTTTTGCATCTATGTTCATGAGGGATACTGGTCTGTAATTTTCTTTTTTGATGTTTTTACCTGTTTTTGATATCAGGGTTATGCTGGCTTCAAAGAATGAGTTTGGGAGTATTCTATCTTTTTCTATGCTCTGAAATACCTTTAGAGGTAGTGGTGTTAACTATTTTCTGAAAGTTTGGTAGAATTCTCCAGTGAAACCATCAGGGCCAGGGTTTTTTGTTGTTGTTGTTGTTGGGATTTTTTAAATTACATTTTCAATCTCTTCTTTTGTTATGGTTCTATTTAGTTGTTCTACCTCTGTTTGTGTTAGTTTAGGTAGGTAGTGTGTTTCTAGAAATTTGTCCATTTCCTCTAGGTTTTCAAATTTGTTAGAGTACAATTTTTCATAGTATTCTGTTATGATTCTTTTAATTTCAGTTTGGGTCTGTTGTGATATCACCCATCTCATTTCTTATACAGGTTATTTGCTTCCTCTCCTGTTTTTCTTTTGTCAGTTTGGCCAATGGTTTATCGATTTTGTTGATCTTTTCAAAGAACCAGCTTTTGGTCTTGTTAACTCTTTCAATTGTTTTTCTATTTTCTATTTCATTTAATTCTGCTCTAATTTTTATTATTTACTTTCTTCTGGTGCCCGAGGGCTCCTTCTGCTGCTCTCTTTCTATTTGTTCAAGTTGAAGGGTTAATGTTCTGATTTTGGCTCTTTCTTCTTTTTGGATGAGTGCATTTATTGCTATACATTGGCCTCTGAGCACTGCTTTCGTGTGTCCAAAAGGTTCTGGTAGGATGGGTTTTCATTCTCATTTGATCCTGTGAATTTCTTTATTCCATCCTTAATTTCTTCTATAATCCAGTAGTTTTTGAGCAAGGAGTTGTTCAGTTTCCATGTGTTTGATTTTTTTTTTCCCCTTGCTTTTTCTGTTATTGATTTCTACTTTTATGGTTTTATGGTCAGAAAAGATGCTTTGTAATATTTCAGTGCTTTGGATTCTGTTAAGGCTTGCTTTATGGCCTAACATGAGGTCTATTCTGGAAAATGTTCCATGTGCATTGGAAAAGAAAGTATACTTGGCTGCTGTTGGGTGGAGTATTCTGAATATGTCTATGAGATCAAGTTGGTTGATTGCAGCATTTAGATCTTCCGTGTCTTTATTGAGCTTCTTTCTGGATGTTCTGTCCTTCACCAAAAGTGGTGTGTTGAAGTCTCCTACTAGTATTGTGGAGCTATCTCTCTTTTCAATGCTGTTAGAGTTTGTTTTATGTATTTAGGAGCCCTGTCATTGGGTGCATAAATATTTATTATGGTTATGTCCTTCTGGTGTACTGACCCTTTAATCATTATATAGTGTCCTTCCTTATCCTTCGTGGTGGATTTTACTTTAAAGTCTATTTTGTTAGAGATTAATATTGCCACTCCTGCTCTTTTTTGAGTGTTGTTTGCTTGATATATTTTTTCCCATCCTTTGAGTTTTAGTTTGTGTCCTTAAGTCTAAGGTGTGTCTCTTGTAGGCAGCATATAGACAATATAGATGGATCATGTTTTTTTTAATCCATTCTGCCAGTCTCTGTCTCTTTATTGGTGCATTTAGTCCTTTTACATTCAGCATAATTATTGATAGGTATGAGTTTAGTGCTGTCATTTTGATGTCTTTATTTGTGTGTGGTTCACAGTTTCTTTGTTCCACTTAATCTTCTGTGCTGAATAATTTTTTGTTATGTATTTTCTTTTCATCTTTTTCATTGTTGTTGATTTTGTGTTTGCTGAGTCTTTATGTTTTTCTTTTTTTTTTGTATTTTGATGTGTAGGGTTGTTAGTTTCCTTTGTGGTTACCTTAGTATTTACCCTTATTTTTCTAAGTAAGTTTAAACAAATCTTTTATTTCTTTATATCACATTGACTTTCTCTCCATACGAAAGATCTATGACTATATATTTTTTTTAAAAGGTCCCTCTTTTTGGTTTTAACGTTGTCGTCTTTTACATATTAACATCTATTTTTCCCTATTTTCAGTGTTTCAGCTTTGATTTATTTTTGTGACTTCTGGAGGACTCCCTTTAGTATTTCTCGTAATTTTGGTTTGGTTTTTACGAATTCCCTAAACTTCTGTTTATCTGGAAATACCCTAATTTCACCATCATATTTGAGAGAGAGTTTTCCAGGATATATAATGCGTGGCTGGCAATTTTTTTCCTTCAAGGCTTTATATATGTCATCCCATTGCCTTCTTGCGTGCATGGTTTCTGCTGAGTAGTCTGAGCTTAGTCTTATTGACTCTCCTTTGTAGACGACTTTTCGTTTATTCCCATCCGCTCTTAAAATTCTCTTTATCTTTGGTTTTGGTGAGTTTGATTACAATATGTCTTGGTGACTTTCTTTTGAGATCTACCTTATGTGGGGTTCGATTAGCATCTTGGATAGATATCTTCTCATCTTTCATGATATCAGGAAAGTTTTCTGCCAACAAATCTTCAACAATTCTCTCTGTATTTTCTGTTATCCTCCCGTTCGGGTACTCCAATCACTCGCAGGTTATTCTTCTTGATAGAGTCCCACATAATTCTTAGAGTTTCTTCATTTTTTAAAATTCTTTTAGCTGATATTCCTCAAATAAGTTGGTGTCATGTGCTTTATCTTCAGTCTCATTAATTCTGACTTTCATTGCCTCAATTCTGCTCCTATGACTTTCTACTGAGTTATCTAATTCTGAAATTTTATTGTTAATCTTCTGGATTTCTGTTTGCTGTCTCTCTATGAATTCTTGCAGCCTGTTAAATTTGTCATTATGCTCTTCTATAATTTTCTTAAGTTCCTCTATTGCTTTGTCTGTGTGTTCCTTGGCTCGTTATTCCTTTTGCCTGATCTCCTTCCTGATCACTTAAAGAGTTCTGTACATTAATCTTTTGTATTCTACCTCCAGTAATTCCAAGAAGTTCTCTTCTTCCAGAAGATTTCTTGATTCTTTGTTTTGGGAGCTGCTGAAGCTGTCATTGTCTGCCTGTTTATGTGATTTGATGTTGACTGTTGTCTCCGAGCCATCAATAAGTTATTATATTTATTTATTTTATGCTTGCTTACTGTGTCCTAACTTCTTGGGTTTTTTTGTTTTGATATGCCCAAATAGGCTGCTTGTGTGAGCTAGTTTGATTACTGGCATCTTTGAAGCTCTAACATCCTGTCACCAGGTGGTTAGATCTGTTACTAGGTATGTGAGCCCAGGAGTCCATTTACTTTTCTTGTATGGATTCAGCTCAAGTGTCCAGGTAGTCGATCACCAGGTGTGTAGTGCAGGCTCTCACCTACAGTCCTAGACAGGCAGGGGTGATTGGAGTAAGCATAGGTATCTGGCTGCAGTAAGAGGTCATGCTCTGAGCATGGCAAGGGGCTGACAGCTACCCCTGAGTGTCTGGGATGAAAGCGTGTCCCTGTTCCCTACAGTGCATATGTGGGTGGATTTTGCAGCAGGACTATGGGCACCCAGTGCTGTTGGCTGTAAGTACTGAGAGATACCTCTTATTCTTGGACCCCTGTTGCAGGTGGCTAGGTGGCATGTGTGGAGCCACCAGTCCTCAGGCCCCTTATGTGGGTAGGTGTGGACCCTGCTTAATGGGCAGAGAGGAGTCAAAATCATGAACCATATAGCTGATACAGTTGAAGTTAGGCTTCAGGTATATACCCTGCTGTACTGTGCTAATGAGGTCCTAAGCTTTTGAAATGAGCCACACAAGTCTATGCAGGGGTGAAAGGCACTCAAAGTCTGTGGGCCCCTTATGCCTGTGCCTAGGCAAGGGAGCTGTGACTGCCCTGAGTTCTTTGCTTAGGGGAGCTGGTAGATTATTTTTTCCCGTTTGTTAATTTATTCCCTCTCCAAGGCCAAGAGAATGGCTCAGGGTGCGTGACGGGTCCTACTGCCAGGCCAGCAGACGCAGCAATCTCTGAAGCCAACCTGGGACCCAGTGCAGAGTGGAGAAGGGGCAGGTAAATGGGAGAGAGGCTCTTCCCAAAGGAGGTGGTTTTTGATCCACATGATAGGTGAAATGCATGTACTTATCTTTTGTCTATTGATTGACGCTTTTCACTGATTCTGGAGGCTTGAGTAGACTCTATGCCACTCGATCTCTCCCAATGTGGAAAACGTGTCCCAAGCATCACTGCTTGCCTCACTGCGCATGCCAGCTGATCCAGCCTGCAGGGTGCCAGTCCTGCTGGGTCAGATCTGGCAACTCCTTGATGCTGAACTGTCTCTTTCTCCCCCTGTCACTCAGTCCGATTCCTCAACTTTGCCTTTGATGTTCAGGGCTCCTAGATTGTCATATATAATCTATCCACTTGTTTCTTCCGGTCTTTGTTGTAAGAGGGACCACAGGAAGCATAGGACTACTCCACCATCTTGGCTCCACCTCCCTGATATTAATTTTTAGCTAAATACCTCACCATACAAAGAGTACACCCTTATGAAACTTCAGGAAAATCTTTCTTGTAAAAAATTCTCAAATAATTTTTGTGGGGAAGAAGGCAGGCAATAACAGAGATTTCTGAATAACTAAATTTTGTTTAAATTTATTTAAATAAAATTGGAATGTGAGAGCTTTTAACTATTTCTAAAATTAAATTCATTACTGTAGCTCAGAACAGAAAATATGGGTATCATTTAATTATTTCCTGATGTGTCAGGTCCTCATTTTCTACCTCAATTGCTGCGTATGCTCTAAAAAAATGATGCTGTTAGGTATTAATGAAGTGATGAAGCATGAAGTTTTTTTTTTTTCGTTTTTTCTTCCTTTACATTAATTTATGCCAGATGATATGTTAGATTTTTCTTTTTTCCACCTTATTTTTTATCATTGCTTCTGCTGCTGTCATAGTTGTTTTATCCATGATTGAAAGTCTGGTATTGAAGTCTTCAGCTATTATTGCTGAATGAGCTCTTTCTTAAATTCTATTCATTTTGCTTCACGTATTTTGGGGCTTTTTAGTTAGATGCATATATGTTTATAATTGATATGTCTTCATGATGAATTTAACCGTCTGTTGTTAAAAACGCTCTCCTTTATCTGTGGTAATAATTCTCATCTTAAAGTCTATTTTGCCTGATACTAGCATAGTAACTATAGTTCTTTTGGTTACTGTTTATGTGGTATATCTTTTCCATCCTTTTACTTTCAACTTACTTGGATCTGTGACTCTAGTGTATCTCTTATGGACAGCATACACTTCAATCATTTTATAAATACATTCTGTCAATATTTGCTCTTTAATTATAATGTTTAATTTATTGATATACAATGTAATACTGGTAAGTTATGATTCACATCTGTCATTTTGATGCTTGTTTTCTACATGTCATGTTTTTTGTTTGTTTATTTGTCTCTCCTCCGTTACTGTCTTCTTTTGTGCTAAACAGACATTTTCTAAAACACTAATTTAATTCCACTTTTATTTCTTTTACTATATATCTTTTGAGTTATTTTATTAGGGGTTACCTATGGGGTTACAATTAACACCTTATAACATCCTAATTCAGATTAATATCAAATTAATTTCCACAGTGCACACAAACTTTGCTCTATTTTTTTCCTTCCTTTCACTTTTGTTGATATACAAAGTATGCAATTATACATTATATGCTCATCAACAGAGATTTATTAATGTTCTATGCAATTTCTCTTTATATCATATAGGAAAAAAAACTACAACCAAAAACACATTTATACTATCTTTTATATTACCTATGTAAAGTTTTACTGGTGCTCTTTATTTTTTCATGAGAATTTAAATTACTGCCTGATGTCCTTTTATTTCAGCCTGAAGGATGTTTTTTAGTGTTTCTTACAGGGTAGACCTACTAGTGATGAATTCTTTTAATTTTCTTAATTTTGGAGTGCTTTAATTTCCTCTTCACTTTTGAAGGATAAGTTTGCTGGATATAGACTTTTTGATTGAAAATGGTTTTCTTTCATTACTTTAAATATGTCACCCCGCTGCCTTCTGGTTCCATGTTTTCTGCTAAGAAATCAGCTGTCATTTCATCCAGAATCCCTTGTACATGATGAGTCACATCTTTCTTGGTTCTCAAGTAAGATAGGACCCATGATCTACAAGGGATCCTTTATCTTCTTTTTCTTTTTCTTGACATTTGGCAGCTTAATTATGCTGTATCTAGATGTGAGTCTCTGAGCTCATCCCACATGGAGTGTCTTGATCTTTTTGTATGTGTAGACTACACATACATTTGTTTTTCACCAAAGTTGGAAAAATTTTGGCCAGTATTTCTTTAAATGTTCTTTCTTCCCTTTTCTTTCCATCCTCTTCTTCTATAAATTTCATTATACATATTTTATGCATGATGGTATCCCACAGTTATCTGAGCCTCTGTTCCTATTTCTTCATTCTGTATTCTTTCTGTTCCTCAGACTGGATCATCTCAATAAACCTATTTTTGAGTTTGCTCAAGTTCTTTCTTCTGTCAGTGCAAATCTTCTATTGAGCCCCTCTGATGATTTTTTCAAAATTTCCATTATTGTACTTTTCAATTCCCGAATTTCCATTTTTTTTAATATTTTCTATCTATAATATTCTTTATTTGATGATACATCATTTCTCACACATTGTTTTAGTTTTGCAGGCATGGATTACATTATTTCTTCTAATATATTAAAAATATCTGATTTAAAGTCTTTGTGTAGTAAGTCCAATGTCTGGTCTTCCTCAGGGATAGTTTCTATTGACTGTTTTTTGTTATTTTTTTTTCCTTCCTGCTTATGCACCACAGTTTCTTGTTTCTTTATATGTCTTGTATTTGTTGTTGTTGTTGAAAACTTGACATTTTAAATAAAATAACATGCCAACTATGAAAATCGGATCCTTCAACCTTAGGATTGTTGTTGTAATATTTTTCATTGTTGCTGTTGCTGTTTGGTTAGTGACTTCTCTAAATTAATTCTGAAATGTCTGTGTTCTTTGTCATGTGTGGCCACTGAAGTCTTTGCTATGTTATGTTAGTGATCACCTAATGATTGAACAGATATTTCCTTAAATGTCTTGAACCAGTAAGTCTCTCAGCCCATTTTGAGGAGCTCTGCGTGCATGTTGAGGCAAATCTTTAATGCCTCAGCAGGGCAGTTACTTGTCTATCTTAACCTTTACTTCTTGCTTACACAAAGCCTCAGCATCAACCAGAGGTGAGAAATTAGGCATTTTCAGATATTTCCTGGTCACATACACAGCCCTGTACATGTATGGCTTTCTAGATTCCCACGAACATGCTGGTGGTTTTCAAAGCCTCTTCTAAACATTTTATTCTTACAATTTCCCTTTCTAAGTTTTTGATCAGCTTCTTGTGTGTCCAACTGTTGTCACTGTCTCAGGCAGCTGTGATATTAAGCAACTGCCACTGATTTTTTCAATCAATGCTCCATGGAAAAATCTTTTCATGGTTAGCAAGTTCTGAATCAGAGCCCTGGTGGTACAGTAGTTAAGAGCTATGGCTGCTAACCAAAAGGTTGGCAGTTCGAATTCACCAGCCACTGCTTGGAAACCCTATGGGGCAGTTCTACTTTGTCCTATAGGGTCACTATGAATCAGAATCCACTTGACGGCAGTGGGTTTTTGGAAGCTCTGAATCAGGTTTAATAAAGATAATTCCTGTGAGTGGAGTTTCTAAGGAACTGCCAGATAGGTTAGACAATTAAAATTCTTCGTGGATGAGGGCTTGAGGAAGCTCTAAACACTTTCCATCTCCTGCATTGGCTGCTAAATTACTGGTTTTCATAGATATTATGATTGTGAGTCTTTTGGTGTTTGAGGCTAAGGCAGAGGTGGTAGAGGGGTATGGGACTACAGTAAGTGAAAATGCCACAAAGCTTGCTGATATGAGATTCAGCTGTTTTTCTTTTAAAAATGCTCTTCAGATTTTTGCAAGACTATGGTTAATTTTCAGAGTTTGGAAAAGGTTTTCTTTGACAATTTTTTTGCTCGCATTCTCAATGGTTTTATGGAGAAGCAGAGTGTCAGAGACGCTTGCGCTGTAATTTCCACTGACAGTCACTCTTCCCCCTCTCCCCTTTTTTCTGCCATATTGTACTGGTTGTGATCTGTATTAAAATAGTAAATATAATTGGTGAGAGCAATATCCTTAACTTGTTCCTGAACTTTGGAGTAAGGTGTACAGTTTTCACCATTAAGCATAATGTTAATGGTAGGTTTTTCAAAGATAACCTTTATCATATTGAGGAAGTTCCCCTCTACTTCTAGATAGCTGAAAGTTTTAATAATTAATGAGTGTTGAATTTTGTGAATTGCTTCTTTTGCATCCATTGAGATCATCATATTTTGTTTTCTTTTTTTGTCTGTTAATATGGTAAATTACACTGGTTGATCTTCAAATGTTAAGCTTGGTCAGTTATGATGTTTATTCTTTTCGTGCATTGCTACATTTGATTTTCTATTATTATTGTTGTTATTGTTCATGAAATACACTGGTCTATTTTTGTTTTGTTTTGTTTCGTTTTTCTTGCAATGTCTTTGTCTGGTTTTGGTATCAGGACTTCATGAAATCAACTGGGAAGTGTTTTATCAGTCTTTATATTCTGGAAGAGTTGTGTATTATTGCTGCCTTAACTGTTGATGCAACTTCCCAATGAAGACACCTCTCCCTAGAGATTTCGTTTTTCTTCTTCTCTTTAGAATGACTTAAACTATAAATTCAGTTTCATCTTATTGGTATCAGGCTATTCGTGATATCTATTTCCTCACTGATCTTCAATAAGTATGTCCTTCAAGAAATTTGTCCATTTAATCTAAGTTGTCATATTTGTCACACAAATTTATTCATATTTCTTGTTATTATTTTAATGTGTGCAAGATTACATATAATGTTTATCTTTCATTTATGAAGTTGATATTTTATGTCTTCTCATTTCTTTGCTAGTAAATATGACTAGTAGTTAATCAATTTTATTAATCTTTGTAATTATCCAGTTTATGTTTTTGTTAATTATCTCATTGTTTTCCTTTTCTATTCCATTAACTTCTGCTCTTATCATTCTTCTCACTTTGGGCTTGATTTGCTATTTTTTACTCTAAATAAGGCAGAAATTTAGATCATCAATTTGAGATTTTCTTTCTAATATAAGAATTTAAAGCACTACATTTTTCTTTAACCTAGTTTAACTACATCACAAATGTTGTTCAAACGTTTTCCTTGTGATTCTTTTTTTTAACCCTTGAGTTATATAAAAGCATATTGTTTATTTTAAAATATTTCTGAATTTTTTTAGATTTTTTTAAATTGACTTCTAATTAACTGCCATTCTGGACAGAGAACATACTTTAATCCCCTTAAATTTATTGAGATTTTTGTTACAGGTCAGAATATAATCTGTTTTGGCAAATGTTTCACATACACTTGAAAAAATGTATAACCTGGGTGGAGTCTTTACAAATATCAAATATATCTGGTTGCTGTTCAAATCTTCTATATTCTTTTGACTACGTGTTCAATTACAGAGACAAAATTTTTTAAATCTCCAGTAATGCATACAAATTTGTATATTTTTCCTTTTAAATCTTTCTTTTTTTCCCACACATCTTGAAGTTTTATTATTAGGTCCATTCCCCTTTAAGACTGTGATATCCTTTTATTGAACTGATATCTTTATCATTGTAAATTATTTTTTCTCTTTACTCCTGGTAATAGTTTTAGCTCTGGAATCTACTTTTTCTCATATTAATTTATTCAATCACTCTTTGTTTAGTGTTTTCATGGTATATCTTTTTCAATTCTTCTACTTTTAACCAATTGGTGTCCTTATATTTAAAATGGCTCTTTTGTTGTTGTTTTTGTGTACCACATATAGTTAGGTCATGGTTTATTATTCAACTTGACAATCACTGTCAATAAGTTGGGGTTTTAGATCATTCCAATTAGATTGAGTATAATTAAGACAGTTGGGTTTAAAGCTACTATCTTGCTATTGTTCACCATTCATTTTTTTAACTATTTTCTCTCCTTCCTGAGGGTTAATTCAGTACTTTTATGATCCCACTTTTTTTTTAATTATTGGTTTCTTGACTATATCACTTCATTTTGTTTTTCAGTGAATATTCCAGGGCTCATGTTATACATACTTAACACTTTCACAGTCTACATTCAAATACCTCACGTGTCTGTCAGTTTTTCTTACTGTTGTGGCTTGCATGTTGCTGTGACGCTGGAAACTATGCCACCAGTATTTCAAATACAAGCAGGGTCACCCATGTGGAGAGGTTTCAGTGGAGCTTCCAAACTAAGGCAGGCTAGAAAGAAGGACCTGGCAGTCTACTTCTGAAAAAATTAGCCAATGAAAACCTTATGAATAGCAGAAGAATATTGTCTGATATAGTGCTGGAAGACGAGTCCCTCAGGTTGGAAGGCACTCAAAATATGACTGGGGAAGAGCTGCTTCCTCAAAGTAGAGTCGACCTTAATGACATGGATGGAATCCAGCTTTCGAGACCTTTGTTTGCTGATGTGGCACAACTCAAAATGAGAAGAAACAGCTGCAAATATCCATTAATAATCAGAATGTGGAATGTATGAAGTATAAATCTAGGAAAATTGGAAGTCATCAAAAATGAAATAAAACACATAAAGATCAATTTCCTAGTCATTAGTGAGCTGAAATGAGCTAGTATTGGCCATTTTTATTTATTTATTTCTTTATTTTTATTGTTGTAGTTTGAGTGAAAGTTTACAATTCAAGTTAGTCTCTCATACAAAAATTTATACATACATTGTTATGTGACTCTAACTGCTCTCCCTATACTGTGACACCACACTCCTCCTTTCCACTCCTGATTTCCTGTGTCCATTCAACCAGCTCCTAACCCTCTCTGGTATTGGCCATTTTTAATTGGAAAATCATATGGTATACTATGCTGGGAATGACAAATTGAAGAGGAATGGCATCGCGTTCATCATCAAAAAAGAACATTTCAAGATCTATCCTGAAGTACAACGCTGTTGGTGATAGGATAATATCCATATGCCTACAGGGAAGATCAGTTAATATGACTATTATTCAAATTTTCTCACCAACCACTAACACAAAAGATGAGGAGATTGAAGATTTTTACAAATTTCTGCAGTCTGAAAATGATCAAACATGCAATCAAGATGCACTGATAATTACTAGTGATTGGAATTTGAAAGTTGGAAACAAAAAGGAACAATAGTTGGAAAATATGGCCTTGGTGATAGAAACAACACTGGAGATCACATGATAGATCTTGCAAGACCAACAACTTCTTCATTCAAATAACTTTTTTCACTAACATAAACGGCAACTATACATTTAGACCTCACCAGAAGGAATACACAGGAATCAAATTGACTACATCTGTGGAAAGAGACGATGGAATAACCTAATATCATCAGTCAGAACAAGGCCTAGGGTTGACTGTGGAACAGACCATCAACTGCTCTTATGCAAGTTCAATTTGAAGCTGAAGAAAATTAGAACAAGTCCACCAGAGCCAAATATGGCCTTTAGTATGTTCCACCTGAATATAGAGACCATCTCAATAATAGATTTGACTCATTAAACACTAAAGACCAGATGACTTGTGGGCTGATATCAATGACACCATAAATAAAGAAAGCAAGAGGTCATTCAAAAGGCAAGAAAGAAAGAAAAGACCATAATGGGTTCCAGAAGAGACTGAAATTTGCCCTTGAACGTTAAGTAGCTAATGCAAAAGGAAGAAATGATGACGTAAAAGAGCTGAACAGAAGATTTCAAAGGGCGGCTTGAGAAGACAGAGTAAAGTATTATAATGAAATGTGCAAAGACCTAGAGATAGAAAACCAAAAGAGAAGAACATGCTCAGCATTTCTCAAGCTGAAAGAACTAAAGAGAAAATTCAAGGCTTGAGTTGCAATATGGAAGAATTCTACGTGGAAAATACTAGATGACACAGGAAGCATCAAAAGCAGATGGAAGAAATACAGTCACTGTACCAAGAAGAACTGATTGACTTCCAACCATTTCAGGAGGTAGCATATAGTCAAGAACCAATGGTGCTGAAGGAAGAAGTCCAAGCTGCACTGAAGGCATTGGCGAAAAACAAGGCTCCAGGAATTGACGAAATGCCAATTGAGATGTTTCAACAAACAAATGCAGTGCTGGAGGTGCTCACTCAACTATTCCATGAAATTTGGAAGACAGCTACCTGCCCAACCAACTGGAAGAGATCCATATTTGTACCCATTCCAAAGAAAGGTGGTCCAAGAGAATGTGGAAATTATTGAACAATATCATTAATATCACACACAAGTAAAATTTTGCTGAAGATCATTCAAAAGCAGCTGCAGCAGTACATCCACAGGGAACTGCCAGAAATTCATGCTGGATTCAGAAGAAGACGTGGAACGAGGGATATCATTGCTCATGTCAGATAGATCCTAGCTGAAAGCAGTGAATACTAGAAAGATGTTTACCTGTGTTGTATTGACTTTCCAAAGACATTCAACTACATGAATCATAACAAATTATGCATAATATTTCGGAGAACTGGAATTCCAGAATGCTTGATTGTGCTCATGTGGAACCAGTACATACACCAAGAGCAGTCATTCTAATGGAACAAGGGAATCTGCATGGTTTAAAATCAGGAAAGGTGTGCATCAGGGTTGTATCCTTTCACCATACTTATTCAATCTGTATGCTGAGCAAATAATCAGAGAAGCTGGACTATATGAAGAAGAACCGGGCATCAGGATTGGAGGAAGACTCATTAATAACCTGTGCTATGCAGATAACCCAACCTTGCTTGCTGAAAGTGAAGAGGACTTGAAGCACTTACTGATGAAGATCAAAGACCACAGCCTTCAGTATGGATTACACCTCAGCATAAAGAAAAATGCTCACAACTGGACCAATAAGCAACATCATGATAAATGGAGAAAAGATTGAAGTTGTCAAGGATTTCATTTTACTTGGATCCATGGAAGCAGCAGTCAGGAGGAAATCAAACTGCATATTGCATGGGGCAAATCTGCTGCAAAGACCTCTGGATCAATTAAACAGAGACAATTTTCTCAGTATGTCTAGAGTCTCTAGGCAAGCTCCAGAAAGAGCAAAGCACAGATAGAAAAGCCCACCAGACATGTATTCTTCGTATTTCAATTAAAATCAATTCATTGTTGTTTGAAGATAATATAATGATGGTGGAAATTACTTTTAAGTGTTTACGTAATTTTTATTATAAAAGAAAAATAACGTCATTTAAAATATATAGTTTATTTCATATTTTCTAAGAAGATTTCCAGGCACAATGTTGAAGAGGCTACCTGAATTCTGTTCAAAGGTCCATTGTAAAATACAAGAGAAGATAGATGTGATTTAAAAAAAAAATTATTTCAAGAAAAACTGAGACAAACTATAAAAATTCCAGAATTTGCTGTGTTTAAAAATAACACTGTCATTTCTAGTATTTCCATGTCACTTAAATTACTCTCAATAGGCATCACCACCACCCACTGCTGTGGAGTCAATTCCGATGCATAGTGACCCTGTAGGACAGAGTAGAACTGCCCACTAGAGTTACCAGGGCTGTAAAGCTTTACAGAAGCAGACTGCCACATCCTTCTCCTGCAGAGTGGCTGATGGATTCGAACCACCAACAATTCAGTTAGTAGTCGAGTGCTTTAACCACTGTGTCACCAAGGCTCCTTTTCCAAATAGGCGAGGTATCCCAATTTCCAAACTCTCCACTAATTTATCTTACGAAGGCTATCAAAACTGATTTGCTCTAACAAGCAGTAGCATATTTTTTAAAAATGCCGAATACATATGAATGGTATATCATTACTGTTAAATTGTCAGGCTGTGTTTTTGAACATCATTTTATCAATGTTTACAAGTCCAAAAACATATAAGCTGCTGTTGTAAGATTTGATTTTTAAGAGCATCCATTTATTCTCTGCTAAGGGGAGCGACAGTTACTGTAGAGTTCCGCACCCGCCATCGGCTCTTGGCGAGACCTTGTGCAGTCTTAGTCCGTTTACTCTCTTAAGCTGCGTCCCAGGGCAAAAGGAAGAACTGTTTACTACATATCTAGCTACAAAGCTGTGATGGGAGCTGAGCTAATACTGAGACTGCATTGAAACTGTGGAATGAGAGATGCTACCATGTTGCAAATGTGATCAGTCCTGCAAAGGCTGTAGAAGAGTGTACAGTTGAAGATGAGGTTGGAATTGATCTCGGGAGTGACAGAAATCAGCATATGATTCAAACTCGTGGTATTGTTTTCCATTAAGTTTGGACATTATATGAACTGGAACAAAGGTTAATGCAAACTTAAATCTACCGATTATCCAAGACGAACCATCAGAACCAAGTTACCTACTTCTGTGCTGTTCTCAGTTTGCATTATTGCTTACTTCCACTACTTCTTTAAGCAAAGGCACCCATCTTCACCCAACCGCCCTTCTACTAGGTGGTAGGAAAAGAGATTCTTCTGGGAAAGAAGCAAATAAGAAAAAAATAGGTCATGGTTTCAGATACTTTTCCCCTGATATCTTTAAAACATAATACAAACTTCTACTCTAAATGCATCAAGTGCGCTGTTGTTGTTAATTACCGTCCAACCCGACTCATGGCCTCCCCATGTTTGCAGATTAGAGCTGTGCTCCACAGGGTTTTCAAGGCTGTGACTTTTTGGAAGCAGATCACCAGGCCTGTCTTCTGAGGTGCCTCTGGGTGGGTTTGAACTGCCAACCTTTCAGCTAATAGTCAAGTGCTTAACCATCGGAGCCACACAGGGACTCCATACAGTGTGTACACAACTGATTCTCGTTTTTCCCTCTTGCTTAGCAATGGCACGGGGGTGGTGATGATGGTTATTTGAGTGTTTTATTAACTAATTTGTTTTACTGTTCTATCTGACAGTCAAAATCAGAGATAGAAGAGTCAGTATTCACTGAGTGGTGACTTTTAGGGGCCAGAAATCCACTAAGGATTTTCCATTCGTCTCCTACCTAATTCTCTTGGTGGTACTGTGGGGCTAATTCTACTATTAGCCCCATTTTATAAATTGTACAAGCAAGATTTAGAGTGACTTTATCAAGCTCATAGAGCTACAGAGGAGTCCAGTCAGGATCAAACCCAGGCAAGCTGGCTCTAAACATCAGAAATGTAATCACTTTACAATCCTGTCTAATGTTTGTGGCTAATAAAAAGGAAATCATCTACATCTTCTTATACACTGAATAAAAATACTTATTACCAGCAGTTCTCAAAATGTGGTCCAAACTATTTTCAAAACTAATTTCGTCATCATCGTTATCATAATCATTATCAGAAGTTACTTGCTTTTTTCGATCTCCTTCTTTAAAAAGTGGCTGGTGGAACTTTCTAGAGGCTACATGATGTGTGTAGAGATATGAGAATGTAGTTAACGTCTATTAAGCTACACATTGAAAGGAATTGTGAAAATTAAAACAATGCTACTCATCTCACTAAACTTTTTTTATTTTTAAAATATAGCTATTTTTCATAGAACATAAATCATTTTAGCATTAATGTGGTTTATTTTTAAATGACATAAAGATAAAAATTTCTGAGTCTTATTTTCTAACACAATGAATGTTGATAGATATAATCCATATAAAGAACAGCACTTGGGGAATCCAATATACGTTTTAAGAATACAAAGAGGTCATATGACCAAAATGTTTGAGAACGATGCTCATAGAGGTTTTCAGTTAAGCACCATTCTCCCTGCCTTTGTCAAGGTAGCTAAAGCTTCATGAATTCTAGATGTTTTAAAGCAATGCGTATCTGCTTGGACCTCATGACCTAAGCCTGTCACCTTTCTATTAAGCCTTTCCCAAATTTTAGTCTGAAAAAAATCTTCTTTTAACGTGCTGTATAAAGACCAATTCTTCTCCCTTCTTCTTCGTCTACCTTTTTTTTTTTTTTGGAAGGGAGGCGGGAAGAGCAAAGTTTGAAAAGGTCACTTGTTCAAAATCAATGAGTAGTTCTTCATTCTTATTAATGCAGGATGAAGCTGGTTTCAATCTGATACTAAGTTCTCTATAATAACCCACAGAGAACATGAAACACTAAATGGAAGAAACCTTATTGAGCGAAGTGGTGCTCTTGAAGTTTTCATAACTTTGTGTTGCTAGGAAACAACTTCGCCCTCAGTGCAGAGTTTAAACTTGGAGCATCTGCTTCATTTAAAGTCTGGCTTCCAGGCAATATAGATTGCATTGAGCATTGGGAAGGGCAGAAAAAAAAGAAAAAAGCAAGAGCAAAACCAATTACTTTCTAAAAACAACAACAATGTTGAAAGTCTTGAGAGTGGAGAGTCTTATGCTATCCTTGGAATTATATCCCTTAGAAAGTGCTGCTGGAGGGGTTGTCTTTCTGCTAACTCATAAAGCCGAGGTCCAGAGTAGAAATCAGGATCACTCAAGTTCAAAGTCTGAAGAAATAATAGAGTGAGAATTGAGTGATGGTATCTCAGTGATGGTATTGGGGCTGGGGGTGGGGGGAATGCACTGTGTGCATTTTAATTAGTTCTTCTTATGTAAAATTACTACTTGAGAGAAATATTTTGCAACTTATACAGGGTATATATGAGAAACTTCCTCCTGCCCCTTCCCTCATCATTTCGCATTTCAACACATTACAACCAGTCTATAGCAAAATAGAGAAATAACCTATGTGGTCAATGATACAGTATTCTACCACCATTTTTTTTTTTTTTTTTTTTGTCCAATGCACATCTGCTTAAACAAAATAATGCTAACATTTCTACTGTTCTATAAGGGAGAAAAATAAGTTTCTATACAAATGAATGGCGTGCCATATGACCCTTTTCCAAAAAAAAAAAGCAAAGCATGTTACTATTTATATGTCAACATGTCCAAACCCTAAGAATCTGAATGGTTTCTGTTTCACAGCATTTCCACATTCCCATGTTCCCATTGTTATGCTTGGGAAGACTGCAAAGATTAAAAAAAAAAAAAAAAAAAGTAATTTGTCACAAAGTACAACAAAAAGAGAAGTCTGGAGGAAGATTTTGTACTTTTTCAGGAAATGTATCTCATTTGCCTGCAAAAAACAAGATTAATCTGTGCAACCTTTCTCAACTATCTCATTTTAAGGTTGCTTCTGAATAAAGGAAGCAATTTTTAGTATTTCCGCATTTGGAAAAGTGTCAGTAATCCCAAACTTCCAGGTAAGGATTCACCTAGTCTGTTCTGGTCTCACTGTGGGTGCCCCATGACTAGGCAGATGGAGCACCAAAGGTCCCTGTATGCAGATGCTTTGCTCGTGTGGCTCCCTTCTGCACTGAGTAACCAGAAGTACCTAACTGCTCCTCCATCCAAAAGACTCAAACTTGTTGCCCTCCAGTCAGACTCATGGTAACGCCATGTGTTTCAGAATAAAACTGTTTCTGGTGAATCCAAAACAACCAATCTTTTGGTTAGTACTGAGGTCCCCTTGTGCCACCCAGAGACTCTGGTTCCTCTATCACTGGACCTTTATTTACGAGGACTTGGCCCCTGACCCAACTTGAAATCTACTGGACGACATTTTCTTGGCTTTGGATGTCCACATGGATTAACAATTTATACCTTTGTCTCCCTACTGATACCAACACCTTGTTTGTAAGTCTTCGGCTCTACTTCCTACCTTTCCCCACCTACCCCCTACCCTTACCACAATCTTTGATTCAGGCTGCTATTGATTCTCTGGTTAAATCTTTTAGACTATCCAATTTGAAATAACATCCCTTACATGTCAGAGCTAACCCTTATGTGTGGGACCCCTATTATTTCACAAGTAGAATGGCGTTGTTGTTGCTAGGTGCTATTAGTCGGTTCCGACTCACAGGGACCCTATGCACAACAGAACGAAACACTGCGCGGTCCTGTGCCATCCTCATGATCATTGTTATGCTGGAGCCTGTTGTTGCAGCCACTGTGACAATCCATCTTGTGGAGGGTCTGCCTCTATTTCACTGACCCTCTACATTACTGAGCATGATGTTCTTCTCCAGGGACTGATCCCTCCTGCTAACATGTCCAAAGTACGTGAGACATAGTCTCGCCATCCTTGCCTCTAAGGAGCATTCTGGTTGTACTTCTTCCGAGATAGATTTGTTTGTTCTCTTAGCAGTCCATGGTATATTCAGTAATCTTCACCAACACCACAATTCAAAGATATCAATTCTTCGGTCTTCCTTATTCATCATCCAGCTTTCAAATGCACATGAGGCGATTGAAAACACCATGGCTTGTGTCATGTGCACCTTAGTCTTTAAGGTGACATATTTGCTTTTCAACACTTTAAACAGGTGTTTTGCAGCAGATTTGCCCAATGCAATGTGTCCCTTGAGTTCTTGACTGCTACTTCCATGGGTGTTGATTGTGGATCCAAGTAGAATGAAATCCTTGACAACTTTAATCTTTTCTCCGTTATCATGATGTTGCTTATTGGTCCAGTTGTGAGGATTTTTGTTTTCTGTATGTTGAGGTGCAATCCATACTGAAGGCTGTGGTCTTTGATCTTCGTCAGTAAGTGATTCAAGTCCTCTTCACTTTCAGCAAGAAAGGTTGTGTCATCTGCATAATGCAGGTTGTTATTGAGTATTCTTCCAATCCCGATGCCCCATTCTTCTTCATACAGCCCAGCTTCTTGGATTTTTTGCTCAGCATACAGATTGAATAAATACGGTGAAATGATACAACCCTGATGCACACCTTTCCTGACTTAAAACCATGTAGTATCCCCTTGTTCTGTTCTAAAGACTGCCTCTTGATCTATGTACCGTTTCCTCATGAGCACAGTTAAGTGTTCTGGAATTCCCATTCTTTGTAATGTCATCCATAATTTGTTATGATCCACACAGTCGAATGCCTTTGCATGGTCAATACAACACAGGTAAACATCTTTCTGATATTCTTTGCTCTCAGCCAGGATCCATCTGACATCAGCAATGATATCCCTGGTTCCAGTCTTCTTCTGAATCTGGCTTGAATTTCTGGCAGTTCCCTGTGGATGTACTGCTGTAGCTGCTTTTGAATGATCTTCAGCAAAATTTTACTTATGTGTGATATTAATGATATTGTTCGATAATTTCCACATCCAGTTGGATCACCTTTCTTTGGACTACGCATAATATGAACCTCTTCCAGTTGGTTGGCCAGGTAGCTGTCTTTCAAATTTCTTGGCATAGACAAATGAGCACTTCCAGTGCTGCATCTGTTTATTGAAACGTCTCAGTTGGTATTGTCAATTCCTGGAGCCTTGTTTTTCACCAATGCCTTCAGTGCAGCTTGGACCTCTTCCTTCAGTACCACTGGTTCCTGATCATATGCTCCCTTCTGAAATGGTTGAACGTTGACCAGTTCTGTTTGGTATAGTGACTCTGTGTATTCCTTCCATCTGCTTTTGATGCTTCCTGCGTCTTTAATATTTTCCCCATAGAAATCTTCAGTATTGCAACTTGAGTCTTGAATTTTTTCTTCAGTTGTTTCAGTTTGAGAAAAGCCCAGAGTGTTCTTGCCTTCTGGTTTTCTATCTCCAGGTCTTTGCACATGTCATTATAATACTTCACTTCATTTTCTCGAGCTGTCCTTTGAAATCTGTTCAGCTCTTTTACATGATCATTTCTTCCATTTTCTTTCACTACTTGACATTCAAGAGCTAGCTTCAGAGAATTTTCTGACATCCATTTTGGTCTTTTCTTTCTTTGCTATCTTTTTAATGATCTCTTACTTTCTTCATGTATAATGTCCTTGATGTCTCGTCTGGTCTTCAGTCAATGCGTCAATGCATCAAATGTTCAATGCATCAAACCTATTCTTGAGATGATCTCTAAATTCAGGTGGGATATACTTAAGGTCGTACTTTGGCTCTTGTGGACTTGTTCTAATTTTCTTCAGTTTCAACTTGAACTTGTATATGAGTAATTGATGGCCTATTCCACAGTCAGCCCCCAGTCTTGTTCTGACTGATGATATTGAGCTTTTCTATTGTCTTTTTCCACAGATGTAGTCGATTTAATTCCTGTGTATATCATCTGGAGGGGTCCATGTGTATAGTTGCCATTTATGTTGTTAAAAAGAGGTATTTGCAATGAAGAAGTCGTTGGTCTTGCAAAATTCTATCATGCTATCTCTGGTATCATTTCTGTCACCAAGGCCATAGTTTCCAACTACTGATCCTTCTTTTTTTGTTTCCAACTTTCCCATTCCAATCACTAGTAATTATCAATGCATCTTACTTGCATGTTCAATCAATTTCAGACTGCAGAAGTTGGTAAAAATCTTCAATTTCTTCATCTTTGGCCTTAGTGGTTGGTGCATAAATTTGAATAATAGTCGTATTAACTGGTCTTCCTTGTAGGTGTATGGATATTATCCTATCACTGACAGCATTGTACTTCAGGATATCCTGAAGTACAAGTAGAATACTCGTGCCTATATATTTATAACTATATTTTTCATTTAAAAATAATAATCTTAATTTGTATTAAATACGTGTTGAAAAACTATACAAAACTAATTTCTTTTTATTTTGGACTTTCTAATTTAAAAATTTCTGTGTTTCCTTTTTCAGATAAACTTCATATTTGTGTAACTACATTACTGAAAGTCCCTCAGGGTGATGTGATATTATATATTTGACTTATTTTCATAGTTTTGTTGTTTTTAAATGGAGCAGAGTTGAATGAAGTTTAATAAATTCACATTAAAATTGCACAGCTTTCTTTTATCTCATTTCATACAGGTAGCAAAGACATTCAAAGCCAATTATACTAACAAAAATTTCACTTGGAAAAAAGAAAATCAAATCTAACTTGAGTAGCTAGAACAAGATTTTAAAGCCAGAAATCTGTCTATTAGAAGTCTGTTATAGGCCAACCTTGTAGACTAGTTCTTCCGTTAGCAGTGTGGACATTATGAAATATTTGACCCACATAACAGTTCCTTCATTTGTATTTGATAGTCCTGAATGATGAATGAAGTTCATGTGACTGAAGTATTCTTTTTCCTAAAATAAAATAATTTTTCAGGGCTGTTTGAAAGAGGTTATGATTTATAAAATCTGGCTCAAAACTCACCTTCTGAAAGAAGCCTTTGCAAATAAACCTATTTCTGAACACTCCATTACAGATGTCTATGGTATTTTGCTTTTTGTTTTCACTGAATTATGCTTTGCTTTCTCATTAATTGGAACCCTGGTGGCACAGTGGTTAAGAGTCAGCTGCTAACCAAAAGGTCGCCAGTTTGAATCCACCAGTCACTCCTTGGAAACTCTATTGGGAAGTTCTACTCTGTCCTATAGGGTCGCTATGAGTAGTAATCGACTCCATGGCAATGGGTTTTTTTGGTTCTCATTAAGTGCTTTGGTGAGCTTTCTTAATTGCTGTCATGTTTACAAGCTCTCAGAAAATTGTCCTTTTCTGGATCATAAAGAGGGTATTCCTCCATCAATGTTTTCTTTTTTTCAGCCTGTACAAACCATTCTGTGCACAGTAAGTGTTCAATTAGAGCTACTGATGGAATGGTGCTTCCATTAATCTACCAGTGAGTTGCTGCTCTAACAGCTGCTATATAAAAATTGTGAGACATTTCCTTAAACTTAATTTATTATTTATAAATAACATTTTTAGAGGAGTAGGCTAGGAGGAATAAAATAGCCCCTCTTATTTTAAGAAGCATAGGAGTCCCTGGGTGGGGCAATTGATTAAGTGCTGCACTACCAGCCAAAAGGTTGGAGGCTCTAATTCACCCAGAGGTGCTTAGAAAGAAAGGCCTGGTGATCTGCTTCCAAAAGGTCACAGTCTTGAAAACCCTACAGAGCACAGTTCTACTCTGTGCACATAGGATCACCATGAGTTGGAATTGATTCAATGGCCTCTAACAACAATGGTCTGTGAGAAGGGATGATTAGGTGAATTCCAAATCATATTTTTATATTATCTGTTGACAAAAATATTTTAGGTTCACTGAAAATATCAGTGCTGCAATTGAGAGAAGAAAGGAAACTATTTTCATTTTGATTCTTTAACCTACGCACATAATTAATCAGTTATCTTTTATTCTGTAGCCATATATCTTAAATTGTCTATTGGAATATGAAATAAGCTTTTTATATTACTAGTTAAATCTCATGAACTAAGGCTACCTATTTTTAATTTTCCTTTAAGTTACTCCAGGCTTTTTGCCTTTTAATCTTTCTGTTGAATCCCATAATATCTGCTAACTTTTCCTTCCTCTCCTTTTCATTCGTCCATTTATATTAATATGTTACAAGGTGGGAAGGTGCCTTTTCTAAGATCTTTTCATTGTCTTAATTGTTTAAAGACAATTAAGAATCTCATATAATATTTTTCTCTTATTACTAGCAACGTTACTAGGTCTTACTCCAAATCTGAATTTTTTTGTATCTAGCATGATTGTTGTTCATTTGACCTAAGCAATGTGTGATTACCAAGAAAGTTTATCAATACTTTTTATTTAATTAAGAAATTGAACAAAATTTCTTTGTGCACACACTCAAGTGCAGGCAATATATTCAGTTCTTTACATATTGAATATCTTGCAAACCAAAAAAACCAAACCAAAAACAGTTCTGATTCCAAAGTCTATTATTGAGTTTTTGATTACTGAATTGAATTTGTTTTATGACATTTAACCAGAGTCTTCTCATGTAGGAGTTATTCTGTGGCTTAAGGTATTCCTTCTCTGATACTCTCTTTCTTTTTTTAAATGTAGATCTAATATCATTTTCTGGCTGCCTGAAGAAAATTTGTTAATGTTTCTTGCGGGGCGTGTCTGCTGACTATGAATTCCTCCGTTTTTGTTGGTCTGAGAAAGTCTTTCTTTCTCTTTCACTTTTAAAGTATAATTTCACTGGATATTGAATTCTAGGTTGGTGAAGTTTTTTTTTCTTTCACATTTTAAATATTTCTCTCTTCTTGCTTGAATTATTTCTGAAGAGAAGTCTAATGTAATTTGTATCCTTACTCTTCTATAGGTAAGTTGTGTGTGGTTTGGTTTTTTCTCTGACTCAAGATTTCCTGTAGTTTGAACATAATAAACCAGAAGTAGATATTTTCGTTTTTATTCTGTCTTGTGTTTTCTGAGCTTTCTGGATCTGTGGTTTGGAGTCTGCCATTAATTTTGGAAAGGTTTTGGTCATTGTTTCTTCAAATATTTCTTCTGCTCCTTTCTCTCTTTTTTGTCCTTCTCGTATTCCAGTTATGCAAATGTACATCTTTTGAAATTATCCCACGAATCCTCACAGTTTTGCACGTTCTGTTCTGTGTTTTTCATTATTTTTGCTCTTTGCATTTCAGTTTGGAAGATTTTCATTGCCCTGTCTTCAAGCTCACTGCTATGTTTCTTGGACTGATGAGGCCGTGAAAAGCAGTCTTCATCTCTGTTACAATGTTTTTGACTTCTAGGGTTTTCTTTCAATTCTTTCTTAGACTTTCTATCTCTTTGCTTACATCGCCCAACTTTTCTTGAATATTGTCCATTTTTTCCACTAGAGTCCTTAACATATTAATCATACTTGGTTTAAATTCCCTGTCTGAGAATACCAACATCCGTGTCATATCTGCGTGTGCCTCTGATGCTTCAGACTGTTTTCTTCTTGCCTTGTGGCATGCCTAGTAATATTGATGTTGAGAGCTGTACACACTGTATCAGGTGATATGAACTGAGGTAAATAGGCCTCTAGTATGAGGATTTATGTTAATCTGGCTAGGAGTTAGGCTATGTTTAAGAGTTGTAGCTGTAGGTGCCAGAAGATTCAAATTCCTGTAGTGTCTTTGTTGTTGTCTCTCCTCCTTACTTTGGGCCTCTCTTAAGCACTCCTCGTTGGAGAGAATCTGTGTTTTGCTGTTCTCTTTTCTGTAATGGACGACTGTTGTACTGGAGCCCTGTGGTGTGAGGGTCAAGGATGGGGAAGGGAAGCGTTCTATAATCTCCCAATTCAATTTCTGTCTCTGAGTGGACCTGTATCCTTGGCCTGTGACATTCACAAGTGTGTCTTCTTGTATTGCTCCTCTACCTTCCCCGTCCCTCCACTCCACACCCACCTATACCCTCATTAGATAAGACAGGAAGCTAGAGAGGACAGGAGTGAGAAGAATGTCCTTCTCCCATGGTTCTGGGACAAGGTTTTGGTAAGGTCTATCCCGCTGGAGAGTATCCCTTTGCAATGGAGAAGTGTTTGGCATATTTCACCAGGATTATTCTTCCCTTCCTTCTGCTAGAGCCTTGAGGGGATCTTTCTCGGATCTTTACAGTGAGAACCTACTGGAGTTCCTGAGGTAGAGCCCACAAACGTCTCCCTAAGACTGCAGCACTCAACATTAATCCACATTCAGCTGCCAGCAATTTGTCAAAATTACCATTTAACTGTAATTACCAATTTAAGTCTCCAGAATAAACAGATCTCAGCTATGACTCACTGGATTCTCCCGTCCACTCAGATTTCAAGGAGCCCTGGTGGTGCAGTGGTTAAGCACTTGGCTGCTAACCAAAGGTCGGCAGTTCAAACCCACCCGTCATTCTGTGGGAGAAAGATGTGGCAATCTGCTTCTGTAAGTATTACAGCGTCGGAAGCCCTATGGGGCAGTTCTATTCTGTCCTATGGAGTCACTATGAGCTGGAATCGACAGGACGGCAACAGCTCCAGATTTCTGAGTAGCTGCAGATTGTAGATTATCTTGCAATCTCAAGAGAAGCCATTGGTTTTTAGTTTGTTGAGAGTTTTTGTTGTTGTAAGGATGTGGATGACGATTTCCAAACTCTTTACACATCAGAGCTGTTATTGGTTTTTGACAACCCACATGGTTGGAAGCAAACATTGATTTATTTGCTCAGCAAATGCTTATTGAGCACTTACTATATGTCAGGCACTGTGCTAAGTGAAGGAGCCCCAAAGAGGAACCAATTAGAGTGTGCCTCTGATGTTGCTTTTCATTGGTGAAGTAGAGGCTGGCTTGTTTCTGTCCTGATTATTAGAAGCAGTGCCAGAATTCTCTCTAAAAGTCATTATTTTCCACTTCTACATATGGCGACACCCTGTCAGATGTGTAAATTCTATGCAGAGGTATTCCCTTCCTCCTCCTGGTGTCAGACTGTTGAGTGTGATTTGTACTTCCTGCTGCTTTGCTTCAGGCAAGGGAGGAGGTGACGGCTCCAATTTGAAAAATTAGCTTAATTGCAGTAAACAGCCAAGGTTCTCAAGGAATGTGCAAATATAGAAAATCAATTTTATAGTATTATTATCCAATTTTACTGTGTGTTATAATATATTTATGAAGCTTCATCTTCAAAAATAGAAATAGAGATGATGAACATAAACAAAAATAAAGCCAAAGTAGGCACTGTGCCCAGGAATCTAGAGCAATAAACTAAGTACAGCAGGAAAATATTGCCAGAAAAGAAGAGTTTTCAGACAAAAATAAAAGTGCTTTGAAAATACTTTCTCCTAAATTGAAAGAGGACTGAATATCTTAGCTGCGGTAGGAAAGCAAGAATTCTCCAGCAGAAAGAGATCTTAGCTAATGTCTATATGAACCTTCTTAACTCAGCAGTTAGGAAATTTACTATCAGAAACAATATCTCACTTGTCAGAGCTCATTTTGTGTCAGGGTCTAAACTAGAATTCAGGCTCCCTAGTTCCTGTTCGAAGCCCTGGTGGCACAGTGGTTAAGAGCTCAGATGCTAACCAAAAGTTCTACTCTGTCTATATGGTCACTGTGAGCCAGAATCCACTCGATGACAATGTTTTTTATTTCCTATTCAGGGTTCGATTTACAAAGGAACTTTATGTATGATTTTATGTTCTTCAAAGATGAGTTTTAAATTCAACTCATTAGCAGGATTTAGACAAAGTGGAAAAATAGAGATATCAATAGAAGTAATTCAGATTAGACAATTGGCTTTGCCTCGCTCCTTTTGCTAGCATAGACTCATAATAGCGTAAATATGCCGGGGAAAGCTATGGATCTATAGTCACCCCATTTTACCATTATATTTTGCCATATCTAAAGTAAAAATGTACTTGATAAATTTTGTACAGATATTTTTGCCCATTAAATCAGAATTTAAAAAAATAATGCTGGACATTGAAAGTAAAGAGTTCACAGATCAATAAAAAACACTTTTTTTCTCCCCACAAAACAAGTATTTATGGAATGAGCTGTGGTTTGATGGATAGGTTATTAATAACCACTGATAAATAGCTTTGAATCAATATGTTCTTTAGGTTCACTCCAGACAACACTGCTCAGTCAAATTTTCAAAATGCCGGAGACAGAGGCTCAATGCATGCCTGTCCAACCAACACTGGCCTTGTGGAATTAGAATACAACAATGTTACTATTAAAATCTGTGATGATTCTTCTTTGTTTTGGGCATTATTTGACATTTGATCTGTATCGTATAACATTATGGTTGGTTAAGTAGAGGATCAGCAAAAAAGAAGACCCTCAACGAGATGGATTGACACATGGCTGCCACAACGGGCTCAAACATAGCGACCATTGTGAGGATGGCTCAGGACCTGGCAGTGTTCCGTTCTGTTGTTCACAGGGTCACTATGAGTTGGAATCGACTCGATGACACCTAACTACAACAACAAAGTGGCAACTTAAATTCCCTGGCATGGCAAATAAACCCCAGGTTTTCTTCAAATCGATAGGTATGCATGAAAACAAATGCTACTTTTTTACGTCTCACATATTTTTTTTCTTTTTCTGATTATGAAGTGAATATTTCATTAGAATTGAACATAATAAAAGATTATTATCTTGCATAGGCCAAGAATGCAAATCAAAATGAAGTCTGCACGTGTGTGCCCAGAGTGGGGAAACAATGGAGAGAAGGGTGGGGAGGGCAAGCTGAGCAGACCAACAAGGCCTGGGAGAAAAACTAGAGGAGAGTCATGGACCCAGAGGACAGATAGGGTAGTTGGTCAATGAGCTCAGAAAGCCAACTCAAAGAGAAGGGAATTATAACAATTTTTGGAAGCAGGAGATTGATGTAATAAACTAGGGACGCAAGGGTGGAAATGGAGACCTGCCAGGGAATCACGGTAGAGGAAATTGACAGAAGGAAGCAGAGTGTATGTTTATTCCCATCTTCTAGGATGCTGCTTCTTAAACTTGGATTGTGAGCACATCACTCAAGGATCTTGTTAAAATGCAGATTCTGCAAGTCTGGATTGGGGTCTGAGATACTGCATTTCTAACCAGCTCCCAGCTGATACTGACACCCAGTGCATTAAGATATTTCTATTATTTTAGCAAGAAGACTAACATGAAGAATCCTAGAGATCAAAGATTTTTTCCCCTTGGCATTTGGTAGCTTTTGCTCTGTGTTGGTACTGAGTTTGTTTTTATACAGTCGCCAATTATGCGGGAAAGGCAGTCTCTGTGAGGCTGGGTGGTCAGTTAAAGTGCTGTGACGTCTATATCCAATTGGCTCAACTATAATAGATCGTAATACCTAAGATTTGTTTTCTTAGGCATAAAGGACACCGGATTGGCTTAAATGGCTTCATTTCATGTAGACAGCAATGTGTGTTTGTTGGCTTTTTAACCTCATTTAGAAACGTGCCACTCTTCTGATATAAGGCATTTACTTCAATTAAATTATTTTCTTGAAACAGGGCTGAGACAAAAGACACTCACTCAGCATCTTCACTGAACGTAAGGGAGGAATGTGCATGTAGATCACATTTAAAAAATGTGATTTAAATTGGGGAAAGCATCTAAGAATGTTTTTCTCTCTAAATAGCAAAAAATATGTTTATCATCTTTATGAATGTAGAGGCTAAAGAATCTGGCATGCCTGAATGCTGATTCACTATACCAATATATATATATATGTGTGTGTATATATATGTATATATATGTGTATATATATGTATATATATATGTGTATATATATGTATATATATATATGTGTATATGTATATATAGTCTGCTTCTGTAAAGATTTACGGACTTGGAAACCTAAGGGGCAGTTCTACTCTGTCCTATAGGGTCACTAGGAGTCAGAATCAACTCGATCACAGTGGGTTTTATATTTGTATATATGTATATCTATCTCCGTCTAGAGATCTCGATCTCTTTCTCTATATATACATAAATATTTACGTATTCACACATACACACTCATATTGGATACCAGATTACTCTGTGTCCTTTTTTTAATATTCTTTCTATAAGTCACCTAACTCCCTTTTACAAGAAGAAATATACTATTATTTACTACAAAATTGTTTAATCACCCAAACTTGCTTTGTTATAATTTATCTCCTCCTTGAACTCAAATGCAGATCTTAGATTGTAAAACCTGCTCACAAAAACTGAGGCTTAGCTTCCCATATGACCATGTGCAAGTCATCCATTCCTTGGGGCTATTCCTTCAGGAATAAATTGGAACAGGGCTAGAGATTGTGGAATGGGGATTGAATTACATCATAGGATCTTTAGGTTTCTAATGTTCTATGACATTATAATTTTAATAAAGATGTTATAAAGAAACAAAAAGCATCAATGTGAGGATAAGCTGATGGATATTGAAAAAGCGATGTCTACAATGAAACACAACAGATTTAAACAATTGTATATGACACTAATTGAAGTTACTCAACTTATTTACTAAATTAGGAGCACAAATATTATGTAACTACTTTTTAATTATATAGTCAACGTTGATTGTTTATTGAATTATCGAATGATTACCACAAAATTGTAAGATAATTACTCAGGGCCTGGTTCAGTCTCAAAATGCCTTTGCAGCTGTAGAGGCTCTGAGGCCTGTGTTTTTCCCTCTGGTTCCCAACTGCACAGACTCTCCTCAAGTTTGAAATCGCAAGCCTGATTCTGCTCTTCATTTGCCACCACAGAGTGGTGTATATGTAACTAGTTGTGATTGAGTCGATTCTGACTCATGGAAACTCCATGAGTGTGAGAGTAGAACTATGCTCCACAGAGTTTTCAATGGTTGATTTTTCAGAAGTAAATCGCCAGGCCTTTCTTCCAAAGTGCCTCTGAGGGGACTCGAATCCCCAACCTTTCGGTTAGCAGCCAAACATGCTAACTGTTTGCACCACCCAGGTGCATAAGGACACTTAAAAGATTTCATGTCAAATCTTGGTTTTGCTTAAAATAAAAAACAAAAAACCAAACCCACTGACATTGAGTTGATTCCAACTCACAGCGATCCTACAGGATAGACTAGAACTGCCCCATAGAGTTTCCAAAGAGTGGTTGGTGGATTCAAACTGCTGACCTTTTGGTTAGCAGCTGAAAGAGTCTGGAAATATAATTATTGGTGTTAGCCATCAGCCCTAAAAAGAAGTTGTCTGGCACTCTCTCACCTGCACCTTAATTGTTGTTTCTTCTCTTAGCATTATCTTCCTATTTTCTTGACTTTCTCCAACTACCTATGGAATAATCTGTGTTTTCTGGTACTTTCGTTCTCCTTGTTCCTAAGATCACCTTCCCAAAGTGTAACTGTTCTGGGTTACTCTCTCCAACCCATTCTGTAACTCATTAAGAATTGTTTTACGTATAGGAAGAATCAGATAAATTCAATCCTACCAGTAGGTTGAAGAACATAACGAGCAAGTGGAGAAAGAAGGTGGAGGATGGGGTAAAAATTACATTTTGTCACTGTCAGAAAGTCAGGTGAGGTACAGAGCTGGTTGATATCATATGACTTGGTGGAAAGTAATGGGTTTGAAATAAAAAAGGCTAATAACAGGTCAAAAACAAGCTAGTGATTTATGTTGCCTACACTTTGGCAACATTATGATAAATCTCATATATACCTAAAAAACCATAAAGTACATAACTGATATAGCAAAAAAGAGTGAAATTATAACTCATTTTAATTTTATGTTTAATGGTGTAAGTCTTGGTGGTACAATGGTTAACAGCTCAGCTGCTAAACAAAAGTTCGGCAGTTCAAATCCGCCAGCTGCTCCTTGGAAACCCCATGGGGCAGTTCTACTCTGTCCTATAGGGTCGCTATGAGTCAGAATCAACTTGACAGGAATGGGTTTGGGTATTTTGTTTTTTGTTTATTTGGTATAAATATATAAGAAAAATTTTTGCAGATCAAGTATATATATATATACATAAAATATTTGCAGGTAAAATCCCATAAAATATGACCAAGTCTGATTATTTCAAGTTTGAAATTTTTAAATTTGGCAGCTCTGTCTTAATTTATTATATTAAGAAATTTCAGGGGAAACATGATTTAATTAATCAATAAATGCCAAAGCACTTATTAAAATTTTGATAACCTGTCATGAAAATGAGCTTGTTATAAGAAGAAAAAAAGCGAGTGTCCAAAACAAGATAAATAAATTTTTCTAGAAACCAGCAGCAAATGTCGTATAGTAATTGTGAAATGCTATGAAATGTCTCATTAAAATCAGAACAAAACAAAAATTCAAGCAATCATTATTGCTATTCAATATTATCTAAATATAAAAAAATTAAAAGCAAAACTCAATGTTAATATTAGAAAATATGTAAAAGATCATTAATTTTAATAGCTTGAATTCAAGAAGCTCAGCAAAATGTTGTTACCATTTATAACAAATAAACAGATTTAGAAAGTTGTCACTAAATATTGGGTAACAAAGGCAAAAAAAATTAGAAAAAATAAACACATAAACATTAAGTCTGTGTCAAAAACAGACTCTCAGATGAGAAAATTAAGATAAGGTTAGCATTTCAAATGAACACAAAGAATATTTTTTAGTACATAATGGTGCAATAATTGTCTAACCATATCAAATAATGTATAATAGCTAACCTACCTTCTTTCACTGTCAAGAAAAATAAATTCCTGATGAATTAATGTCTCAGTGTTATGTAAAAAACTTGTATGTCCTAAAAGAAAATACAGGAGTTTTAATAATAATATATAGTAGGCTGAGGTCTTGCTAAAAAAGCAAAAAAAAAAAAAAAAAAAAGAGGAAAAAAGATATTTTTGGCCACATCAAAACTTAAAATGTCCTTATTTCAAAAGACACTGAAGTTTCAAAAGACACTAAATAAAATGAGAATGAAGTAATATCTGAACTTGTTGAAGACAAAGGGGTTATTAATAACATAACAGCAATAACATCATTGCAACATATGGTACTGACAAAAGATTACTATCCAGAATACACAATGAATTCCTACAAATAAATAAAATTAAAATGCATAATACCAATGAAAGTGGACAAGGGATGTTTATAGGCATTTTAGAAAAGAAAAAATATACAAACAAAATAATGTTAAACAACACAATGTGCTAATTTTCATAAAGAAAGGAAAATTAAAACCACAATAGCATGCCATTATACTATGAAAAAATTGGGAAAACTTAAGAAGTCTGAAAATATCAAGTGCTCTGATTAATGGCTTTATCTAATGAACCTCCAGTTCCACTCCCAGAGGCTTACTCAAGAGAAAAATCACACATAGGTTCATTAGGAGAAACCATGTATGAATGTTCACAACAGCATTGTGGGTAAAAACAACAACAGTAACAACAAAAACAGAAAAAAAAAACATAATGATAGAGCAAGGCAGAAGATCAACAAGGAATTAAAAACCTTAAACAACACTATAAACCATATAGACCTAACAGATATAACAGAATCATAGTGACCCTATAGGACAACGTAGAACTGTTCCATAGGGTTTCCAAGGAGCTGCTTGTGGATTTGAACTGCTGACCTTTTGGTTCACAGCTATAGCTCTTAACCACTGTGCCATCACTATATTAAATAAAGCAGAATGGATATACGATTTTATATGCTATGGAATGTGATTCTCCATCTTCAGAAATTCAAAATTGTAAGTACCAGAAAGGAACAACAACAGGATTCATATATCAATATGCCTTTCAGCTGCAGAATGCATGCACACATACACTGGTCTATGATCCATATGATCCAAAGTTTGAATGATTCCAATGTTGCTACATGATGCAGTGTTTGAATAATTCCAATGTTGTTGATGATGCTTCAAGACAAAACAAAACAACAACAGCGGAAAAGTAAAATTAGAGCAGGTTCACTTAATCCACCAGCAACTGATAGTTTCTGCTTACTTGACTCTGTTCCTTTTCTTACGTCCTATTTTGTTTGTTAGACCATAGTCTTCTGTATGGATTATGCTTGAATGTGAAAAACTCTTCACAACTCGACCAATAAACATCTTCATGATACATGGAGAAAAAAAAATGTAGTTGTCAACAATTTTATTTTACTTGGATCAACAATCAACATCTATGGTGGCAGCAGTCAAGAAATCAAATGATGTATTGCATTAGGCAGATCTAGGAAAAAGACTTTTTAAAAATTTTAAAAAGCAAAGATGTCACTTTGACGACTAATGTGAGACTGACCCAAGCCATGGTCTTTCCATGCTATGTTTGAGCCCATTGTTGCAGCCACTGGGTCAATCCATCTGGTCGAGAGTCTCCCTCTTCCAGTTTACCAAGCATGATGTCCTTCTCCAGGGATTGGTCCCTCCTGATAACATGTCCAAAGTAAGTAAGATGAAGTCTCACCATCCCTGCCTCTAATGAGCATTCTGGTTGTACTTCTTCCAAGACAGATTTGTTGGTTCTTCCGACAGTCCATGGTATATTCAATATTCTTTGCCAACACCACAATTCAAAGGTGTCAATTCTTTGGTCTTCCTTATTCATTGTCCAGCTTTCACATGCTTATGAGGCAATTGAAAACAGTATGGCTTGGGTCAGGCACAAATTAGCCCTTACAGTGACATCTTTGCTTTTTAACACTTTAAAGAGATCTCTTGCAGCAGATTTGCCTCATATGCATGCGAAAATCAAGTGGTGAAAAAAAGAAGACAGAAAAAGAATTGATGTGTTCGAACTGTGGTGTTGGTGAAGAATACTGAAAATATAGTAGACTTCCAAAACCACGAAAAAATCAGTCTGAGAAGAAATGCAACCAGAATTCTCCTTAAAAGCAACAATGGCAAGACTTTGGCTCACTTACTTTGGATACATCATTGGGAAAGAGCAACTACTAGAAAAGAACGTCATGTTTGGTAAAGCAGAGGGTCAGTGAAAGTGAGGGAAACCCTCACTGAGACGGACTCAAACACAGCGATGATGATGAAGATGGCACAGGAACAGGGAACGTTTTATTCTGTTGTACAAAAGGTGGCCACGAGTCGGAGCCGACTCAATGGCAACTAACAACAATTTGTCTGGTACTTGAAGGTTAGCTTACCCACCGAACACAGTAATAACATAGACACCATGTTCTTGGTCTTGTTTCTGAGCTATTTCAAAGAGGTTGGCTTTCAAAGCTATAAAGAAATTTTGCATTTTTTTGTTTTTAGAAAAATTCATTTGCCAAGTGTTTGCAGGAGAGTAAATGAAATGTATCTGATGTAAAGAGGAAATACTAACGTGGAAGATGGCCACAGTTAAATAGATTTTAAAAGAGTATCAGGTTTCCTTTCTCTTCCTGCCAGGTAAGTAGGGTTATCTCTTTAAATTAGAGCTACCAAAAGTGATATCAGTTTTAAGACTGTGTAAAATCAACCACGTTAGAATCAATCTTGTCCATGGGCAAAATTGTTTGCTTTACTTCAGATTGACATGTTATTTCTTCTAAAACAGTGTTTCATTTCCCCCTTTAAAACTTTCCCCTATAAAACTTTTTCATTCCACCTTGTTTTTTTTAGCTTTATATTATGGGCACCCCATAATTCTAGAAGATGTTGTTGAGCTTAACCAAGTGTACTCCCTTACAGATTATGCCACTTAGAAATATAGGTCAGATATATACCAGCACAGATCAGATATTCAGAACATGGTCAGACAAATGGTACTCACTAGTGATAGGGTCAGTATTTTTAAGTCAGCACGAAAGTCCTTGGACGTAATACAGTAACTGTCAAAAAATTGTATGTTTATGGCTCAGATTTTGTGGTTTGGCAGGGGGCCGTTCAGCCATAAGGACCACTGTCTCACAGCAGTGACAACTTTGGTGGCATCTTTATTTGCTGGAGCTAGAGATGTTACTGTAAGGTCCATGAGCAGAGAGAATGCTAATTGATGCCCAGGAGGTGGGCATCGGAGGGCAGGTCTCATCTGTCATTGACTTATTTACCTGGTTCCTTAACTAGACCAAGAATTCCTAAGGGCAAAGATCTTATTCTGTTCATCTCTATACTCATCTAGCAATGTGCCTAGCTTAGTATGGGGATTGATGAATGAATGAATTGCTATTTAGGACGGTCTGAATTATCGCAATTATTGAAAATAAAGACCATGGGTAAAGAAGAAACCATGGTAATGTTGTGGCCTAAAATCAATGTTAATCACTCCTTATTAAAACTGCATGCCCCCCTCTGTCCCATTAAGTTTTGTTGAGCTAAATGATGATATTACTCATAATAAGTGTGTTCTATTTCTAGATGTCTATGAATAGGAAGGAAACCCTGGTGGCATAGTGGTTAAGAGTTCAGCTGCTAACTAAAAGGTCGGATGTTCGAAACCACCATGTGCTCCTTGCAAACCCTATGGGGCAGTTCTACTCTGTCCTATCGGGTCGCTATGAGTCAGAATTGACTCGACGGCAACGGGCTTGGTTTGGTTTGGTTTTATGAACAGGAAAGAGTTTATGGCTATAGACAAATATAACAAAGCCAACTAAAGAACCAAAAAGAAAATTAAAAAAAAAAAATCCATTCATTTGATTTGCAAAAGGGCATCTGAAGTCTCTTTTGCATGTCATCTATCTGTCTGATCCCTGGCATGTCTGTACATGCTCCTTGAGATGACTGAACTATTTGGCACTCTCTGTTATCCTCCTGATATTCCAGACCTGCCACCCTCTCTCTTTTTAATGTTTTCATCTACATTTCTAATAATTGGCATAAGTTAGTTTCTCCATGGAGTTTGTCTGCTCATATCAGTTCTTACCACCCAAGGGGAGGGGGAGGGGAGGGGGCAATACGGGAGCATTTGGGACTTTATTATACTTCTATCCTGGAAAGAAAGTCCAGAGCTCTGTATTACCTCTACTAAAGAATCAATGACTATCCTAAACAATTTAGAGCCATTTTACCTTATTGTCTGTGCTACCAATGTTACTTGCTCCCAAAGTGTCCGGTTTGTTTGTTGGCTTTTTCATCACCACCTAACCACATACTAGCCTCAAATCTACTCTCACACCTAGGAAGCTTTAACCACAGGTGTCTTAACAATCTCTGAACACCTAGAGCATCTATTATTTACTTTTAAGATCTTATATTGTTAGTAAATTTTTGTGTAGGCATCCCTCCATTAGATGTCAAGTTCCTTATAAAACGGAACCTTTCCCATCTCTGTGTTGTTCTCTTAAAGTGACACACGGAGAACTAAAATATTAGCAGAAGTAAATGATAAATAGTGAAAGCCGTTTATAACTTAAGAAGCGGTGACAGGTGGCTTCCCAGCAACATGGCATTATAGTCAGAAGCACCACACTGTCCCTCTGCAGCAAAGATCAGAAAAACTAAGTCAAACAGTGTCACACGTCAATCCTGAAACCCTAAGCATCAAATGAAGAGATAAAGAACTCAGCCAAGCACCAAATGGAATAAGAAACTGACCAAGAACAGAGAGCGAGGAGAGATACATGCGGAGGTCCCCTATCAGCTACCTCAGCACGGATCCACCATCTTGGGCTCCTATTGGAGATCAGCAAACAGGGGGTACAAGA
>NW_004443941.1:9533817-9536323 GCF_000243295.1 Trichechus manatus latirostris | reverse complement strand
TCCTGCAGTCACAGTCTCTTGGACGGGAAGCACCAGCTTCACCCTGGCGTAGCTTGGATTCCACCTGCCCGCACTGGCTGGCTCCCTGAGTGACTTTTGTTGGCTGCTGGTGTTGCTTTTTTCTACTTCTTTAGATTTCTTCCTTACCTCTTACCACCTCCTCCTCCTTTCTCTCAAATACCTTGCTCCGTGTGCCATCTTTGTTTCTTCCTGAAAGGCTGTGAAACACTGTTGGACCGTGAAACTCCTTCCTGGCCTGTGCCACCACACTGGTGGGACCCCTGGGGCTTTTCTGTTTGTTTGTTTGTTTGCTCTGATTTGTTCTGTTTTGATTTGTTTGTTCGTTTTCTTTTTCTTTTCTCAGCTTGGGAGCCCCTTCTAGCTGGGCAGTACCGTGCAGCTTGGAAGTTACTCCCTTACTCTGTGCAAATGCACAGGGACATCCCTGGAGGCATTTCTTTTTTCTTGTTTTTTAGTTTTTTGTTTGTTTGTTTGTTTTTGGTTTTTTTGTTTGTTTGTTTCTTTGTTTTGCTTTCTTCTCTCTCTTATTCCCTTTTTGTCTTTCTTCATTTCCAGTTTCTCAATTTATTCATTTTTTTCTTTTACTTTTTTTCTTCATTTTTGTTTTTCCTCATTTCTCAGGTTCTCATCTCTCCACTCCAATAGCAAGCTCCCTTAGCAGTTTTTTTTATTTGTTTGTTTATTTTTGGCTCCTGTTCCTCTCTCCTCTTTCCCATACCCATCATAGCTCCACACATCACAATCTACCCCCTCCTTCCTGCCTACCTGCATCATGCACTGAACATCACACTCCCAAGCAGCACAGGCATGGCCGACTGGAACCTGCCCTGCACTGTGTCACAAACAACCCATCCCAGCAACTCCCCTTCAGCTGGACCTGCCCTTCTGTACCATGCCTGAGTGACTGATCCTGCCTATTGGAGGAGATGAAAAGTATCATGCCCACAGACGAGCAAACAACAAAGAATGCACAGCCTGCCTGCTCAGACATAACCAAATAAAACAAAAAAGCAGGACAAAACAAACAAATCTATAATCAATAAATGGGGAAAATAACCACTGAATGCCCCAAAGACAGCAGACAATGTCAAAACATTTACAAAAACAGGACAGGATGGTTCCAGTAGGTGCCCAAAATAAAACACCAGATGACTTTCCAGTAGAAGAAAAGGCACTAGACCTAACTGATAGGGAATTCAAATCTCTAATATTTAGAATTATCCAAGAGTTGAAGCAAAAATCAGACAAAAATGAGGAAAAAAATAAATTCATGGAAAAGGTAGACAAATTCATGGAAAATACAGACAAAAAAATGGAAGAATTCAAGAAAGTAATACAGGAACAAAATGCTAAAATAAATTCACAACTAGAAATCATACAAAAACAACAACTAGAAATCCCAAAAATAAACAACAAGATTTCAGAAATGGACAGTGTCATAGAAGGGCTGAAGAACAGGTTTGAAACAATGGAAAATAAGATCAGCAAAATTGAAGACAAACACTTGGCTACAACTCTGAGGAAAAATCAGAAAAAAGAATGAAGAAAAATGAAGACACCCTGAGAATTATGTGGGATAGAATCAAAAGCAAAAATCTGCAAATGATCAGAGTTCCAGAACAGGGGGAGAAAACAGAAAACACAGAGAGGATCATTGAAGAACTTCTGGCAGAAAACTTCCCCAATATCATGAAAGATGAAAAGCTGACCATCCAAGAAGCTCAACAAACCCCATCTAGGATCCCCAAAAGAAAATCACCAAGGCATATCATAATCACACTCGCTAAAACCAAAGACAAAGAATCCTGAGAGCAGCTCAAGAAAAACAAAAGTCACATACAGAGGAGAAACAATATGACTAAGCTCGGATTATTTGGCAGAAACCATGCAGGCAAGAAGGCAATGGGATGACATATATAAAACCTTGAAAGAAAAAAATCACCAGCCAAGAATAATATATCCTGCAAAATTCTCGTTCAAATATGATGGTGAAATTAGGTCATTTCCCGATAAACAGAAATTAAGGGACTATGTAAAAACAAAACCAAACTTACAAGACTTATTAAAGGGAGTCCTTCAATCTGAGAATAAACAACATCAGACCACAGGCTGAATATAGGACACAGGATTGTACTAGCCAGATACCAACCTAGGAAATGAACTCTTAAGGACTATGCAAAACCAAAAGAATTACAACAGGGAACCAGAGAGGTTAATCTGTAAATGACAACAGCATCGTAACAATAAAAGAGGGAATAAATGGTGTAGGTATAGAACCTTCTAATGGAGAGGAAGGCAAGGCAATACTAAGTAATAATAGACTGGTTCAAATCTAGGAGGATAAGGGAAAATTTGTGGGAAACAAAAAAGAAAGTTAACAAACCTACACATCAAAATAAAGAAGAAAAACATAAAGTCTCAGTAAAAACAAAACCTACAAAAACAAAAGAAATGAAAAAAAAATCCACAAACAAAAGGAACTCAG
>NW_004443941.1:9522237-9532949 GCF_000243295.1 Trichechus manatus latirostris | reverse complement strand
AAAAAAAAAAAAAATGAAGAACTACCTATATGGGATCAAACTGACAACAGCAACTCAAAAGTTTGATGGGAAGCCTAGGGGGCAGTGAGTTGAAGACAATGGTGATGGAAAAATTTGGAAAAGGATAGTGAAAATAGCAGCACAGCTGGAAGAATGTAATCGATGTCACTGAATTGTACATGTAAAAAGTTTTGAAATGGTGTAACTTTGGCTATGTATATTTTCACCAAAAAAAGGGTCCTCCAAGGTCAAGAAGAGAGAGTGTTGACTTGTTGTGGGGTTGTTAACCAATGTCATAAAATAATATGTGTACTGACTGTTTAATGAGAAACTATTTGTTCTGTAAACTTTCATCTAAAGTACAATAAAAAAAATTTTAAAAAAAGAAGTGGTGACATATTAATTCCCTTACTGATAAAGCACACTATCATTTTACACTAATATTTACGTAGAAGGAAGTGAGTATTTAACAAGAAAATATCTAGAATACATATTTGCAAGTATTTATGAGAAAATCAAATAGCCTAAAGAGCAAATATATATAAGAACTAAAAGTGCTTGAGCATCTCACAATTCCATTCAAGGTTCAGGAAATGTACTCAAAATTTAACATATACTGACTTTTGAAATTTAAGCAACATAGTTTCTTTTAAAACAAACAAAAAACAAGATGCTTTAAACTGTGTTTCTCTGGAATAGTTTCATCACTAATCCCTGAAAATGTGTGCAGCTTCATGCCAGCCAGAAGCAACCATTCAGAGGGGACTATGAAAACCATAAATAAACCATAAATTAGGTATATCAGAGTGTGTAGGGGGTTAGAGGAATAGCAAATATATGGCAGTATATTAATGCAATACTGAAATAAAATATTTACAAAATCAAGACCCTCAGTTTATTAGGGATTTCATCTAGTCCTTCAATTTATGGTGTTAATTTTCATAAGAAGGAAGGAGAAAAGGAATGAAGGAAGAGAGGGAGGAAGGAAGGGACAGAGGGAGGGAGGGAGGAAGGAAAAGTTAAGATAGATGATAGATAGATAGATAGGAAGATAGGTAGATAATGCACTTATTGTGTTTTCTTCCACTTATTTTGTTCAATAAATATTCATTAATTCATCAATCACGAACTCTTGCATGCAAAATCCATAGGCCGAGATTCAACAAATGTTGGTACATAGAGATTTGTCTTCAGTTTGACACAGCCAAGAGAAGTGGAAATATATTGGTTATCAGTCCTTCTTTGACATTTTTGCCCTCAAAATGGACTCTGTAAACTAAAATTTCAGGTTGATTTTAATGATGGACTTAACTGAACACCTCATCAAAGAGAAAAATAAATTTTTGCAACCAATTAAGTCTAGGGCTGCATGAAACACTAATCATTTAATTAATGATTAAATTAACACCTGGTGTATGTTAATTTAGGGAATGTGACTATCAAATCCTGTAACACATATCTTAGGTAAAAAGGGGTCACCAAGTGTCATAGAATGAACATAAATAGCCTTAAATTTCCCTCCTTTTTATGAAGCATATGTATCACAATAGACTGTCTTGTTTTTATTTGAAAACATAAAGAAAAGTTGCATGAAAATTACAAAGAATATTTTTTCTCAACCATTTGAGTATAAGTTTCTGATATCAGATCCCATCATCCTCAAATACCTTCGAGTGCATTCCTATAAACATGAAGATATTTCTACATAACTACAATGTTTTTGTTGACTGCTGTTGAGTTGATTCCAACTCATGGTGACCCCGTGTGTTAACAGAGTAGGACTGCTCCATAGGGTTTGCCTGTCTGTAATCTTAATAGAAGCAGATGGCCAGGACTTCTTCTGCAGTACCACAGGGTGAGGTCAAACCATTAACCTTTAGGTTAGCAGTCGAGTGCACGTTCACAGTCACAAATACAACCAACCAAATCAGGAAATTAACATTGATACATTCGTGCCATCTACTCTGCAGCACCACCCAGCTTCGCCAGTTGTCTTAATAATGGCCTTTAGAGACAAAGAACCGCTCCAGAATCACTACTACATTTTGTCGTCATGTCTTTTGAATTTCCTTCTTTCCTTGACTTTCATGATCTTGATGGTTTTAAAGATTACAGACAAATTATCTGATAAACTATCTCTGGATTTTCATTTCTGTGATCTTTTCTAATGAATAGATTCTGATTATGCATCACTTTGCTGCGTCTGCCCTCCTAAGCTAGCACTTTATTGACCCTGCTCAGGCTCCAATGCCCCATGCTGGACCACAGCCATTACTGCCGCCACGTTCTTTAAGCTCCAACCTAGGGCCGGGTTGTATGGCTCCCAACCCCACATGGAAGCCTCCTGGTCTCAGTGACACCTATTGTCATTTGGCCTGATTTGTTCTGGAAGAAAAGTGAAGGGAAAGCAAAGGAAAAGAAGGGAATGAAAGAAATAGAGGGGAAAAAAAAAAGAGGAAGAGGAGGAAGAGAAAAATGAATGACAATAGATTTTTGAAAGTACATCAGTGTATGCTTGAAAACAAAACAAAAGCAACAGAGATATGCCAAACAATAAATAGCTCTTATGGCTTTAAAATTCTTAAAATCTCATATATTGTGAGAGTCAGCATGTTCTAGGACATTAAGTAATAGGGCCAGTGAACATTTCTAAATAGATTTAGAGGTTCAAGAAACACCTAGAAAAAATAAACACAAAGGGTTTCAGCATGATATTTGTCTTTATGTTCTGCTTGGGTTTAATTAAAAAACCCCAAATAATCATTTATGCCATGAGTCCCTGCATTCAGCAAGCATTCACTGAAAATATTTTGTGGGCACCAATCTGTGGGTAGAAGCAGAGATATTGCCGGGGTTATCAGAGGTATAAGTGGATCAGACTTGGCATTTAAGGCAATTTGGAACAGGAGGTAAGAGTGTAGGCCCTGTAGTTGTACGTTCCAGTGCAAATCCCGGTTCAGATATCTACTCACTCTATGACCTTGGGCAAACTGATAAATTTCTCTGTTTCAATTCCCTCCCATATAAAATGGGGATAGTAGCCATTACTGCCTTATCAGATTGTTGTGAGAATTAAATGAGATATTTTTTAACTGGTTTAAACAGTTTCTGGCACATATTATGGACTATGTACGGGTTGAGTGTTATTACTGGGATGCGGTGGAAATAGTGGCTGCTTGCTAAGGGCGGAAGTCTGTCAGCCAGCACTGAAAAGCAGCTTAAATAGAACAAAAAATTTCTTAGGAGGATAGATCAGTGAGTGTGTACAAACAGAAGTCTGAACGTTTCGTCAGAGGGAAAGCTATGTTGACCTAACTTACACGGGAATGTTTAATGGCATTGCAATGTTAAGATAGGAATTTTATTGTAGTCTGCTTATCGAGGCAAGCAATTGAAAAGACAAGGAAGGGTATATGTAAGGTTGGCCAGGGTACGCATGTTTTAGGCAATTAATATGATATTTTCTAACACTGGATAAACTATAATTATCAGCACTTACAATTTGATAATGTCAAGTAGCTTTGTGATACTTTCGTGGCACAAAATTCCTACTATTTTCACTTTCCAATCCTAAAGTAATCTGTAAGTAAATGTTTCCAATTTAAAGTCAAAGAAGGAAAAGATAATTATCCTGGTTCCTTAGTCTCATACCTGAGATTCAAGGGGGTGGAAATACAGCATCATTATTTATGATTTCTATATTCGTCCTGCCAAACAAACATTTTGTGTAGTCCATATGGTAAAAACTATGGTGTGAAGAGAAATTACTGGATTTACGATCCAGTCCCACTATATTGTTTATGTGTGTCTTTGATTAAGTCAGGTCCATACTACATTTCCGCAATGACACCTAACGCATGAGGTTGTCTGAGAGTAATGGAGATAAATATATATGGAAATACTTTGCACGATGCTTGGCACATGTTAGGTAATGAAGTATTACATGGAGGTAGCAGAAATGTCCCCCACTGGGGGAAAAAATAAGATTGACTTCCCAGAGCCATCCTTCAACACCTACCTGATATTTGGAGATTTAGCATTTCCCTGTAAAAAGAAATGCTCACACAAACTTACGTATCTTGTTCATCTGAGTTGTCTGTCTTCCTGTAAACTATTAAAGCTTCATTCTGATTTGTATATTTTATTCTTTTGTGAATAAGTGTTTTTCCATTCCTAAACCCAATAAATATGTATCTGCAAAGCATGCAAAATGGGTGGCCAGGCCCTCAAGAGAGGGGAAGCCTACACGGTAGAAGCAGCATGCATTATGAGGTCCCTTGAGACCACCTGACCTTCCATAGATACCTTTTGTTTTGAAGTTCATGAGTCTGTCAATATATATTTGTTTAATCTGAATGTGGTTAGTCACAGCAGAAGAAAAAAATAATCACCTAAAGCAAGAACGTGACCTAAGTTGTCTGGAGAGGAAAATGTGTTATCCAATGAGCTGACCTTCCCAATTCAATTCTGCTAGGATTCAGGATTGCCGAGTGCCAAATACGGGATAATACTGTATCTAGTAGCAGACAGGTCTCCTGAGGATGATCTTCATTTGTGAGAAGCATAGCTAGCACTCAAGCTGTAATACATATCATGATATTAAACAATACTGCAAAAGTCAAATTTTAGCTCGTAGTACTTTTAGCAGGTGGGACTGAGTATCTCTTTCTCAGAGTGGAGAGAGAAAACTGAGGCAAACCTACTGCAACCCCGACATTCCTCAGCTGCCTCCTGGCACCCATCAGAGAGTGAAGACATGCTCCCTTCCTTGACGGTTTTGCAGTTACCCTTCCCTGAGTAGCACAGTAACAAATAGATCTTTTTATACATAATGAATATGTAGTTAGTGACCGAGGACAGAGAAGTTCTAAAATGGACCAGTCTTTACTGCAACAGAGACTCTTAGGTTGAAACTGATAGGAATGGATTAAAATGCTTTTCTCATCACTTATTTTAAATGAAATTCATTCTGTACAATAAAATTCTACTAGTGTTAAGAATTACAATCACCTTATAGAGCTTACTATAACATTTAAAATTTTGCTATCCATGGACAGATAGATCAGTAATATTCTACATTTATTTAATCAAATATATATACATATATACGTCTGTATACATATATACGTGTGTGTGTGTGTGTATATATATATATAATGTACGTAGGTATGTATATGTGGAGCCCTGGTAGCACAGTGGTTAAGAGCTTGGCTGCTAACCAAAAGGTCAGCAGTTAGAATCCACTAGCCACTCCTTGGAAACCCTATTCTGTCCTATAGGGTCACTATGAGTTGGAATCGACTCAATGGCAATGAGTAGTAATAGAAGTATGTATATGCATATATACTGTATTAGTCAGTTTTGCTGCTTTGCAAGCAATTCCAAAATCTCAGAGACTTACAAAAACAGACATTGATTTCTACTCATATCACGTGTGAGTGCCTGTGGCTCAACTGCTGTACAGGTCTGCTCCACGTGTCTTTTAATTCCAGGATCTAAAAGCAGCCCCCCTCCACCCCGCCCCATCTGAAGCTTCATATTCCCATGGTAAAGAGAAATGGGCAAGGGGACTGGTGGGAAAACCTAATGGCTTTTAAAGTTCCTTTTCAGCAGCCATCTAAGATACTCCACTGGTCTCAGCCCTTCGGGAGCAAGGGAGAACAAAGAAAATAAGATACAAGGGAAAAAGATTAGTCCAAAGGACTAATGGACCACAACTACCACAGCCTTCAGCAGACTGAGTCCAGTACAACTAGATGGTGCCCGGCTACCACCACTGACTGTTCTGACAGGGATCACAACAGAGGGTCCCGGACGGAGTTGGAGAAAAATGTAGAACAAAATTCTAACTCATAAAAAAGACCAGACTTACTGGCCTGGTAGAGACTGGAGGAACCCCAAGAGTATGGCCGCCGGACACCCTTTTAGCTCAGTAGTGAAGTCACTCCTAAGGTTCACACTTTAGCAAAAGATTGGACAGGCCCATAAAATAAAACGAGACTCATGGGACACAACAGTCCAGGGACAAGGACTAGAAGGCAGGAGGAAACAGGAAAACTGGTGATAGGGAATGCAAGATTGAGAAGGGACAGTGTTGACACGTCGTGGGGTTGTTAACCACTGTTGTAAAACAATATGTGTACTGTTTAATGAGAAACTGTTCTGTAAACCTTCACCTAAAACACAATTAAAAGTAAGTAAATAGCGTTCCTTTTCAGATATGCTACATATCACACCTACTCGCATTTCCTTGGCCAAAACCAGTCACTTTGTCAAGCCCAACAGCAACATTGTGGTAAAGAGACTCCTCCACTGAAGATACTGCAAGTTCCACAGCAAAGGCTGGAGATGCGTAAGCCTCTAGCAGAAGAACAAAATACTTGGGAGCAATAATGCAACACAGCAGTCTATACTACACACTCAACATAGAGCATTTAAATATAATTGCTGTCTGTCTAGGTAAAAGTCTTCATTTCTCAAAATTACAAATGGATAACCAGCTTGGGATCAGTCTTTATATTGTTATCAGACTGTGAGAGTATAGCGGAAAGAATTAGTTGGTCAAATTAATCAAGACAGCCTTTACAGTTAGATTTTTTTTCTGCATATAAAAATAAGAAAAAAATAAGGTCTGTGTTGCAGGGTTAAACCAAAAAACCAAACCCATTGCTGTCGAGTTGATTCAGATGCAAAAGAACCCCATCGGATAGAGTAGAACTGCCCCATAGGGTTTCCAAGGAGCAGCTGGTGGATTCAAACTGCCGACCTTTTGGTTAGCAGCCTGAACTCTCAACCACTGCGCCAGAGGGTTGAAATAACATAAGTGAAACAAACGAACAAAAAAAGTTGATACAGATTACCAAATATATCAGTAAGCGTTCGTTTCCATCTGATTTCTTGTACTAAGTCAATGAAACAAATATTTCTAATCCCCAAAATATTCAATATAAACCCCACATGTGTTACGTAGCAAATGAAATACTTAGATAAAATTTTTTGGGCAATAATAGCAGAGATAAAGTTTGAAATAATACCATAATTTTTAAAAATGTTTATATGCGATCTTTCATTACTTTTTTCTTACACAAGAGAATAACGGAAAAAAAAGCGGCGGGGGAAACAACCCTGAAGTATAGGTAGAGTGCATTTAATACCATATTGTATAATCAATCCCTTTTCTGAATTAAGGGACTTAAATCACTGGGCAATACTTTTTAAAAATTGCATTTAACATAATATTGTTATTATGAAAGGGTTGTATAAATAAGTCCTGTGCAACAATACTGAATTTAAACAGAAAAAAAAAAAAAATGTGTCTTTCTCTAAACATATCCCCCAAAGTAATTGCTAGCAAGATTTATTTAGGGCATAGTATTTTTTCAAGTGTCTAAAACCAAGACGCTGAGATACGTTCAACTGTTCACATTAGTAACTGTCTGGAACATTTATTTTACCCCAAATATCCCCTCCATTTTTGCAAACTTTTGTGGAAAAGAAGCAATATAGAAATTTTCTTTAAATGAAGGCATGTGTTAAGTCATTATCCAAAGGATTATATGGCATTTCTTGAAATATAGAAATAACTTTTTCTTAAATTGGTTTAGACACAATTGCAAATAAAGGCAAAGGAATATGCTAAACACCTCCTGAAGTTTTTAAACACGTCTAATACGGTGAATTTTAAGATCTTCGAAAATGTCAGAAGATAACACCTATTCCATAGTAATGAAGCTAAGTCATAGGGCTCTTACCTCAGATCCCCCCAAAAAAACAAACTTTGAAAGTGACATCATTTACTTGAGAGTCATTCACACTTCATGAAGCAGCCAAAGAAAATTAAATTTACTTGAAGCCACCCAAATGCCGTTTCACTGAATCGGTGTGTGGCAGAAATAATACTATGAAACGTAAATCCATTTTCCATTTTAGAAAGACAAGGCTTCTGTAATGAGATGGCGTGCAGAGAGCAGCCTTATCATCTATTGTCATTGAAATATATTTCCCTGGTGGTTTTGCCCCCCAAAAAAGTATGAAATTGAGATAGAAAATAAAACAGGTGATACTGTAGACAGAAGGCTGGTGAGTATGTATCATCTAGAATGTGGGACTCTTCCTTAACAAGCAGTTGGTTTTGTGATTTATGGGGATTCAGATTATATCTTTGGAAGACCCTGTATTTAAGGTAAGGGAGGGCTGAGTGTGTCAGAGATTTCATATCGGATTTACTGTTTCAATCCACAGGTAAGATAAGAAGCAATAAGTACATGGAGATAGAGTAGCGCTGCTGGGGGGAGAAAAAGGAGATAATTAAATAAAGAACTTCTTGTTGGGTGGGAGAGTCAAAGATAAGCAAACCTTTCTAGCTTCTGTAAGAAATTCCAAACTATGACGCTATGCAGATTACTTTCAGAGTGTTTGGAAACCACTGGAGCTATAGAAATATGGTCAATACTGACATTATCTTTTGTTCTGTCTTCCAGGGAAGTCAAAATCCTTTAAATTTGATTCAAAGGAAAAACAAACAAATAAACCATCTCTCCAAGTGGTTCAAAAAGCTACATTATTTTTATTGTGTCTTTTGATTTTCAACATGGAAGACATCAAGCAGGGTGCTATTTTCAGTGAAAAGATGAACTAAAGAGGTAGAATACCTTTGCTTTTCAATCTCCTAGTGGCAATACATCATAAAAGGAATGGTTTCTTTTAAAAATCTGACTATCTACTCATCTGTATCTCCATCAATCTATGTGTCTGTATTATATATCTATCATCTTCATATAGAATATGGATGTTTATATAGCTCGGACAGTGTCGGGTACCTAAAAAATACACACACATACAAAAGGAACTTACACAACCAAAGCCAAAACCCGTTGCAGTCAAGTCAATTCTGACTCATAGAGACCCTATAGTTCACCCTAAATTTTATTTTCACTTTGTCTTTTAATATGACTAAGTACAAAGACTTAAACCAAAAAAACCAAACCCACCGCTGTCCAGTCGATTCCAACTCATAGGGAGCCTATAAGACAGAGCAGAACTGCCCCATAAGGTCTCCAAGAAGTGGCTGGTACATTGGAACCACTGACCTTTTGGTTAGCAGCCGAACACTTAAGCACTGTGTCACCCGGGCTCCAAGTACAAAGACTTACTAGGTCACAGATAATATTTTGCTTAAGTTCTTAAAAATGATCAGATAAGATAAGACTGGAATGGCAAGGGAAACTTGAGCCATCCTGCAGAAGCACGAAAGGGCTATTTCTTGCCATTTACTCAGGAAGCAACGGGTACAATGAGTATACAAAATAAAGCATCTAACTCACCTATTGTAACAACGGCGTGGGGGCGGAGTCTGATCTCTCTCTTCACCAGGGGGAATGAGAATCCAGATCAACAGCCCAAGGCTGATTCCTAGGAGGTGGAGGTCAGACAGGCCTCCTCTTTAGGTCCCTCCTATGGCACTCTCTACTTCTCTGCTGGGTTCGATAATTCATTGCAATGGCCACACAGAACTCACAGGTAATACGCACAATTGTGGGGTTTATTAGGGAAGTAACAGTTACAGTTCAGGCTCAGGAAACTCGGGATACAGTTCTTTCATCAGGACAGTCTCTCCTCAGCTGTGTTCCCAGGCACGACTCTCCCTAGCCCTAGGCCTCTGCCCAAAGGCACTCAGCTTTCTCTCTTCCGTGGGCCGGGAAGCCCACCGCACCGTCTCCTGCTGCTGAGTCTCTGCTGCTGTAGCTTCTCGCTGCCTTCAGTGTCACAGCTCTCTCTCTCTCCTGGCTCCAGGAACTTCTCAGCACAGGGATCCCGGGTCCAAAGGACATGCTGGCTCCTGGTTGTTCCTCCTTGGTGGTGGTGGGATCTTCTCCTCGCACCTATTAGATGGCTCACCTCAAGCCCAGTGGGATGGCTAAACTGACCAATCCCCTCGTTAGGCCGCAATTACCCTATCTGCACCCACCCCACTGCCATTGAGTCTATTTGGACTCATAGCAACCCCACAGGGTTTCCAAGGCTGTAAATATACATGGAAGCAGACTGCTACATCTTTCTCCTGCAGAGATGCTGGTGATTTCGAACCTCTGACCTTTTGGTTAGCAGTAGATTCCTTTAACCACTGTACCAACAGGGCTCCTTCCCCTATCTGCACAGCCCTGCCCAGTAACTTGGGTAGGAGTTACAAGACCATGGCAAGATAGGCCACACAAAAGTGATCCATCGCACCGCACCTATATATGCAGCTTACATTTACTCGCCTTGCTAAGGATCAGCACGATGGGTTCACAAAAGATGATATATGCTGCATTGCATGAGTAGATTTAATAAACACTCCTTTCTGAGCACCTCTTCTGATGAAAGCAGCCATGGGGGGTACCTTGGATACAAGTTGCCTTGCATCCTATATTTAATCATTCAACAAATAATTCTTAAGAGCCTGCTATGTATGAAACACAGTTCAAGATACTAAAGATATGAATATAATGGACAAAGTCCCTTACCTCCTGGATAATATGTAATCTGTATCACCACCACCCACCGTACAAGAAACTATTAAATGGTTATTGATGCCTCCATCTAAGACAATGGTCTTTGGACTACTCAATGGCTATTATGGTGGTTCAGTGTAGGAATTCTCTCAGAGCTCAAAGTGGGAGCTCTATATAAGTGTTTGGGAGCTCTATATAAGTGTTTGGGAGCTCTATATA
>NW_004443941.1:9500853-9522137 GCF_000243295.1 Trichechus manatus latirostris | reverse complement strand
TATATAAGTGTTTGGGAGCTCTATATAAGTGTTTGGGAGCTCTATATAAGTGTTTGGGGGCTCTATATAAGTGTTTGGCTAACAAAATAAATTTGACACTCTCTCTATGTGGGAGAATGTCCAACTTGGCAGAGCCATCTAGGATTACGTGTGTAAGTTTACTCCCTGTGCCACATCCATTGTATACATCCACATCAATGTATACATGGATCTAAATGTTGATTTATTATTTAACACAAACTTGTGGAAATATTACAGAATGCTAGGCACTATCCTAAGAAGTGGGAATATAAACTAATGAAATTCGCCTCGATTCTGTGCTATATGAATTTGTAGAAATTATAGTTTATATTATATGTGTACAGAATGTGTCCAGTAAGTACATTATGAAATGGAGGGGATTAAGAGATGTTGGAGTTCAGAGAATGAGAAATCTAGATGTAAAGATAAGGGAAAGATTCATGAAGAGAGTAAGTCTATGTAAGATTTGACTGTAGAAATAGGTCAAAGACATTCCAGGCAGAAAAACAGCAGTGAGAAAATATAATGGCAGGAGTGAATTATAAGTGACTGGGAGCCTAGTGGCACAGTGGTTAAGAGCTCGGCTGCTGACCAAAAGGTCAGCAGTTCGAATCCACCAGCTGCTCCTTGAAAACCCTATGGGGCAGCTGTACTCTGTCCTGTAGGGTCACTATGAGTCAGAATTGACTTGATGGCAACGGGTTGGTTGATTGGTTGAGAGTCTTGAGAAAGAAGACTAGAAAGTTTATATGTGGACAGACAGATTCAAAAGAATTTTGCTTGACTAATGTAATCTTTTTTTTGGGCAACAATTTCATTGAGATACAATTTACATACTAGGTAATTCACCCCTTTAAAGTAAACAAATCAATGGTTTTTGGTATATTCACAGAGTTGTGGAACTTCCAACCCAATCAATTTTAAGACATTTTCTTCACATCAGAAAGAAACCCATGCCCATTGGCAGTTACTTCCTACTCCCCCCTACAAGTTTCTCCCCCACCCAGGTCTCCCATTGCAGTCTAGTCGATTACAACTCATGGTGCTTCTATGTACTATAGAGTGGAAGTGCTCCATAGGGTTTTCTTGGCTGTAATCTTAATGGTAGCAGATCTCCAGGACTTCCTTCTATGGTACCATTAGGTGAGTGGGAAACGCCAACCTTTAGATTAGTAGCCAAGCACAAACCATTTGCACCACCTTTCCTTAGGTCTAGGCAAACACAAATCTACCTTCTGTCTCCATAGATTTGTACATCATAAGAATGGAATCTGCAAAGGCAGGAAAGCAATTTCTCCCACCACTGTCTGCTGGCCTTTACACTGAAATTGTACTGAAAGAATGTTCTCTAGATGAAGCAGACCTCTCCCCTAGTACCTTAGTGGTGATGTATATAATTAACTGTATAATTGCATGTAGGCAAGATCTAATCTTTGATCCCAGAAGGGAAGGAAACGTTCTTCGTTTGATGCCATCAAGGCTGGGAATATTGACCCTGAGCCCAGGCTGTGTCAAGGGGCACCTTCCTTTATCTCCCCTTCCCCTTTTCCTATGCACCCCAGGACGTAAACCCTTCAGGTCTGAGGTATATAAGCCTTGGGTCCCTTTTTACCTTTGCCTATAATGCATATATATACTCAGAAATGGATTGCTGGTTCTTATGAGAACTCTACCTTTAAAATTTGAGGAATTTCCAAACTGTCTACCTGAGTGGCTGCATCATTTTATATTCCCATCAGCATCTTATGAGGGTACAATTTAACATCTTCATCAACAGTTGTTATTTATCTATTATTTTGATTATAAACATACTAGTTGGTGTGAAATGATATCACAATGTTCTGATTTTTGTTTTTCTAATGACCAATGACTTTGAGCATCTTTTCATGTACTTATTGGCCATTTGTATATTTTCTTGGGAGAAATGCCTGCTCAGGTTATTTGGCCATTTTTAATCGGGTTATTTGTCTTTTTATAATTGAGTTATAATTGTTCTTTATGTATTCTAGATAAAAAGTCCCTTATAAGATACATGATTTGCAAATACTTTATCCCATTCTGTGGGTTGCCTTTTTATTTTCTTCATGATTTCTTTTGAAGCACATAATTTTTTAATTTTGATAAAATTCAATTTATCTATTTTGTTGTTGTTGTTGCTTTTGCTTTTGAGGTTATACCTAAGAAATTATTCCCTAACCAAAGATCATGAAGATTTGCTGCTATGCTTTCTTCTAAAACTGTTAGAGGTTTGGCCCTTACGTTTAGGTCTATGATCCATTTTGAGTAAATTTGTTATACGATGTGAGATTAGAGGTCCAACTTCATTCTTTTGCACATAGATATCCATTTGTCCAAGCAAACTTATTCTATTTCTATTGAATTGTATTGGCAACCTTGTCAAAAAGCATTGACCATAAATGTTAGAGTTTAAATCTGGATTCTCCATTATATTTCCTTGATCTATACTTTTATCCTTATTCTAGTATCACATTCTCTATAAATACGACTTTGCAGTAAGTTTTGAAATCAGAAAGTGAAAGTCATCAATTTTTTTTCTTTCTTTCAAGATTGTTTTGACTATTATTGTTCCCTTACATTTCTATATAAATTTTAAAATAAGCTTATATATTTTCACAAAACAGGTAGCTGGGATTTTGACGGGATTATATTTAGTATGTACATCATTTTTTGGAAGTATTGCCATCTTAACAATACTAACTCTTCCAATGTATAAACATGGAATATCTTTCCATTTATTTAAGATTTCTTTCAACAATGTTTTGTAGTTTTCAGAATACAAGTTTTGCACTTTTATTCGTTAAATCGATATCTAAGTATTTTATTCTATTTGATATTGTTATAAGTTGAATTATGTTCTTAATTTTATTTTCTGTGTTTTAATATTAATGTAGAAATACAATTTTTTTTTGCATATTAACCTTGTACCCTGCAACATTGCTGAAATGTTTTAGTAGTTTTTAATGGATTCCTTAGGATGTTCTATATACAAGATCATATCAACTGAAAGTATTATTTTATTGTTTTATTTTCCAATCTGTATGCTTGTTATTTATTTTTCTTTCCTAATTATCCTGGCTAGATCCCCCCAGTAAAATGTTCAATAGAGGTGGTAAGAACAGATATCCTTTATCCTTAGGAGTAAAGCTTTTAGTCTTTCATCATTAAATATGACATTAGATGTGGTTTTTCATATATGACATTTATCAATTTGATGAAGTTTTCTCCTATTCCTAGTTTTTGAGTGTTTTTTATTTTTTTAATCATAAAAGGTGCTAGGTTTTGTCAAATGTTGTTTTCTACATCTATGGATAATACCATTTTTTTTTCCTTTATTCTACAGATACAACATACTGCATTAATTGATTTTCAGCTGTTAAACCATCCTTGTATTCCTCAGTCTCAATTAATCATGGCATACAGTTATTTTTATATGTTGCTGGATTCAGATTGCTAGTTTGTTGAGGATTTTTGCATCTGTATTCCGAAAGGATAGTTGTCTACAGTGTTTGTCTTAACTATCTAGTGCTGCTATGACAGAAATACCACAAGTGGATGCCTTTAAAGAATAGGAATTTATTTTCTCACAATTCAGGAGGCTAGAAATCTAAATTTGGGGGGTGACTTTAGGGGGAGGTCCTTCCTTATCTATTTCAGCTTCTAGTAGCTGCCAAAAATCTTTGGTGTTTCTGGGATTGTAGATGCATCTGTTTCCATCATGTCTCTTTCTCTTCACCCTGTGTGTGTTTCTGTGTCTATTCTGACCTTTTTATACTTCAGAAGTGACTAGGTATAGGACCCACCCTACACTGGTATGGCCTCTTTAACATAACAAAAGGAACACTATTTCCAAACAGGGTCATATTTGCAGGCATAGGGCTTAGAATTACAACACATATTTTGGGAGGACACAATTCAATCCAGAACAGTGTCCTTGTCTTGTGATTCCTTTATCTGATTTTGGTATCAAGGTGATATTGGCATCTTAGAATGAGTTGGGATATATTCCATCCTCTTCTATTTTTTGGAAGAGTTTGATAAGAATTGGAGTTAAGTTCTCTTTAAATATTTGGTGGAATTCACCACTGAAGCTATCTATGTCAGGGATTTTCTTTGTGAGAAATTATTAAGTTACTAATTTAATCTATTTACCTGTTATAGGTCTACTTAGATTTTCCATTTATTCTTGTGTGAGTTTTGGTATTCTGTGGTTTTCTTGGAATTTGTCGTTTTTATCTAGGTTAACTAATTTGTTGGCATACTGTTGTTTAATTGTTTTAATCATTTTTATGTCTGTAATATCAGTAGTGATGTCTCTTTTTTCATTACTGATTTTAGTAATTTGAATCTTCTGTCTTCTTTCTTTCTTTCCTTCTTTTTTATTTTTTAATTAACCTAGTTAAAGGTTTGTTGACTGTTGAACTTTTGAAAGAACTAACTTTTCTTTTTGTTTGTTTTCTCTATAGTTTTTCCATTCCACATTTTATTAATTTCTGCTGTAATCTTTATTATTTCCTTTTACATGTTTGGTTTTATTTTTTTCAGTGTCTTAAGGTGGAAGGTTAAGTTATTGAGTTGGGATCTTTCATTTTTTTCTTTCTTTTTTTTTTTTTTTAATTTAGGCATAAAAAAATGTTGCCATCAAGTCAATTCTGACTCATGGCAACCCATATGTACCGAGTACAACTGAGCTACATAGGGTTTTCTTGTCTGTAGACTTTATGGAAGCAGATAACAAGGCCTCTCTTCTGCAGCACTGCTGGGGGAGTTTGGACCACCAATATTTTCGTTAGCAGTCAAGTGCAAACAATTTGCTTGACCCAGGGATCTTTGTAGGTATTAACAGCTATAGATTTCCTCTAAGCATGCTTTAACTGCATCCCATAAGTTGTGGTATGTTGCATTTCATTTTAATTCATCTCAAATTATTTTTTAAATTTTGTTGTGATTTATTCCTTGACCCACTGATTATTTAGAAGTGTGTTGTTTAAGTTCCTCCCAAATTTTCTTCTGTTATTGATTTCTAATTTTCTTCCATTGTGATTGAAGAGTATAATCTTGTATAATTTCAATCCTTTGCAATTTATTGAGACTTATTTCATGACCTAACTTATGGTTTATCCATAGAATATTCCATGTGCACATAAAAAGAACATGCATTCTGCTATTGCTGGCTGGAATGTTTTATAGGTATCCGTTAGTTCAATTTGTTTAGTGTTTTTGAAGTCTTTTCCTTGTTCATTTTCTACCTAGTGGCTCTGTCCAAAATTGAAAGTGTGATATCAAAGTCTCCAAGTATTGCTGTTGAGTTAATTGTCTATTTCTCGCTTCAGTTTTGTCAGTTTTTGCTTTATGTCTTTGGGCTCTGTTTATGGGTGAATACACATTGATAACTGTCATATCTTCCTAATCAAATTACAATTGTATTATTATAAAATGTCTCTTTTTATCTGTAGTAACATTTTTTTCTTAATGGCTGTTTTGTCTGATATTACTATAGACATTTCACCTTTCTTATGGTTGCTGTTTGCATAATATACATTTTTTATCTTTTTATTTTGAACCTATATGTATCTTTGAATCTGAAGTTTTTATCCTATAGAATGTACGCGATTGGATTTTTTTTTTAATCCAGTCTGACAATCTCTGTCTTTTGATTGGTTTGTTTAATCCATTTACGTTGAATTTTACTATTGATACTGTTGAATTTAGCCTGCCATTTGTTTTCTATATGTCTTATGCCTTTTGTTCCTCTACTCATCCTTCACTCCTTTCTTTTGCATTAAGTGAATCCAATGTGATCTTTTGATATCTATACTAAATTTAGTTGGGTTAGGTTCTGCCTAAAGTTGTTGAGCAGTTGATTGTTGTTATACTGCAGGTACTTAGTCAAAGAGTTTTATAACCAGAATTACTGACAGAATACATTCATTAAACAGAAAAAATACAAATAAATTCCTAAGAGTTGCGTCAAAATAATGCATAATTTAGAAAGCCACTACCCAAAGCCCATTACTCATAGAATGCTATATGTATTTTATTATGTATATTTAATCATAGGATCTTTATTGTGTTGATGAACTTGACTCAGTGTTTTTCCTGCTATCATAAATAGGGTGCATCTATTATGAAAAGAAAAACATAAATAGACAAAAAAAAATCACATTAAATAAATATTTAGAAGTAACATTGGTTTTAGTTTTTAATGATTGTGGTATTTGGAGTCTCTTATACACAGTAAGAAAAGATTCTCTGGGTCAAATTGCTTGTTTGATTGCGTCTTGCATCAGGCTTAATTTAGACTGATGTCTATATTATAGTCTGATTCCATGAATATTTACCTTGTCCCTGTTTAGCATGGTTCAGTTTACTTAGATCTCAAAAAGTCACAGCCTCATTTTATTTCATTTCTGAATTAAAAATAACAAACAAAGTTTATGAGCATAAAAAGAATTGAAATTCCAAGTGTATTATTTTTGGACCATAAAAAACTGTATGGAAACACTGCCCACATATAAAAAACATACAAACATCCTATCATTTCCAAGAAAAACACAAATTTTTCTTCTCTCTCCAATTGTATATACTCAAACGGTTGGAAAATGAAGCATTTTGGATCACTATTATCCCTATCATTTTAGCACTCCAATGAGATTATTATGAATTCCCCTGTAACGTGAGTGGAGTTGATGTAATAAAAACATGTTAGTTAACCAGATGTTATTTCAAAGTCAAATTCTATTCATAGACCATACAAATAAACTCTCTCCTAAAATCTGATGAACAGCAAATACTTATAAAAGAAAGATAAAATAAAGTGAGTTTCATCCAATGCTGGAACTTTTCAATAGAAGCAAATGTCTTTAAGATTTTATCATGTTATAATGTTGTACTTCCTATTTATTTTTCTGCATAGCTACACTGCCATTGTCAGATGTCATGCTCTAAATTTATATTAAATATACCATATTCAGAGCAATTGACCAACGTTTGCAATAAATTTTCAATCAATATTGATCAATCCTGGTGCAAAATTCCCCCCTCCTCTTTTTTTTTAAAACATTCTTTGCTACGTGGCTATAGATATGAATGTAATATAAAATGAAATGGAAGGGCATTTAAAAATAGTATTTAGTGGTTCAGTAGTTAAAATACATCAATAAATGACCAAAAAGTAGAAGCATGGAATTAAAAAGCTGTTCATTTGTTTATCAGGATTCTTGGTTGAAATTGGCAGGGAACCTAATTCCAAGTGGATGTGTAAAGGACAATTATTTGGTTCATATAACTAGAAGTCCATGAATAGGACTGGCTTCAATGTGCTTTGGCTCAAATAACACCTGCAGACTGTGGTATTTCTCCCTCCAAATCTCTTGGCTCTTCTTTCTCAGCTCTCAGCTCTCCTTTCAGTTTTGAACTTGCTCATCTTCCTGACAACATGGCTGCCACCGTTTCACACTCTCATCCCATCACACTCAAATTCTATGAGGAAATAAAGGGTCCCCTCCCAGAAGTTCCTGTAAAAGTCTCAGTGCATTTCACTACCTCTTTCTCTCCTTTATACCTGTCTGTTACTTGCAGAAATAATACACTTTCCTGTTTATTAACCAAAAATCCCTCTCCATTTTGGAAATAATTTCACATTTTAGTAGCCTCTATCTAAATCAAGGGAGTTCCTAGGTGGCGCAAATGGTTAAACACTCAACTACCACCCAAAAGGTTTTCTAATTCATCCAGAAGCATCCAGGAAGACAGGCCTGGTTATCTGCTTCCAAAAACCCTAAAGAGCAGTTCTACTCTGCACACATGGGGTCACCATCATGAGTCTGAATCAACTCAACCGCAAGTAACAACAACAACAACTAAATCAATGCAGTTCAACCCATATTTGCATGCTGCATGCCAACCTCAGTGTTAGGTGTACAGACATTGTTTTATTCTTTTATTCATTATTTCATTCATTCTAAAAGAAAAAGTATGTGTCTGCTTTGCCAGACATGGGTCTAAGTGCTAGTGAAGGACCATCTCTCTTTTATAATGATACATTTTAATAGAATATAAAGACAATAAACAAACATCTAATGTCATATAGACAGTACTAAGTGTTTTGCAGAGAATTAAAATAGGGCCATGTAAGATAGATTGCTGTGGCGAATGGGTATACAGAAAATGCCTACCTGAGAGAGTATTCTTTAAACTATAATGTAAATGCACAGATTAACAGAAAAGTCTTTGAGACAGAATGAATAGCTAGTTCAGAGGTCCCAAAACAGGAATGGGTTTGATATTTTTTCACAGTTATTTCAGTGTGGCTGGAGAATGATGTATGAAGGAGATAGTAGTAAGAGTGATAGAGAGGTTTTTAAGATCAAAGCTTGTAGGACTTTCTAATCCACAGTGAGGTGTTTGGATTGTGTTCAAATTGAATTGGTAAATCATTAGGTGCTCTTAAGCAAAAAGTGGCATTTGCATTTTTAAAAGATCATTCTGATTGCTGTGTGGAGAAAAGAATGCAGAACAGCAGGAAATGATGAAAGACGGACTGCAAGGAAGCTATTGCAATAACCTCGGTAACAGAAGATGCAGCTTAGACTGGAGTGGTGATGGTTAATATGGAACCAAATGGAGAAATTCAGCATTGACTTCCGAATTTTGGCTCAGCAACTGGGTGGGTAAAATTCTCACTTATCGAGGTGACATATACTGGAGAAGAGGCAGGTTTGGAAGAAAAATAAAGAGGTCTATTTGGCCATATTACATTTCAGATGCCAATTGGCCAGCCATGTGGAGATGGTAATTAGATTTTTAGAAAATTGAGTCTGAAATTATAAGGAAAGGTTCGAGCTGTAAGTCACATTTATTATAGAAGAGAAACATGGAACAAAATGTTAAGGTAACAAGAGCAAGAAGCAATTGATCTTGATTGTTGAGTTTAAAGAAAGTACCAGAGAAGATGAGAAGTAAGTTTGGCTTTGAAACATGAGCAGATTAGAAGCAGGTGAAGAAAGTAGTGACGAACATTACAAGCTGTAGAGTGATTACAAACAAAGACCAAGAGGAATTGAAGCTAATCTTATTTTTGCAACTGTGAGTAATTCAGTAAACAATGGGGGAAAGAGAGTAGATGAGATTATAAGAAGCAAGATTTTAGATTATATATATGTATATATATTAGAATTAGACTCTATCCTGTTAGCTCTAAAAAGTTATTTTCTATTTTGTACTTGTTGCATGATGTGAAAATACCTGGTTTTTTTTGGAGGATTTTTATGGCAGCATTGGGGAGAAGAAAGAAGCAGTAAAGAGACAAGTGGGAACAATGTTCCAATTGTGAAGCACTGATACAGAGCAGTGGGGAATGGAAATGAAAAGATGATACAACGGGCATTTTAGAATTAGGCCCAGTAACACCTGGCAATCACCTCTGTTATGGATTGAATTATGTTCCACAAAAATATGTGTTGTAAATCCTAACCTCTGCCTATGCCTGTGGTAAAGTAAAGTGATATCATAAAATGTGCAAAGGCCAAGAGTTACAAAACCAAAAGGGAGGAACACGCTCGGCATTTCTCAAGCTGAAAGAACTGAAGAGAAAATTCAAGCCTCGAGTTGCACTATTGAAGGGTTCTACAGGGAAAATATTAAACAATGCAGGAAGCATCAAAAGAAGATGAAAGAATACAGAGTCACCGTACCAAAAGGAATTGGTCGACGTTCAATCATTTCAGAAGGTAGCATATGATCAAGAACCATTGTTGCTGAAGGAAGAAGTCCAAGCTGCACCAAAGGCATTGGAGAAAAATAAAAGACTCCAGGAACTGATGGAATACAAGTTGAAATGTTTCAACAGATGGATGCAGCCCTGGAAGCACTCACTTGTCTATGCCGAGAAATCTGGAAGAAAGCTACCTGGCCAACCAACTGGAAGAGATCCATATTTGTGCACATTACAAAGAAAGGTGATTCAACAGAATGTGGAAAGTATCAAACAATGTCATTAATATTATACACAAGTAAAATCTTGCTGAAGACATTCAAAAGTGATTACAGCAGTACATTGGCAGGGAACTAACAGAAATTCAAGCTAGATTCAGAAGAGGATACGGAAAGAGGGATATCATTGCTGATGCCAGATGGATTCTGGCTGAAAGCAGAGAATACCAGAAAGATGTTTACCTGTGTTTTATCGACTATGCAAAGTCATTTGACTGTGTGAATCATAGCAAATTATGGATAACATTGTAAGCAATGAGAATTCCAGAACCCTTAATTGTGCTCATGAGGAACCTGTCCATAGACCCAGAGGCAGTCGTTCAAACAGAACAAGAAGATACTGCGTGGTTTAAAATCAGGAAAGATGTGGGTCAGGGTTGTATCTTTTCACCATGCTTATTCAATCTGTATGCTGAGCAAAAAATCCAAGAAACTGGAATATATGAAGAACTGGAGATCAGGACTGGAGGAAGATTCATTAACAGCTTACATTATGCAGATGATGCAACCTTGCTTGCGAAAAGTGAACTTGAAGCACTTGTTGATGAAGATCAAAGGCTACAGCCTTCCGTATAGATTACACTTTAACATAAAGAAAACAAAAATCCTCACAACTGGACCAGTAAGCAACATCAAGACAAAGAAAAGACTGAAGTTGTCAAGGATTTCATTTTACTTGGATCCACAGTCAACACCCATCGAAGCAGCAGTCAAGAAATCAAACGGCGCATTGCATTGGGCAAATCTACTGCAAAAGACGTCTTTAAAATGTTAAAAAGCAAAGATGTCACTTTATGGACTAAAGTGCTCATGACCCAAGCCTTATATGCATGCGAAAGCTGGACAATGAATAAAGAAGTCTGAGGAAGAATGGATGCCTTTGAATTACGGTATTGGAGAAGAATACTGAATATACCTTGGACTGCCAAAAGAACAAACATATCTGTCTTGGAAGAAGTACAGCCAGAATGCTTATGAGAAGCAAGGATGGTAAGACTTCGTCTCATGCACTTTGCACTTGTTATCAGGAGGTACCAGTCCCTGAAGAAGGACATCATGCTTGGTAAAGCAGAGGGTCAGTGAAAAAGAGGAAGACCTTCAATGAGATGGATTGACACAGTGGCTGCAACAATGGGCTCAAACTTAACAACAGTTGTGGGCCTGGCGCAAGGCCGGGCAGTGTTTTGTTCTGTTGTACATAGGGTAGCTATGAGTGGGAACCGACTAGAAGGCACCTAATATAATAATAAATGCCTGTGGTTATAATACCATTTGGAAACGGGTTGTCTTTGTTATGTTAATGAAGCATGATTAGTGTAAATAGTGTCTTGAGTTAATCTCTTTTGAGATCCAAACAGATTAAAGAAGCAAGTGAGGAAGCTGAGATGGGGTAAAAGAGATGCCAAGCCACAGGAAGATCAGCCAGGAGCAGAAGCTAAAAGAGACAAGGACCTTCCTCCAGAGCCGACAGAGAGAGAAAGGCTTCTCCTAGACCCAGCACCCTGAATTTGAACTTCTAGCCTCCTAAACTCTTAGAAAATAAATATCTGTTTTTTAAAGCTACCTGTTTGTGGTATTTCTGTTATAGCAGCACTAGATAACTGAAACAGCCTCCCACCACACAGCCCCTCATCTCTTCAGCTTTCTTCCTCACCTGCTTTGCCAGTTCGCCTTCCACACTGCTGCTCCATCATTTCTCTGGGTGTTGCTGAAGATACATCTCGTTACAACACAGCTTTGGTTATGTCATTCCCCTCCACAACACTACCAATGTCCCTCTTCCATAACTGGAAAAAAAAAAAAATCCTGTCTCCTTTACTTGGCATCCCAGGTCTGCAATGCCCTAGCCCAAACACCTTTGCAGGCTTGGTTACATTTCTAAATGTACCTGTGTTTCAATATAAGTATTTCTCTCTTTCTGAAACGCTCTTCATTTTATTCCTTCCTTTCTTCCTTCCTTCTCTTCTTTCCTTTTGTTTAAACTTTTGCTTAGCTCAGTGGAGCCCTACTAATATTCAAAGACCCAACTTAAGTATCTCCTACCTAATGAAGGTGCATCAAAGTTGGTCAACTAAAGGTACTCTTTTCTAAGTTCCCATGGTATTCTGCCCCCATTTTTCTTCTTATGTTAACAGTTACTTTATATATTGTCTTCTATATATGATCACCATATGACATCTCCTCTGTCTAATTATTTCCAAGTCTCTCATAACAATATTCACTGAATTAATGAATGAATGCACCCATTAGTGTCTCATTATATTCAGTATAAAATTCATACTTTCACAATGGCCTAAAACGCCTTGTCTGGCCTGGGCTGCCTACCTCTCCAATCACATCTACTGCCAGTTACCTTATCCTTGGCCGTGCACACCAAGCTCGTACCCACCTTAGGACTGTCTTATTTTCTTCTTCCTCTGAAGGAATGTTCTGCCACCAGGTGAACCCGTGACTGCTCCTTCCTATCATTCAAACCCTAGCTTCCTCAATGAGGCCTTCCCTGAGTACTCTAATATTAATTACCATTACTCCCAATTACAGAAGGAGACCTGGTGGCACAATGGTTAAGCACTCATCTGCTAACTGCAAGGTCAGCGGTTCAAACCTACCAGTGGCTCCAAGGGAGAAAAGACCTGGCAATCTGCTCCTGGAAAGATTCACTACCCCACCACTGCTATTGAGTTGATTCCGACTCACAGTGACCCCATAGGGTTTCCAAGGCTGTGAATCTCTATGGAAGCAGACTGCTGCATCTTTCTCCCATGGTTTCGAATCGAGGACCTTTTGGTTGGCAATTGATCGCTTTAACTGCTGGGCCACTGGGGCTCCTTCTGTAAAGATTACAGCCTAGGAAACTTTATAGGGCAGCTCTACTGTGTCCTGTAGGGGTGCTATGAGTTGGATTCGACTCGTTGGCACACAATAACAACAACCCCCCCCCCCAATTACACTCTGTTTTAGTCTCCTGTGGCTGCTGTCACAAATTGCTACGAACTTGCTGACTTAAAACAATAGAAAATTGTTTTCGCACAGTTGTTGAGGTCAGAGCCTTAAATCCAGCTTATCAGCAGGGTCACATCCAGTTGGACGGCTCTAGGAGAGAATCTTTCTTTGCCCCTTCCAGATTCGGGGGTTCCAGGCACTCCTTGGCTTGTGGCTGCATAACTCCAATCTGTGCCTCCATGTTCACATGGCCCTTTCTTTCTCTCTGTGCGTCTGTGTCCTCTCCTTTCTTGTCTCTCATAAGAACACTTGTTATTGGGGCAGTTCTCCTCTGCCCTCTAGGGTCGCTATGAGTCGGAGTCGACTCAGCGGCAGCGGGTTTGGTTTCTGGTTTGGATACTCCAGAATTATCTCATCTTAAAGGACCCTTTTTACAAATAAGGTAATGTTCACAGGTTCTAGGGTCTGGAACATGGACACACCTTTTAGGGGATGCCATTTAACTCACTACACGCTCAATTACATCAAGTGTTTTATTTTATTAGTATTTTTACTACCTAAATTTTGTTGTAGACTTTTATTTATCTTCTCTCTGCCTTCTATGAAATGTAAGCTCTACTAAAACATGGGTCATGTCTTTCTTGGCCACCACTGTACTCTGTGGTCCTGTCATAGTTTCTAAACCTCAGTACTCACTCTATGCATGTTTGTTGAAAGGATTACCCACATTGCACCTTTCAGATTCCTCTAACTAAATCTAAAATGCATAGTAAGCTGGAGATGGAGATACAAAAAGTGACATGGGAATTCCCTCCTGCCAAACAGTTGCTCCCAAATCTAGCTCAGAGGATCAGCTGATGAAATTATTTTAGAGGGAGGGTTTGGTTAAGGGTTCGTAAAATATCCAAAGGGCATAGTGATCAAATCATATGCTCCCACTTGCAAACCACCCATGGTTTCTGAAATTCCCAAATCAATTATCATTTCATTTGCAAGAACGTGCTAACCAGACTTGAAAAGCAATCCCAGGAACTGGTTTCTCCCAGCCCGTTAAAATGATATACGTTAAATATTACCCGTTTCAGTGACTGTGCTATTATTATTTCTCCCTTTCACAATGTTATGTTATACTTTTCACTTGGCTTTAAATATAACTATTTTTAATGCTCTGTAAATGTTACAGAACATTGGAATCCTATAACTGTTTATCTTATTATGGGTCTAAATCAGATAGTGGATTAACAAATTATATGCAAAAGTTTCATCCGTCTTAGACGATAGTATCTGTGATCAACGATTCTTAAAAGAAGAAGTGAAGAAAATCACACTGGTTATCTTTTTTAATCCCTGTGGAAGTTTCCTCCATGAAAGCAATAATAAATACGTTCTTTATCCTTCTCTATGTTAAACTAACACAAATGCAATATAAAAAAGAGGGTGTCCAGACATGACATTAACAATAATAATAGCAATAGTTGCATTTAACAATGCTAAGCCCTTTGTACATTCTATCTCCCTTCATTTTCACAGCAGCCCAGTGAATCGGTAGTATTCCTATCCTATTCTCACATGAGGAAACTAACACCTAAAGAGGTTTAAAAAACAGCCAAAGTCATACAAGTGATATGTGGCAATCTTATCATCCAAACCTAGGTCTGTCTTTTTCAAGGCACCTACTACAAGATTACTGTAACTGTGACAGTGAAGAGAAGGGTGCGGCCACCTTTCCAATGATCCATCCGGGCTTATCCACAGCTCTAGTTATTGGGAACATTCAAAACGCCTCCCCACTGACCTGCAAGATCAAGCCATTGGATCGGGGCTCAAAATGTTTCGTTATTCTAACACACAGTTTCGTCAGTACATAGCATGTGCTGATGTTACATTTTGCATACCTTGCCTGGTAATCCTTAATATAAATCTGTGAAATCTGCATTAATTTCCATATTTTACTCAGACTACCTCAATGCTAAATAACTAGTAAGGAGTTTGTGATTTAGAGGAGGGAAACCAGTATATGCCAACTCTCACCAAAACCATTTACAATGAATAACGCCATTGTAACTTAGTTATTATCATTTCTAGCTTACAAAGGTTAAGCGAGAAACATCCACAAAGACACAGGCCTGCAACGAAGACCAAATAAAAGAGAAGCAGATAATAGATGCTTCACGGGAGGAGCGTGAGAGATCACTTCCCACCAGGTGAACAGAGAAGTCTCCCTCTGTGAGTGGCATTTTAGCTGGCTCCGAAAAGGCCATTTCAGAGGCAAGCACCATTGCAAAAGCAGGTGCAGAGGTCGGGGAAGTACTGACTTAGCATGTAATTAGCTGCCCAAGAAAAGGCAACAGCACGGTGAAGCTCAGCTGACAAATAGGATCTGATTGGTCTTTAATTCATTTTAAATCTCTTCTTTTTAACTATTTGTTTTCTAATATATATATATATTTAGCATTTGCCAAACTTGATATTTATAAATTGAAATATCAATCTCTTTATAATTTGTTCAATACCACCATCCCTCAATAAAGAGCCTTCTTATAGATTTTAGTCTGTCAAAATGAAACTACATATTGGCATTGATTCCCAAAGGACTCCTACCTCAGTCTTTCTCCCCTTTAACTCCTGGATTGATCAAGCAATAATGTTATGAAATAAGAAAGAATAATTATAAAAAATTTCCTATTTTTAGAGTGAGAATTTAATTATCTTTGTTATTTTGTATAGTGACCTAGGATAGTGTCATGGATTGAATTATGTCCCCCAAAAAATGTGTGTAGCAATTTGGCTGGACTATGATTCCCAGTATTGTGCCATTGGCTTCCATTTTGTGATTGCAATTTTATGTTAAAGAGGATTAGGGTGGGATTGTAATACCCTTAGTAAGGTCACATCCCTGATCCAATGTAAAGAGAGTTTCCCTGGGGTGTGGCCTGCACCACCTTTTGTCTCACAAGAGATAAAAGGAAAGGGAAGCAAGCAGAGAGCGGGGCACTTCATACCACCAAGAAACAGTACCGGCAGCAAAGCGTGTCCTTTGGACCTGAGGTTCCTGCACTGAGATGTTCCCAGAACAAGAGAAGACTGCTGCATCACAAGGAACTTCCTCCAGAGCCGACACAGAGGAAAAGCTTTTCCCTGGAGCTGACTCCCTGAATTTGGACTTGTAATCTATCAGACTGTGAGAGAATAAATTTCTCTTTGTTGAAGCTATCCGCTTGTGGTATTTCTGTTATAGCAGCACTAGACGACTAAGACAGATAGTATTTCCCCTGAATTACTAATAACAGATAGGTGCTTGGTGAGCCAAATAACTGACTAAATGTATAACAATATTAAATGAAATAAAAATACTAATTGGTACCTAGAACTGGAATAAAAAGTCAAAGAAATGAATGCAAATTTTTTATAACTTTAACTGCTGTTTGGTGACATCAGGAACACGAACACTTAATGTAAGTCTTGCTTAGTCACATTTAGAAAGTGTAAAGGAAGACCAAATAATGCACAATGGAAATTATATACAAGTCAGGCTTACGTGACCTCATAGTTAGACACATATATGCTTATGAAACCAATATCCCATTGGGTAAAAATGGCTACAGTGTAAAAGTTTTGAGCTTTATCGCATAAGATGTTCCACAGTGATAAAAACAAAGTATACTGGCATCTATGTTTTTTTTCTCAGACAGGGAGCCAATATTAACCTGAGTTTCCATTCCAAAGGGTCCCCCTAATTATCAAACGTCAATGGGTAGGGCAGAGGTAGATATCAAAGTCCAGGAGGAAGTTTATTATTACCACACACTAGGAAAATGTTGTTGTTAGGTGCCATCCAGTTGGTTCCAACTCATAGCAACCCTATGTACAAGGGAACGAAACACTGCCAGGTCCTGCACCATCCTCACAATCATTATGCTTGAGTCCATTGTTGCAGCCACTGTGTCAATCTATCTTGTTGAGGTCTTTCTCTTTTTCACTGATCCTCTACTTTACCAAGCATGATGTCCTACTCCTGTGACTGATCCCTCCTGATAACATGTCCAAGGTATGTGAGACATAGTCTTGTCATCTTTGCTTCCAAGGAGCATTCTGGCTATATGATACAAGACAGATTTGTTCGTTCTTCTGGCAGTCCATGGTATATTCAGTACTCTTCGCCAACACCACAATTCAAAGAGGGCAGTTATTCTTCCGTCTTCCTTATTCATGGAGTGGTCGGCTTTTGCACAACATATTTAAGAGAAGCACATCTTTCTTATTAATATAAGACCACATTTAAATGTAGACACTAAGAATTTCTACAACCAGTAACAAAGGATATATTCAAGGCATGGTTTTCCCAGTAAGGACTATAAAAGAAAAACAAAATAAAGAGACATACAGAAGGAAATCAGAAGACCCTAAAAGACATGAGAAGAATGTTCAAAGCTACGGTATTCATCATAACCAAAAGCTGGAAAATAACCAAATATCCTTTCATGGATGAATGGTTACACAAACTGTGATATATCACGCAACGCTATTAGCCATAAAAATCAACGGATGATTAATATACACAAAAACCTGAATGAATCTCAAGGGAATTAAGCTGAGTGAAAAAAGCCAGTATCAAAAAGTTAATACTGTATTATTTCATTTGCAGAACCCTCTTGAAATAACAGAATTATCGGAATGGAGAGCAGACTAGCGTTTTAGGATTGGGGGAGAGCATGTGGGTGTGGCTTCAGAGAAGTATGTGGTGGTAGTTACAGGAAGCTAGGCTTGTGATAAAATTGCATGGAACTAAATACACACACTCACAAAGGGTGCACTATAAATGGCAAAATAGGATGAGTTCTGTGGGTATTGCCGATGTCAATTACTTAGTTTAGATAATGGATTATAGCCATGCAAGATGTTAACATTGGAAGAGGCTGAGAAAAGAGTGCAAGGGACTACCATGTACATTTCTTTCCAACTTCCTGTGATCTGTAATTATTTCAAAATTAAAAATTTTAAAAAAGTTAATTGCACTATAAATTCATAGCCTCATTGCTGTGGAGTTGATTTTGACTCATAGCGACCCTATAGGACAGAGTAGGACTGCCTCATAGGGTTTCCAAGGAGCGGGTGGTAGATTCGAACTGCCCACCTTTTATTAGCAGCCAAATCCTTAACCACTGGCCACTGGGGCCCCAAATTACATAAAGTTACTATGAATTGACTGTGTTGTTGTATCTGTTATATCCTAATAGAATATTTTTATTGTTTATTATTTTCTAGACACTTACTCATACCCTTTGCTGTCGAGTCGATTCCAACTCGTAGAGACCCTGTAGTACAGAGCAGAACTGCCCCATAGAGTCTCCAAGGTGCACCTGGTAGATTCAAACTACCGACTTTTTATTTAGCAGAGGTAGCTCTTAACCACTACGCCACCAGGGTTTCCTTCCAGACACTTACAGTCTCTCAATTAATTCTCCAAACAGATATTATCCCAAGCTTTATGAGAAATCATTCAAAAATCAACATATTTTCATATAATGGGTAATATTTTTTTCTGATTTTTTAAATTCTTGCTTTCACATCTATAAACATGGTTAATCTTCATGGATTATTTCACTTTTTTTTTTTTAAATTCTCAATTCTTGACCTCTGTTTTCCCAGCTGAAAATAGAAGTGGTTATAATTATAAGGACTTTCCCAACCTTCATTGTCTCTCATAGTATAAAGAAGTATAGATCACAAGGACTGAACGAGGAAAAAGTTGGAGGGATGTGTATGTTGAAGGAGAGAAATAAGTAGTTTGGAATACCCAACTTATGGAGAAGTAACATAGTTTATCTTAGGTAAAGTCTCCATACTCCATCTTTCAAATATGACCGTCTTTCTCTTTCCCTGAAATACGAGTAGTAGGTCAATCTGAAAGCAAAACAAGAAGTTTGCTGCTGATCTGTCACAGTACTCTTTGAGTGCAGTATAAAAGAACTGAGGGAGAGCTGGGGGCTTGGCAGCTGGCTTCTTGTCCGCAAGCCGTCTCTTGCTTGGTTGGCAAGATTAAAAACGGTTACTGCCTTAGGAAGTAAAGAGTAGCCTGAAGAAAATGGCCTGAAGGAAGCCAAAATGCAGCACTGTAAAATCAGTAACATGGCAGAAAGGCGGTTATTTAGTCAGCAGAGGACCTTTGCAAATGGTTTGTTGGGAGGGTGTAGTAGCTGCAGTGACAAGTTATGAGGTAAACAAGCTCGTTAAAATTTCAAGAAAAATTTTTAATGTTGGTGCTTGTTTTCTACAATGCTACTGCAGCATCCTAAGGGAGAAAGATTTGGGCTTTTCTTTACGCCAGTCTCAATAATACTTCCTTTTATATAATACCACCAACACCTGCTATTACAGTTAGTATACTAAGTTCCCATTAGTGGGATTTAACTTTGTAAGAGTATGCATGTGTCACACTGACTAGCAACTCACACGTACATACTTGTCTTATTTAAACCTGAACTTGAGATATAATCAACAAAATGCAAAACCCAAAAAATCAGGGCAAGGTTTAAAGGGGATATCCTGTCACTAGAGAAACTGAAAGTAAAGAAAGTGAAGCCATGAGTATAGATGGATGCAACATTGGGAACTACTCAAAGGCAAAGGGTAGGGATGCAGGGACCTGGAGGTGAGAATACCATTTTGACTGAGGAGGGTTATTTGCTGATTAGTAGGGGGCCTACTTTGACAAACTACGTGTAAAAAGGACAGCAAACCATTGAAACATGTCCAGGAAAAAATAATGCAAGCTATGTAGTGGTGGGAAATAGAGACCTTTGAAGAATGCCAAAATAAGCTGTAATTTTCTCAATTATGCAACTGACTACAGCCTTCAGAATAATCGTTAGCACAGTACTGGTGATTAAGATGAATCTTTTGACCACTTTCAGAACAAATAAGTGAGAACTTGGCTAGTTAGTTCTTTCGATACCATAGAGACAATGGGAGTAAAACCAACACCATCCAGTCTGTACTGTTGTAGCCCAAAGACAAGGTCTCCATTCCTAGCAGACAAATGGAAAGAACAACAACAAAGAGAACAAGAAGAACAGCAGAGCTATGTGAATGGATTGATACAGACCTATGAGCTATTTCAAAAACCATCTTCAGACCCAACTATCGGGCCCTTATTAAAAAGAAGAGATTCTAACAGAGCCCTCATACACTGCTGGTGGGAATACAAAATGGTAAAGTCACTTTTGAAAAACTATCTGGCACTTCTTCAGAATGTTAAACTTAGAGTTACCATGTGACACAGCAATTTCACTCCTATGTAGGCACTCAAGAAAATGAAAACATTAGTCTTAACTAAAACTTAAACATGAATGTTCATAGCAGCATTATTCATAATAGCCAAAAGTGAAAACAACTTATGTGTCCATCAAACCATATGTCCATAGTATACCCATACAATGGAATATTATTCTATCATAAAACCAAATGCAGTAGTAATATAAGCTATAACATGGATGAACATTGAAAACACGCTAAGTAACAGAAGTTAGGGTCAAAAGACTACATAGTACATGATTTTATTCATATGTGATGTCTGGCATAGGGAAATGTTTAGAGACATAAAGTAGATTAGTGGTTGCTTAGGTCTGGAGGATGGGAGTATAGGACATTAAAGCATATGTGGATTCTTTTTAAAGTGATGAAAAATATCTAAAATTGTGGTGATGTTGGATACATCCATGATTATACTGGAAGCCATTCATTGACTTGTTCACTTTAAATGGGCTATTTGTACAGAATGTGAATGATATCTCAGTAAAGTTGTTAAAAAGAAAAGTCTGCTACTAGTCAGTCAATTTCTAACATTTTCTCCAAATGTAGGGATAGGGTAGACACAACCTGCCCAGCAGGGCAAGTGCATTAAAGCGCAGCAATGTGAAACAAAGGAAGGAAGGCTCCATCCTTTAGAAACTAAAAATGACTCACTGACCATAGCTAATGTGAAAATACATTTATATCAGACAATAAAAGACAGGAAAGAAATAGAATGCACAGCATTTGATAAAGCTTTGAACTCTAGTTAGTATCAAAGACGTGCAATGTAGAAAAATGTTGGATGCTACAGATCCATCATGATTCCATAAATTGTTTCAATTATAATTCACTTGCAATGCCACAATAATTTTTTTTGTTTTGATTCATTAAAAATATGTTTCCTGATGCACACCTATGTCCATGGCAGCATTGTTCACAATAGCAAAACGATGGAAACAACCTAGATGCCCATCAACAGATGAATGGATAAACAAACTATGGTACATACACACAAT
>NW_004443941.1:9462114-9499847 GCF_000243295.1 Trichechus manatus latirostris | reverse complement strand
TTGTTAACCAATGTCTTAAAACAACATGTGTACTACTGTTTCATGAGAAACTATTTGTTCTGTAAGCCTTCACCTGAAGTACAATAAAAAAAATAAATACATAAAATAACGTAGATATTGAAAAGAAAAAAAAAATGTTTCCTGCACTCTCAATTAGGTTTTCAATGGATATATAACAAAGTAAGGATTCTGATACCAGAAATTGTTTTTTGAAAAATTAAATGAGGTAATTCTTAGTTAATTACAATAGAGGTATAACAGTTTATTGGGCAAGTATATAATATAAATGTATTGAAACATAATGACTACTTCTCTGAACTTCATTACACTTTTATGTACTCATTTCTATTTAATTAAAACTAAATCACCATCATTTATTGCCAGGTAGAAACACTTTGAAATAATAGCCTGGTTAATATTGAATTAAAGTGTAATCGTATGAAAGTCCCTATATAAAAACAAATGAATTAACTAGGAATAAATTTGTCACTATAAGTACTAACAGCGTTATTATAATCATATCATTATTTCAACATGACATGCGGAATCATTTTAGCACTTGTGGACTCAAAACAAAGAGGATGTATTTAAAAAGTTGGTTTTGCTGTTCTAAGTGGTTTTTCCTATCAGTATTTTGCCTTAGACAGTTGTCATTTAAGCCATTTTATACTGAATTCTCCTGGCCCCTGATTGAAAGACACTTTAGGAGTTAAAGATTAAAAGGAATCATAACTAGTTTAAAGAGATTGAATTAAAAACATTCATCACCATAATGAAAATCACAATATGCTATACTTGACTGAAGAAAGTTTGAAACCAACTTTCCCCCTTCTAAAAATGTTACATTTGTAAGAGATTTCTTTCTTCAAGATTATAAGTTTCTGAGAAATATATGAATAAGAAAGTGATTATGAAATTGTAGGTGTCCCATTCTAATTTTTTTTTTTTTTCATATTATGGCTTCTTTTGTAGTATCGTAAACTCCCTGTAGGTGGTAAATTCACTGCTGATTTCAAAGACTTTTGTATGATCATTCTGCTTCGTAGGTATTTTGAGAAGCATTTTGGCAAGCTGGCCAAAGTTTGCAGCTAGTTTAGATATTTGAACACAGAGAATATACAACGAATCTTTGATTTTTAAAAATCTTCCCAATATCTTAGTACAATGTTGCATACATTGTACCAAAAAAACAAAACAAAAATAACACCCAAACCCGTTGCCTTCGAGTTGATTCAGACTCATAGCGACCCTATAGGACCGAGTAGAACTGCTCCATAAGGCTTCCAAGGAGCGGCTGGTGGGTTCGAAATGCCGACCTTTTTGGTTAGCAGCTGGAGCTCTTAACCACTGCATGACCAGGGCACTAGGGAAACATTGGTCACTTAATTAGTTAGGTCTCAGCCATTAACAATTTGGGTTTGGAATTAGAATCATATGACTTTAAACTCAGGTCTTAAATGCTTGGGCAGTGGAAGCATCTGCAGGGTTCTGGAGGCCTGTTTGATAGCTAGGGTTTCTCTATCCTCTTTGGTCTCTATCAACTGGAGGCTTCCACCCAGTCATTTGTCTTCTGATGGATATTCTCTCTTGACCACCTACGTTGCATCCAGCATGCTACCCTGGCTAACAGCCTTGTTTATATCTGAATCTGATCATTGTTGATACCCAGGCTTCCTAAAAGATGCTTCCTACTTCCCTGAATTGGAATCCTATTTAGAGGACAACTGTATCTTTCAGGTTGAGAGCCCTTTCTCTTGGTGTCCTCTTTCTCCCTCTCCATTTCTTTAATGTCTACTCAGCATTAAATCAAGCTCAAAATGGCAGCCGTGAGCAGAGTTATTCCATCTCCTCTCCTCAATAGTCTCTCTATATTACCGCACTTATAAATAAAAATGAGCCCATTTCACACAATGGCGTTCTATATGTTTCCATATGAATATTCTCAACTAGATTGTGAGGTCCTCCGGGCTCACCATCTTTGTGTTTGGTAAAAAAAACACTATCAGTCAATTTCAGGTGAGGTTGAGTTATATATGTAGGAGAAACATGAGGCAAAATCATTTGGTATGGGTTGAAAAAATACAGAGTCAGAAAGGGCAATTCTGAAAGTTTGTTTTAGCTCTATACACTGAATAAACTGAAACTCAAAGGAGAAAAAGGAGGTGTGGGAAACACTCAACAAATATTGAATGAATGAGTTAACAATGAATGAAGTGAGTCATATTGTTATCACACAATGTTTCCTCCAAAATGTATATCAAAACAGTTCCAAAATATAATCCAAAGCAATTGTAATTGTTAGCAACACGCATTATCATTTGTAGTTCCCTCCCTGATGACCTCCTTGTGTTTTTAGTTAGACTTGATCTTTCTGGTGGTACAGCAGTTAAGAGCTCCTGCTGCTAACCAAAAGGTCAGCAGTTTGAATCCACCACTCACTCCTTGGAAACTATTGGGCAGTTCTACCCTGTCCTATAGGGCTGCTATGAGTCAGAATTGACTCGACCGCTGTGGATTTGGTTTTTTGGGTTCGATTTTTCTAGTAATTTATACAAATTTTCTAAGCACTTGTCTTTCCTCTCTAACCTGTTCTCATTTGTGGTCAAATGGATCTTTCTAGCAGCATATACACCTTTATTTTTACACTGTGGGATATTAGAATATTTTAATTCTTCAGACCTAAAAAATGGGTTGAGTTCCAGGTTTGGGATAACTTACCCCCTAGCACTATGCAAGTAGTCCCTGTTGTTGTTAGGTGCTGTACAGTGGGTTCCGACTCATAGTCACCCTATGCACGACAGAATTAAACACTGCCCCGTGCTGCGCCATCTCACAATCGGGGCTGTGTTTGAGCCTATTGTTTCAGCCACTCTGTCAATCCGTCTTGATGAGGGTCTTCCTCTTTTTTGTTGATCCTCTACTTTACCAAGTATGATATCCTTCTCCAGGGACTGATAACATGTCCAAAATACATGCGATGAAGTCTTGCCATCCTCCCTTCTAAGGAGTATTCGGGCTGCACTTCTTCCAAGACAGCTTCCTACAGACAATGGGTCACTACGTGGTGCAAATAGTTTGCACTCACCCGCGAACCTAAATGTTGGCAGTTCGAACCCACCCAGCAGTACCATGGAGGCTAAGCCTGGCAATCTGTATACATTAAAATTGACTAAAAGAAAACTATAAGCAGTAATCAGGTACTAGGGGATGCAGCAAGAAAGATGGAGGGAATGAATGCTAACACATTTAGTATTGTGCCATTTAAGGGTAAAATCCATTGCCATGGAGTCAATTCAGATTCACAGTGACCCTATGGCGATGCTATGAGCCCTTTCAGGCTAGATCTCTATATACCTTGCAGTATTAGTAGCATTGCTATTTCGATATTTTGGATGTAGATAGTCCCGCTTTTCTTCTTTGACAAAAAAAATAAAATGTAAATCTTGAGACTATAACCATCAGTCTGCTACTGTCTAAATGTTTCTAGGTTTTTTGGCATTTCAAATTTCCTCAAGAAAACTCCAAGATACGCCTACTAGATAATATATTTCACCTAACGACACCCCTTTGGTTACTTGATCTGTAAATTTTTTATGTTGTCTTTTAGAAATGATTCTAACACAGTGGGAAAGATAAACCAATCCTAGAAGGAAGCAAATGGTGAAGCAGGGCAACTATGAGCTGCAGCTTTAGAATTCAGATCTTCTTTCCATCTCTCCGGTTCAGTGGTTTATGAGTAAGTATTTAGCCTCTTTTAGGTGGCGCAGTGGTTAAACGTTTGGCACTAACAAAAAAGTCAGCAGTTTGAATCCACCAGCTGCTCTTTGGAAACCCTGCGGGGCAGTTCTACTCTGTCCTACAGAGTCGCTATGAGTTGGAATCGGCTGGATGGCGGTGGATTTGGTTTTGGTTTTGGAGGCCCCTTCTATAAAATTTAGATAATACTACCAGTATCATAAGGTTAAAGGACCTCTGGTGGCGCAGTGGTTAAGCTCTCGGCTGCTTACCGAAATGCTGGCAATTCAAACTGACCAGCCACTCCACGGAAGAAAGATGTGGCAGGCTTCTTCCATCAAGATTACAGCCTTGGAAACCCTATGGGGCAGTTCTACTCTGTCCTACAGGTCGTTATGAGCTAGAATCGACTCCACGGCAATGGGTTTGGTTTTTGGTTTATTGTAAGGTTGTTGTGGGGATTAAATAATGCAAATGAAGAGATCATTGTGACCACAATGTAATAAGGTCTCAATGAATGCTAGTTTTTTTTGTTGTTGTTGTTATTTTTAATGTTATTTTATTTCAGGAAAAACAAATGCTACAATATCACCTCATTCTGTGCTAAAAATTTTATATCCTGAAAAACAGCCTGGGAATACTAACCAGATTCCATTTATCAAAACATAATTTTGTAACTTTTCATTTTGATGTCATTTCAAACTTACAGATAGTTTGCAAGAACAGTACAAAGCACCACCATATACTCTTTGCCCAGATTCACTGATTGTCTGTATTGTGCTCCAATTGCTTTATCATTCTCTCTCTCTGGGTCTTTGCATGTGTATGTATGTGTATATACTTTTTAGAAAATAATGATATATAATGTATATTATGTATTTGTATATTTATATATTATACATAATAATTGTTATAAAATACTTATACAATACCATATATAATATTCACGTAATTATTTTCTAAATCATTTGCAAGTTAAGTTGTATACCTTGTGATGCATTACCCTTGAAAGCTTTGATGTGTATTTCCTAAGAATCTAAATATTCTCTTAACTAACAACAATAAAATAATCAAAATCAGATTTACCATTTACAAAATTCTATTATGTAATCCAAGGAGCCCTGGAGGAGAAGTGTTTAAGTGCTCTGCTGCTAACCAAAAGGTTGGAAGTTTGAACCCACCAGTCACTCCATGGGAGAAAGATGTAGCAGTCTGCTTCTATAAAAATTTACAACCTTGTAAGCCCTGTGAGGCTGTTCTACTCCATTCTACAGGGTTGCTATGAATTGGAATTGACTAGATGGCAATGGGTTTGTTATTTTTATTTGTTTGTTTTATCTAATCCACAATCCATGTTCAAATTTTGTCTATTGTCCCAATAATGTCCTTTGTAATTTTACATGTTATCTTTCTCCTCTTGGTCTAAGACCCTCTATAATATCCATTAGTCTGGAACTGCACTTCAGGTTTGTTTTTATTCCTTCCATCCTTCTTTTTTTTTTTCTTATGATCTGGACATTTTTGAAGACTAAAGACAAGTTCTTTTATAGAATGTCACCCAATTTGGGTTTGTGTGCAGCTGCCTTAAGAATAGATTAATGTTATGCATTTTTGGCAAGAAGACTCCAGAAGTGATGTTGTTACCTTTCTGGTGCATCGTACCAAGATATATATGATGTTGGTACATTCCATGATTGATCATGTGAAGTTCTATCACTAGCTTAAGGTGATGTCTGCCAGATTTCTTCAGTTTACAGATGCTAATTCTTCTGTAATTGATAAGTATTTTGTGGAGAAATAGTTTGAGATTCTCTTGTTCCTCACCAAATTTCCTCCCACTTGTTTTAGCATCTATTGATGATTCTTGCCTGGATAAAAATGTATTCTGAAAATTGCCAAATGGTGATTTTCTAATCTCTATTATTCCTTCTACATTTATTAGAAGAGCTTTCCATTCTCTATTTGTTTATGTACTCGTTCACTCACATATTTATAACAATATGAACACATAGATTATTATTTTATTCAAGGAATTATAATCCTGTATGTTCATTATTTCTTTTAATGTTCCAATTGTCTAAACCTGGGCCACCGTAAGCCTCTTCCAGCTGGCTGCTGTGTCCTTTTGACGGACTCTCACCTTCTTTGAGCATTTCTCTTCCTCCTGAATCAGAAAGACATGTCCGCCTTATTATGTATTGTTTCATACCCATTTTTGGAGGCAACTTTTTCAAGGAGACCAAACTACTTTTAGGGCAGAATGATATTTTGTAACCAAGACCAGGGCTCTAGGTCATTGCCATTGGAGTATTATTTCATCTAGACCCCCTCAGCGGCAGAACAAGGAAACGTCTGCGTGTAAATGTAGATGCATGCATGTATCTATAGCTTCTTCTATGTCTGTCTTTATATACTAAAACCGCACGTTCATTCCTAAATTTTCAATTCAATCCAACACCCTAGGGTGCATTTTAGTCTTTCCCCTTTCCGTATTTGTAACTCCCTTCCCCAACAGCGAGAAATCTGCCTCCTATTAACCTTAATATACGTGCTTATTCACTCAGTCAAAAAAAAAGCACAGAAAATAGTTTCAGAATTGCTATTCCATACTACTGTGGAAAACAAACCTACCAACTATAGCTTGAGGGCAGTGATGGTTTACTGGTAGAATTCTCATCTTCTATGCAAGAAGCCAGAGTTGGATTTCTGGGGTGAACTCCGTGGGCCGCTATAAACAGCTGTAGCTCAGCACGCGTTTATAGTTTTTTGTCTTTCGACTGATAGTATAAACTTAAAATACTGTGTTCAAAAGTTATTTGAGTTAATTCTTATCTCCCTTGAGCGTGGTTATCTATTCATTCAAAATATGGTTAAGTTCATTTGTTTCTGTTTGTATTCTATTTTATATTTTAATTGTTCTCTATCCTTGTTATGTTTATTTTTGAGTGCGTAAAACATTAATGGTTCCCAAAGTCACAGCTATATGAAAGTTATATGCAGAGAAGTATAATCCTGCCTCTAAAATCCTTTAACTTCATTTCTATCTACCCCTGTAGTTAACAAATTTTGTTAGTATCTGTTTCTTGTGTTTCTTTTCGCACAAATGAGCAGATACAGGTATATCCTCTTATTCTCCTTCTTTCATACACAAAAAGTAGCATACTATATATATGCTTTTTTGCACTTTGCATTTTATACGTAACAATGCACACAGGAAATCATTCCTTATCAATTCATTGAGATCTTCTCCATTCATTCTTACAACTACAATGTAAGGATTTAATATAGTTTATTTAACTACACACCCATATAGGGACATTTAGGTTGTTTACAATATTTTGCAATTAAAAATTAAGGCTAAAAAAAAGTGTGCATATGCATTTTCATATTGTTGAAGGTGTATCTTCATGGGAAATCCCTGGAAACAGGATTACTGGATCAAAAAGTAAACACGTGCGTAGCTTTATTTAACTACTGCAAAATCTTCCTTCGTAATGGTTGTACCAGTTTGCGTTTTCACCAGCAATGTCTGTTTATTTTCCCATAACCTTACCAATATAACCTATTGTCAGGTTTTTAAAATGTGTGCCAAGATAACAGGTTAGAAACCATATCTTGGTATAGTTTTAATTTGCCTTTCTCTTGTAATGAATATAGTCAAACATCTTACCATAGGTGTAAGGCCATTTCTATATGATTTACAAAAATTGTCTGTTTATGTCTGTTGCCTGTTTTTCTATTTGGTCTTAATCTTTCCCCCCACATTTTAAAAGATTTCTTTAAAATAATATATTAGCTCTTTATCTGTGATCAATGCTGCAAATATTATCTCCCAGGTTGTTTGTCCTTTCACATTGCTTAGGGTGTGTTGCAGGAAGCAGATGGAGATTAAGCTAGAGATTGGCAAGTAGAAGGCAGCCATGTTAGGGAGTGCTCTGGAGAGCACCACCTGTGGAGGGAAGGGAGAAAATTGAACTGGTATATGTTCTACTCTCTTCTAAGCCTACATGTTTCTTACTATAGATCGTTTCAGGTATTTGAGAGAGAAATCACAGCAATTATCAATAACAACAACAATAATAACAGTACAAAGAAGCCTAATATTTTTTTCCAACACTCTGCTATTCTTTTTATCTTGATTATACTTAAAAAAATAGCAAAAACAGCTGAGAGAGCAAGCTAACTTTTACGGTTATCTTAGATGAATTAATAAGTTCATCAGAAAATTTTGGCTGTTCTTTGCATCATGGGCAAATAAAAGTACTGAAACATTTGGGAAATATAAGAAAATGTGAATAGCCAGGAAAGAAAATTCTGAAAATTTTTTATATTTTCCTGAAATTTTCCATATTTTAAACAGCTAATTTGATGAGCTTAAAGTTCCAAATTTCTAGTGTCTGTCTCCTCCCCTGATCACTTTATTTTATCTCTAAGAAGGGTTTAGAAACACTGAAAATCAAAGAACATCTTTTTAAGTAATAAGTTGCCAAAATTGCCACAGCAGTTCCTTCCACTTTGCCATCTTGTAGCCGTATTAATATGATGTAATAGTACAAGTCGTGACTGTCATAGTGGTAACAAGCTATACCGAGATTTACTCACATATTTAGAGATGCAATCTATTCAGTTTGAGACCACAGTAGAATTAACAAGCCAGAAAGAAAAAGACCATAACAGAAGCACTCAAAGATCTTCAAACACTCAAAATTAAATGGCCGGTAACAAATGCCTTCATCAACTCATTTATCTAAATAGCTGCAATCAGTCCTGAAGTCATTATTAGGGTCTGGGATTTGAGGGAAAACTGGAGAAGGTGATCCCTTAACTGATTTGTTAAAACCAAAATCCCTTGCCGTTGAGTTGATTCCGACTCATAGCAACCTATAGGACAGAGTTGAACCACCCCATAGGGTTTCCAAGGAGTGGCTGGTGGATTTGAACTGCCAACCTTTTGGTTAACAGCCGAAGCTCTTAACCACTACACTACCGGGGTTTCCACTGATTTATTATATTCCCCAAATGCACACCTCTGCAGAAGTGCATCTTGGGTTTATCTATCCACAAGGCTGGGAAAGCAGGCCACTTCAGAGAAAGAACGTCTTTGAAATAGCTCTAATTTTATTTTTTCCATAGTAATACATGGTTATTTTCTTCTTAAAAATAAAAGAAAGTAAAATACCGTTTAACCTCCCCCCTTCAATCTTGGTTCCTTCCGCATGGCTCTATAATGTTATCACACAGGGTGTATCCTTCCAGACCTCTTCCTATGCATTAAACATGCGCGCACGCTCGCACACGTCCACTCCAATATTCTTTCCATTATCCAGGTCACCTGAAGAAGAATCAGCCTGGGGCAATTCACATTGTGCAACCAGCCACGTCCCTTATTTTTATTCAAGTTTATTTAGGTGAAACATAACATATAGCTCGATGAAGAAGGAGAAAATAAGCTACAGAGAGAAGCCTTGCCAGTTTTCCATGTGAGAGTATGGAAAGAGTGTCAGTCTTTGTCTTCCTAATTGCAAGGGTGGTGGGAGTGGGGGAGGGTTGGAGATGGTGGTTGGGGGATGGAGAGGTGGGAGAAAGACAAAAGACTTCAGAATGGTGAGCTGCTACCTCAATTGGGAATATCCTGGGGCAGGGGGGATGCTTCCAGAATAGATACTAGATGTCAATATTTTCTGTCCCTTTCAAAATGGTATTATTACTATTTACAAGAATACCGTTCTCCGGGGAAGACAGCTAGCGATCTTGTTTCAGTTCCAAATTTATTATTTGAAGAATACATTTACGTAAAACACTTGAACCAGTTACATTATAAAACCCACCACGGACACTGTTTTGGCCCCAAAATTAGTCCCTGTATTATATCCAAACACATAGAGCATTAGCTCAATCATAGCGATTGAATTTCTACTAGATATTGTGGGTACACACACTTCAAACAATAATACAGGACTACCAGAAATGCTATGTTTCCAGTTGCGATCATGCAACCTGATTTTACCTCCTGGATACAGCAGCCCCAGACATGAATTTCCCAGGTTTGAGCTTCAACAAGGGTCCTCTCTCCTGGCTGTCTTACATGACAGCTCAGATTCTGGTAAAATGTTCCTCTAATTACTTTGGCTTCTTTTGTTCAGATCTTCAATACTGGGTGATTAGTCAGGAAAAAAAAAAAAGACAGATAAAGTCATTTCCAAAACACCCAGGTGCTCAAGGGCAGGGGAAGGTTCTTGAATCCACAGAGGGCTTGGCACAACTCTTCTGCTACAAGTGGCCTGAAACAACACAGATGGGTTGTGTGTGAGGTGATAAAATGCTTGGAAAGGTGAAATGACTCCCGAGGAGAGGAGTGGGCGATGGCAAAAAAGGCATTAAATTGGCAAAGGAAGTGAAAATTGAAACTCACAAACTCTAACTGGAGCCACTGAGTATATACAACTCCCAAGCAACCATCATTTTTTGATGACTTAAATGGTTTTAATAGTTTAGAAAGGAAGGCAAATGTACTTACATGGATCAGCGCTTAAAAGAAATCAATCTGTGTTATTATTTTTGTGTTTATTTTATTAAAGAAAATTTTATTGCGACCCCCCCAATTTATATAAAACAAAAACAAAGATAATCACCACAGCAAAAGAACACCAAACAATTGTGGTAAACATACAATATATTTTTTAATTAAACTTTTTTGTTGTTGAGATAATTGTAGACTCAAATAATTTAAGAAATAATCTGGAGAGATCGTGGGTATTCTTTACCCAATTTCCCATATGATGTCACCTTGCAAAACTCTTGTCCAATTTATCACAAACATGATAACGACATTGGTACAGTCAAGATACAAAACACTTCCACCATACAAGGATCATGAATCATGCAATGTATTTTAAATTATCAGGTCGTCAGATTGACAAGCACTGGGTCAACACATTAAATGAAAATACAGTGCTAAGAACCAAAACAGATGCATACATAAATAAGAATATGTCCGCTGTTTTCAAAGAACTAAAAATACAATTGAGTAAAAAATCTATCGATTTGCAGAGTCGAAAATATCTAGCACTGAGAGCTAGAGTGGGAAGGAAATTAATGTATGTTGAGTACCTTTTGTCAAGTGTACTTATATTTAATATTCACGACTTCTTGAGACTGGTGTAATCATCACCTCCATTTGCTGTTCTTTTGTTATGAGGTGCCGTCGAGTCAGTTCCAACGCACAGCGACCCTATGTACAACAGAATGAATCACTGCCCTGTCTTGCATCATCCCCACAACTGTTGCTGTGTTTGAGCCCATTGTTGCAGCCACAGTGTCAGTCCATCTCATCGAGGGTCTTCCTCTTTTTTTACTGTCCTTCTACTTTACCAAGCATGATGTCCTTCTCCAGAGACTTGTCCCTCCTAGTAGCATGTCCAAAGTATGTGAAAGCAACATTCTGGCTGTACTTCTTCCAAGATAGACTTGTTTGTTCTTCTGACAGTCCATAGTATATTTAATACTCTTCGCCAACACCATAATTCACAAGGCATCAATCCTTCCTCTGGCCTCCTTTTTCATTGCCCAGCTTTCACATACATGTGAAGCGATTGAAAACACCATGGCTTGGGTCGGGGCACCCTAGTCTTCAAGGTGACATCTTTGCTTTTTAACACTTTAAAGAGGTCTTTTGCAGCAGATTTACCCAATGCAATGCGTCATTTGATTTCTCGACTGCTGCTTCCATGGGTGTTGATCATGGATCCAAGTAAAATGAAATCCTTGACAACTTCTATCTTTTCTCCATTTATGATGATGTTGCTCATTGGTCCAAGTCTATTGCCATCGAGCCAATTCCGACTCATATTGACCCTATATGACAGGGTAGAACTGCCCCATAGGGTTTCCAAGGAGCAGCAGGTGGATTTGAACTGCTTACCCTTCAGTTTGCAGCCCAGCTCTTAACCACTGTGCCACTTATTGGTCCAGTTGTGAGGATTTTTGTTTTCTTTACGTTGAGCTGTACTCCATACTGAATGCTGTAGTCTTTGATCCTCATCAGTAAGAGTTTCAAGTCCTCTTCTCATTTTACAAATGAGGAAAATGAAGTTTTTACAGCTATTAATATGTTGAGCTAGAACTAAAACTTGTACAGATACTATGTGTTAAATGAGATTAGAGAGGTAGAGATCTCTAAAGGATCCTCAAGACGGTTATCCAGGAACTGTGAAATTTGAGTTCCATTCCAAGGTAAGTAGACCCTAGCTAGGGAGGATAGAGATGGGCCTGCTACAGGAAAAAGAGGTAGGAATGAAAAAAGAATGATCAAGTGTTGGGGACTGGAAGAGTTGATCTGGAACTGAGAATTTTTGTAGGTTAGTGGGATAGAAATAGAAAAAAATAAACTATTGATATTGATGCCATGAAATTAAATTAGAGAAATCGTTACATTAAAATGATAATGACGCAATAAATAACTAAAATAATAACGGCTACCACACTGTGCAAGACCAAATTCTTGGTGCTTCACATACATTACCTCTTTTATGTTGCCCAATAACCCTTTTCTATAATCCCCCCAAAATACGTTGACCACCAAAAATACTGTTACAAAAACTAGTAAACTATGCATTTTGGTTTAATTGCTATGGGCCAGTAGTGAGGGAAGCAGAAGGAAAAACAGTTAACTCTCAATTATTCGAGATTTTATATTCTAGATTCTTTGTATTCTAGGCCCCAAACTTCTGCTACCTGCCTCCTACCCATTTCACTGCTCATGTTCACTTTCCCCAAAGAAGTGGAAACTTAGAGAGGAAGGCTAAGGGTGAATCATTATGTGAATATGCTTGTGATCACTGCCTGTGTTAACATGTAGGGATTTTACTTGATCATGTTTTTACTTACTTCCTTGGCGCTACCATATTTCTTGCTAGCAGTCTAGCAATATTCTGTTTAACAATGACGTGTTTTTTTCTAATCTTAGACACTTTGCTGCAATGTCTTGCTCTTACATAAGGCGGCAAAGGAAGGTTTTTATACCATAAGTCACAACTACCAGCTAACAGTAGACAACTGTAGACTTCATTGATTTTAAGATACATCTGAATTTAAGCAATGGTTTAACTGTGGGAGAAAAGATATCTTGGGATTAATGAAAATGAATAATAATAGCCCATTATTACCGAGTCCTTATTATAAGTAAGGGAGCAAACTCGATAAATTGCACACACTATCTCAATTCATGCTGTACTCCAGATACATTGGCCTTCCATTCATCGTGTTTCCTGTCTAATTATTGAAGTTTAGGCATTAATGCTCCCCTAAAGCACAGAAATAGTCTTGGTATACACTTTCCTGAATGCATGCTCTGTCTTTTGACCTCCTTCCCTCCAGATATGTCTTCCTCTATGCATAAGTTATTTCTCCTAAAATTCACGTTCATGCACATCTCCTCAGACCAACTTTCTCAGCTAGTTTTTAAAAATTCAATTCCCTGGACTACTGCTTCTGTTCTGGTGCAACTTTAAAGCCGTTCATCCGTTCTAAACTTTGCTCTGTTCATGGAATATAGCCTTAGGGGCAAGTTGTGCTATTTCACTGAGTCAGACTCTGTCCTTCAACAAAAGTCAATAAGTACTGACTGCAGACAGCTCAGGACACCCTGTAGCAGTCCCAATTTGCTCAGGCACAATATAGGCAGCTGTAATGTTAGTTTCGTAAACCACGGTGTTTGCACATAATGATTATTAGAAAAGAAGAAAACAGACTTGGGAAATAAAAATCATAAACAGTGTTCTTCAATGGCTCAAGGCAGGGCCAAGGTGGTGTGCTTTGAGGGATGACATACCATTTCTCTTGGGAGAAAGAAATGTTTCCCCAGACAAAAGCAAATGCTGAGATCATTTGATGAGAGAATTGCGGTAGCCGTTACTAAGGCTCATGGCAGCCCTTTTCCTTCGTGGGAGGGTTGCCAGGTAAAATACAGGACGCTCAGTTAAATCTGAAGTTCGAGTAGGCAATGGATAACAATCACCCTGCGATTTATTCATTAACCATTTTCTCTCCCTCCATGCCTTAAAAATGCATAGATCCTCAAAAGATTGAAAAATGCCCAACTGATCTAATGTTTGCCTTATATTTTTTTACTTAGCTGTAGTATTTTGACTTTCCTTTTCTGAATCCCCACTTATAAAAGTCCAGGCCCACTGGCCCAACGTTGATCCCTCAGTATAGACCATCAGAGGTTTCCCATCCCAGGGAAGAAGGACAAGAGCAATGCATGAAAACCACTGGTCCTATGTACAACATTCATCAATCCAGAGCTCCCCCACAAGATGGATATAAATTAATTTTTTTATCTATTTGTCAAGTTATATATTTAATATTAAATTATGATGTTAAATAGCAATATAAAGCCCTTAGTTACAGAACCAAAATAGTCAAGACAAATACAACAAGGAAAGTGAGCCATCCTTGACATGGAATATATCTTAAATATATTTCTGTTGAATAAATAGCTGAATGAATGAAATAAAAAAGGCACACCTAGAATTAACCTTTGTAGGTCTTTCTTTTTTTAAATCTCCATTACAAAAAGAAAAATTAAGTTAATAATGCACAATCAACCTTTACTTACCTGCTATAGATCAAAGGCTAGCATTATGGAATAATAATTTTTTAAAAATCAGCAACTGGAAATAAGAGCATACCTTAAAGTCCCCCTAGTAAGGGATGAATAGAAATTCTGCAGCTTTGGGAGATTGTAGCAGAGAGGTAGCTTGCTTTATAGTTAGAACTGAATCAGTTCCAAGGGACAATATTTTGTTTCACTGCTGAGTGTTAGGACTTGAAGCATCATCCATTCCTGCAAAGCTGATGTGGCTTAGGGGTTAATCCAGGGATAGAAAACACAACTTCTTGGGAAAGGAATTTCTGAGAGTCAGGCTTTGCTTTCCAGACTGGGTATCAGATCTCCACTTGAAAATACTAATTTGGAGTGGAGCTAAGCCAACAAGTTAAAGTGAGGTCAAATACTCAGCCTATGAGAGCCAGGGTGCCAAGCACCTGTTAGGGAACAGAAGGGATGAGGCAGAGACATGGGTCAGAATGCAGGTAGGATTATGAAGGCAGCCTCTCAGTGGGGACAATAAGGTCTCTGCTGCCTGTGCTGATGGTTTTTGCCAATCTGACCCTGCCTCCTACTTGAATTTCTAGGGGTATGGATGCCTGCTTTCTTAAAGGGCTTTAATAAAAAGAGGTTAGACAAAAACAGACGTCCATCGTGAACCTGTACTAAGAAACTTGGCAATGTTTAAATGCCAAACATAAAACATGTATTGAGTTCAGGGCTATATCATGACTTACACGGGCTCTCTGCACATTTGTCTTTATGAATTCCTTCCTCCATAATATAGAAATTATATTTTATGACCACATTGGTATATAGAATATATTTTAGGACAGCATTGGTATGAAGAATATATTAATATTATTTTATTAAACATTTTCTTCGGCCTAAACATTATTTTTCTTCTGATTTTAAAAGAAATTAAAACATTTTTGTGAACCCCTAAAACTATTGCATATCAGCTCGTGCTTAATGGATATCGGCCCTAATTATTTCTGCTTGACTGAGATTCTGCTTCTGGACTTTTACCTAAGATAATAGAATTTTTTTTTTTTTTTTTTTTTCCCTCCAAAGAGTCAATCAACTAGTAAGTTTCTTCAACATTTCCAGAACGGTGATAGGTGATACCTGTGTGTTAAAGGGTGGGAAGTCAGGAGCAGCTATAGCCGGCAGTGAAGTCACCACACTGAACGAGTTTGCTTCCTACTTGAAGAGCAGACTTATTCCCAGACATCCACTCAAGACAGCGCTGAATCACTAAATTTATAGATAATAATGAAATGTGATTCCTTCTCCAAATGTAAGACTTTAAATCCCTTTCACGTTGGCCATAATTATAGATTATTATTAGAACATGGAAATATGCTAGATTACTGGAAGGTCAACATTTCTTCTGAAGAGCCTTAATCCTTTAAGTTTTACTTGAAGTTGCTGGGTCAGTAATCTAACTAGTAAGTAAGCAAATGCTTACTGATTTTTCCAAGTGAGTTGAAGAGGCACAAGGAATACAGTTGGCATCCACCCCCCAGCACAGAAGCAGAGGTCCTCTGCCCAGGCCTGTAATTAGGATATCTTGGCCTTCAGTCTTTATCTCTGGCCACAGACTCCCCTTAAATGGGAAACTCAGCTATCTGGAAGCCAACAGCATGCTAAGTCATTACTCAGAACTTGTTGTCCATTCCTTGGTAATTCCTGACTAGGCAATTGATCAAGTGCCATCTGGTTTCAGCCTGAGTTTACTTGAAAATGTATTCTTTCTTCATAATCCTTCAGAGTGCTGGAAATCAGCTTGGTAGGTTAGCTCTGCTAATGGTTCTCAGGTTTAGAATTGAGGACTCTTTTAGCGATCTTCTCTAACCTAAACTACTATAACTCGTTACCAAACCTGTTGCCGTCAAGTCGATTCTGACTCATAACAACTCTATAGGACAGAGTAGTACTGCTGCATAGGGTTTCCAAGGGGCAGCTGGTGGATTCGAACTGCCGACCTTTTGGTTAGCAGTTGAGCTCTTTACCACTGAGCCACCAGGGCTCCAAACCCATTGCCATCGAGTCACTTTTGACTCATAGTGACCCTGTAAGACAGAGTAGAACTGCCCCATAGGGTTTTCAAGGAGTAGCTGATGGACTTGAACTGCCAACCTTTTGGTTAGCAGCCTGATGCTGAACCAGTGTCAGGCCAGTGTATTCAAAAAAATAAAGGGGTGGGTATAGAGTGTGAAGGAGTCTAATATTTATTAACCTTATTTGTAAGGCATTTTACAATACAATAACCAATAAGCAGTTGCCATTTAGTTAATTCTGTTTCATGGCAACCCCATGTCTTGCAGGGTAAAACTGTACTTCGTGGGGTTTTCTTGTTTATGACCTTTTTGAAGTAGATTGCCAGGCCTTTCTTCTGAGGCACCTCTGGGTGGGTTCGAACCACCAACCTTTCAATTAGTAGTCAATTGCTTAACTATTTGAGTCACCCAGCGACCCCTTACAATAAAGTACTTCACCTAATTCCCACAATATTTCTACAAGGTAGCTATCCCTGTCTTCGTAACTAGAGGAAAGAGTTTGAGAGCACTCATGGACTTTGCTCCAAATCATATAGACAGTAAGGGATAGAGCTGGCTATTGATCTAAGTTTAAGAGTTACGGGCAAAGGCTCTAAGCCAGCCAAACTGTTTGGGTTCAAATTCAGGCTCCATCACCTAACAGCTATGGGTCTTTATCTCCTACACTTTTCCCATAACTCACCTTCTCTAGCTACACTGGCATCTTTGCTGCTGATGACTCCTGCCTTGCATCTTTGCACTTACCATTTTCTCCTTCTGGAACAAGCTTTCCCAGATACACACATGGTTTCCTCTGTTACCACATTTATGTGTTTGCTCAGATGTCAGCTTCACTTAGTCAATCAATAAATATTGAGGGTTACTATGAAGCCGGCACTGTTCTAACAACTTCAGATTCATCAGGGAACAAAACAGACAAATGTCCCTCTGCCATCATAGAGCGTATATTCTAGCAGTGATGGAGAGATAATGGTCAATTAAAAATACTGGGTCAAAAAATTAAATCAGCCATATTATATTAGGAGGTGATAAGTGCTATGCAAAAAAGGAAGAAAAGGAAAGAAAAAAGAGACCTGATAACTCAGTAGGGATGGAAGCAGTTTCCAGATTAAATCAGGTCACATGGCTATGTCAGCATAGATGGGATGTGGGTATGGCAGAAAACAGAAGAACAAAGACGCCAACATTTTTGGCCAAACTACTGGAAAGATTGCATTGCCACCAATTTGTCTTGGCCGTTGCAGCTTTTCTAGGCTTCTAGAACCTCACTGGCCTGCCCACCTCGCCTCTGGACTTTCTGAAGCGGAAGTTCTGATATTCTTTGATCTACAATCACAAAGTCTTTAACTATGGAGACTAGAAATGAGGTTATGTTTGGTTTGATGCCCTCCCACCCAGAAAAATTAAGAAAGCAATAAAAAAGACCTTGCTGGCAGGTCATGGAAGCTCCATAGACGTATTCAAACTCCCTGAGGGACCAAATTACTGGGCTGAGGGCTGTGGGGACCATGGTCTCGGGGAACTTCTAGCTCAATTGGCATAACATAGTTTATAAAGAAAATGTTTTACATTCTACCTTGGAGAGAAGCGTCTGGGGTCTTAAAAACCTGTGAGCGGCCATCTAAGATACTCCACTGGTCTCACCCATTCTGGAGTAAGGGAGAATGAAGAAAACGAAAGACACAAGGGAAAGATTAGTCCAATAATGGACCACAACTCCCACGGCCTCCATCAGACTGAGTCCAGTGTAACTAGATGGTGCCCGGCTACCACCACTGACTGCTCTGACAGGGATCACAACAGAGGATCCCAGACAGAGCTGGAGAAGAATGTAGAACAAAATTCTAACTCACAAAAAGAGACCAGACTTACTGGCCTGAAAGAGACTGGAGAAACCCCAAGAGTATGGACCCCAGACACCCTTTTAGCTCAGTAATGAAGTCACTCCTGAGGTTCACCCTTTAGCAAAAGATTGGGCCGGCCCATAAAACAAAATGAGACTCAAGGGGCAGGCAAGGACTAGAAGGCAGGAGGGGACAGGAAAGCTGGTAATAGGGAACCCAAGATTGAGAAGGGAGAATGTTGACGTGTCATGGGGTTGTTAACAATTGTCATAAAACAATATGTGTACTAACTGTTTAATGAGAAGCTAGTTTGTTCTGTAAACCTTCATCTAATGTACAATTTTTTAAAAAGACCTTGCTTGCATAAATTGCATATCCTCAAGAGTTACCCACAAGCTCATAAGAGGCAAGCAGTGAGTGCACTTCTCCATGATATGCCCATTTAAAGTGAGCTATCTAGTACTGCTCCGAGTGTCTTGTTTTATATGTCGGTGCACTTGTGTGTAAAGAAAGAGCAAGCAAGCACAAATTAAACAGGCTATGGCACTACAGATATTTCTGGAGTCTTATGTTGCTCAGAATTAAAGTACAGTCATCCTTGCTAAAATGAGTTAATGCCATTGTAGTAATTTGTCCCCAAATGAATATGAAAACCTAACAGCCAGTATCTGCAACTAATTCGGACTAAAAATGCATTTTTGACTGTTTAATCCAGCTCACCTATATTACATTAAGTTCTGCGTAAAGAGTTTTATTCTAATGTGATAGAGCCAGGGACACCGGGAAAATAATTACACAGCAGGGAAAAGTACGAAAATTACTCAGCATAGTTAATCTTTCATGTCAGTTTGTTTCCTGAAAAAAAAAAATCTGGTGTGTTATTCTTCTGTAACTATACCCTAATAGAAAGAGCAAAGGGCCCACTATTTTTCCACTTAAAACACTGATTAATACCTGTTTTACTATTCTGAACCAACCGAAACCAAACCCGTTGCCGTCGAGTCAGTCCTGCCTCATAGCGACCCTACAGGACTGAGTAGAACTGCCCATTGGGTTTCTAAGGAGCAGCTGGGGGATTTGAATTGCCAACCTTTTAGTTAGCAGCCGAGCTCTTTACCACTGCACCACCATAATACAAATGCTATCATATAGTATCTTTCTACGAGGTGTCAATAATTCCATCATTCTTTTCCCCTGCCTGAGAATGTGAGATGATCAGCCTGATCCACAGTCAGATGTGGCCATTTTATCTTCTACAGCAGGGATCCTGTTTCTCTGTTTCTCTCTCTTGCCATCCTGCCCCCCTTAACTCCTTACTCCTCTCCCTGATACTCTCCTGCCCAATTATCCCTTCCAAATCAACAAGTCTAGGAATCAGTGATCTATTCAAGTACTTTATCCAAGTGATGCTGAACATTTTAATATTTTTTTAACTGGATTTGTCATGCCTGAGGTTATTCGTAGGACACGGAGTTTATCAGGTATTTAGGCTTTGTCTATAATATGCCAAAGAACAGAAGGGAATAGATTTTCATAAAATGAATCAGATGTTTAGGCAAACTGTGGGAGGGATTAGCTGCAAATTCCTGTTGGTTCTTTTCTTTCCAGAGATCTACTCTGGACAACAGCCTGTCTGTGTCCCACCAAACCCATTGACATGGAGTCAATTCTGACTCAGAGCGAACCTACAGGTAGCAAGATTTTCTTGTTCCTCCAAGATTCTGGAGATATTTTGTAAGAAGAACGTCCTCCTTCATTGATGTTAACCTAACAGTTTGTTCACATATCTCTTACCGTCCAACTGATGTACCTGGAGATCCTTGAAGTCAGGGACCGGATGTTTTGCATGATGTCATCAGTGCCTCTGGTAGGCATGTCGCACAGCAGGAATGCAAAAATGACTGTTAAAATACGTCAGTATCCTCAAGACTCATATTTGGATCTTTCATGACTTTCACATCAATCTCTGGTGTCCATTCAGGAAACACAAAATCTACACAGTCCTCCCTCATGTGATCAAGATTAAGCGGTGAAAGCAGACCTGTCCCCTTCCTACTTTTGACTGGCACCTTGACCTTCTCTCTTTGAAGATTTTCTTGGTTTTAGGGAACTCAATGCCATCTATTTCAGATTTAGCTGTATATCCCAATTGTGCTCCCATTTCAGGGAAAATGCTAACACACGATGTCGAATAGGTTTGTGGCATTTAGTGGAGGTTGGGGAGAGAGAGATGAACTAAGGGCATTACGTAATAGTACCAATTAATGGAAAAAGCAATACATGATCTTGAGAAACTCCACTCTTTCAAAGTCTGTACAGGTACCAAGTTTCTTTCCCAAGCCATCTTCATCTCTCAGAGCAGACCATTCCAGGTGCTCAGGGCCCTAATAATTTGTTCCCTACATTCTCAAGGATCTGAAACTATAATTTTCCAATCACCCCCACACTTTTAAAAAATATTGGATGCATCATACTTTTCATAACAATTTCCTTACCTCCTAAAACCTCCCTTGCCCTGTCATACTCTCTATTTCTTCTTTTATTGTCTAGACCAAACTTTATGAGCTATTTAATTTTTACCATGTAAGCATCCATTACTTCAACTTGGACTTAACTGTATTTCTGTTTGGTGTATCTCCTCACTTTAAGATGTTGTTTCCTAAGGGAAATCTTCTCTTAATATGGTTCCTGATTGGTATCCACACTGCTTAGGATACTTCAGAACAGACACCCTCAGATTTGACTCAATGAGAAACATCGGGACAGTACAGAAAAAGAGTAAAGAGTAAATAAATACATCTCCTTTCCTCGAACTTCAGATTTATTAGTGATTTGATGTGAACACCATTTGTCATGATTTTCGGGAAAAATTATACAAAGCCAAACATATTAGGAAGGCTGCTTTCAATATATAGAGAACAATGGGACAAAGAGGGGTGGGGACAGAAACCAATTTGGTTAAGTCATCTCAAGTGTTCAATGATTTTTCAGCACTAAAAACATATAAATAAATTAAAAAGCGTACCTATGCCCACTTCCACACCTTTGGGCATGAGGTGTCAGCCATTTTTCACCGAGCTATAATCAACAATAGATGGGTCATCCCAGCTGCAGACATCTGGCCCTGGGCATTTGTTTTTAGAGTCTAATTAGTCAGATTCTGGCAGATTCCTGAGGGCTGGGGGGAGCATAGAAGCCTGGAAAGTTGGGTAAGAAAGACAGGCTATTTGTATTTTTTTTTTTTTAAATGGCACAGTACGGTCAATCTCCAAATAAAATCACCCATAATTTTAGTTAAAAGCTTTTTGTCATACCTCCTTCTAACATAGCTGTGCGTGTTTTCCTTAATTCTGCAAATAAAATCACCCATAATTCTAGTAAAAAGCTTTCTAGCACGTGTACCTCCTTCTAACACACTGCTTTCCTTAGTTTTCCTTAGTATAATTAAAATCTGATTATTCCTGCGAATTTAGGAGTAGGCTTAGGGATTTACTATCCCCTGTTCATTTTATCCCCCAGGATGAAACAGTATTGGGAAGACTTTTTTAAACTATCCTCTTTCAAAAAAAGACGAAAAATTGTTTGTCCGAGTTTTGAAAATGGGAAAAGGCTCTTCCAGAGCTCGGTCCACTCATTTCTTTCCACAAAAGGAAGCACATTTGAGCGGGGGTTCAGTCTGTTCTCCACATTCCCAGTAATCAGGCAGCCCCAAAGCTAGACCTGGGGAACAGAATTAGGAAGGCTAGTGTGGGCACAGATCTAAGCCACAGTATCCAGTCCAGGTGGCTGTTTTTAATTGAAGCTGATATTTTGATCTACATTTATATGAGACGTGTGTCTGGTTTTCAGCCAATTTGGAACTCAGAAGGCGAGAAAAGGATGTTTATAGTTACCACCCATAAATCACAGAAATGAAAACGGAAAAAAGCAAACCCATTGCTCTGTAAATTAAAATTGCAAAATAAAATTAGGTGTGTTCTGCCATCACTAGAGAGCAGGCCTCACGTGTTATTTATGAATTTGGAGGGCACTATGCCGGCCGATATGGCAGCCAGTAACACACGTGGCTACTGAGCATTTGGAATGTGCCTGGTTTGAATAGCGAAGAGTTGTAAGTAAAAATACACAACAGATTGCAAAGACTTGATGTCAAATGTAAAAAATATTTTGTAAACATAAATTTGTAAAAAAAATGAAAAAGATACCAATAGTTTTATATTGATTATATATTAAAATGGCAATATTTTTGATATATTGGATTAAATAAAATGTATTATTAAAACTAATTTTACCTATTTACTTTTACTTTTTATTTTTTTAAAATACTTTATTGTTAGTTGCTACTGCATCAATTCCAACTCATGGCGACCCCATCCATGAAGAGTAGAACTACTCCATATGATTTTTAAGGCTGTGATATTTCAAAAATAGATCGCCATGCCTGTCTTCCGAGGCCTCTGGATGGGTTTGAACCATTAGCCTTTTTGCTAGTAGCCCAGTGCTTAATCATTTGCATCACCCAGGGACTCCTTTTTTACTATGCTGTTGTTATTGCGTGCCGCCAAGTTGATTCTGATTCATAATGACCCTATAGGACAGAGTAGAACTGCCCCATAGGGTTTCCTAGGCTGTGATTTTTAAGGGAGCAAATTGCCAGGTCTTTTCTCCTAAGGAGGGGCTGGTGGGTTCAGACCACTGATCTTTCAGTTAGCAGCCAAATTCAAAATCATACATGCGGCTTGCATTGTATTTCAATTGGACAGCACTAGGGTAGAAAAATGGAGAAGGTTCTAGTCTTTTTCATGCTGGAGATAATGTCAGGACCTGAGATGTCTTGGGCAAATACAATTAAAATAAAATTAAGAGGAGAAAACAAAGCCAGTGGTGATCAGTGGCACGTTGTCAAATACCTACAGCTGGTTCCTATGTTGAAGTACCTGTTTGGGCTTAAGTTAGTACTCTTTGCACTTTACTCTCTGTGATAAGAAATAGCGTTTCCATTGAAATTCCAGTCTCATCACAGGAATCATATTCTTTTGCTTGAGGGCCAAGTGATTAAACCTATATCAGACTCTTTATATTGTATGGGTAAATGAAAATAATTTTCTCCGTTTATAAAGGGCAAACAGACCATTTTCCCTGTCCCTTTTTTCAGAATGTTTCCTTGGAAACAGTAAATTTGAGTCCCTGTGATAACCTTTGAAATGGAGATAAATCTCTCTAGGGATTAAGCCCAGACTCCAGTTTTCTATAATGCAGGGATACCTCTCAGGTCATGGGCCAAATAGCCTCTAGATAAGTAAAAATATATCTCCAAAATTCCAGGGTTAGTTTGAGGGGAGGGAAGGGAGTTCCTTGTGAGATTTACAGGACACTGTCAGGAGGTACAACTTTTGTCTCTCAAGAAGATAAGACAATTCATTGTTCATCCTCCTGTTTTGCTGTATAAAATATGCAAAATTTGTCCTAAATTCATAGTCACTATTGTGTTACCAACTGCTCTCAAGTCAATTCCTACTCATGGCAACCCCACATATGTCAGAGTAGAACTGCTCCATAGGGTTTTCAGTGGCTGTGATCTTTGGAAGTAGATCACCAGGCCTTTCTTCCAAGGTGCCTCTAGGTGGACTTGAACTGCCAGTCTTTTGATTAGCAACCAAGTGCTTAACTGTGCTTAACTGCTACACCCAGGGATTCCTTGTACTACCTTATATATGTATATCTGTTAAAGCTGCTTCAGTAATGCATTACATTCTCTCCCTCTCTTCTATATTGGTGGGGAGGAGTGTCTTTGTTGGTAGAATTGCAAGATTATTTTATTCCTCAACAATATTTAACCTATGAACTTAGTCTGAGTAGATACAAATTCCTGCTAAATGTTAATGCTAATCCAGCACTAAGGAATTATATAGGTATGAAAGCATAACGAGCCAAAACTACAGAGGTCACTTGTTGAAATGATGAAAGCGTATTCCAGAATCTGAGCCAATCACCAAGGTTGCTGATGAGACCCTATATAGAGACCTAGACAGACACACATTCAGTATTAAAAGATGGAAGCTGGAAAGTACGATGGATTTCACTGAAACCACACACTGGTTTTACAAATGAGAAAATTAATATAGAGATAGCTGAAGTGAGTTGCTCAAGGATACATACTGGGTAAAGCAGCAGAATTGGTAGTAGTACCTAGGGGTCAGAGTCTGTGTAGAGTCCCGTAGAGAAGTTCTTCCTCGATCTTGTTCTTATTTATTTCATCTTCCTGACAAACAGTAATAATTTATATCTCGGGCTTTGCCCCAACCCTGATACTTGATAAAGACAGGCCAGGAGGCTAAGTGAACGTGAGTATGGCTTCCCAGCTATAGTCAGCACGGCCACCAGGCATTGTCATCTGACAGTTTACATGGTACTAAACTTGTCCCAAATAGGGAGGCTGTTCTTTCTAATTAGCTTCCTTTATGCATCTTTTAAAGATATTATCACTGGATGAACAGCAGTACACAATCACTTGCTTTTCTGGCTTTTCTGTCTCATTATTCAAGTGTCTTTAGCTTGACTATCTCCCTTAGCTCAACAGCTTTCATTAAAGCCAAGGAAAAATGCTTTGTCCGTAAAATCTTTTAGAAGACTGAGACATAGGGTTTACCACTCTCTGTATTTCAATCTTCTGAGACTGTAATCTATTCCAAAGGGGTATTCAATGCCTTACAATCAAGTGGCTTAAACTGAAAATCACATTACAATTTGACACAAGATATTTGCAAGCAGAGTTTTGTTACTATTCTCAAGTGACACTCAATGCAAAGATAACAAGTAGTATATACTTATTTATTTGAAAATGTGGGTTACCCCAGCTCCCCTCTAACACATAGTTTGTATTGGTCCAAAAACTCCCTTCATTGCCGTTCTAGACCCAGAAAGGGAGTTTATGAAAAAGGAACTGCTTGTGACAGGTTTGGTCCCAGTTAGTCACTCTTTTATCACATTGATCATGCCATTTAAAAAAAAAATTTTTTTTTGTTCATCTTTAACAATGAGTCATTATTTTCCTAAGAGTACCCTAAGGTACATGCATCTAATATTTCCTCATTACAGTACAACTTATTTTCTCACTGTTTAAAAACCAAGCTGCATGTCTTTGATATTCAAGATATACCTTCCTTAGGCCACTAACTTCAATGGAATTCACCACAAAATGCTTGAGTAGATGGAAATGATTTTAAAAAAGGGAAAAGGAATATATTTTCAATGGATTTGAAGACTACCAAAAAATCAAACAACCAGATAGATGTATTTCTCCCAGGACACAAGCTCTACTTCTTTGAAAGCATTAAAGGAAGATGATTATTCTGCAAACTAAAATTTCTTTACTGAATATTAAACCAGCTGACCCTACACTGGGGCAGTTTTAAATATATATGGTTTTCATCAGAGTAAGCCTCTCTCTTCATGGAATCAAAAATGACCTAAAGGAATTTGTGTCCACATGCAAATATTACTGACTTCCTATCAGAATTTTGTAGCAAGAGCTCATGTCATATAATCATCTTAACAGTGCATTTAGAAAAACGGGCAAACTTCTGTACAAGGAGGTCATTAAGGAATGAGATTGTCTTGTTATTTACATATCTGGAATTTAGGACCAGACACTGATTTAGAAATACTTCATACTTATCCCATAGCACTACATTCCTTTAAGACCAAGCCATATTTCCATCATAATTTCATTCAAGCAAGAATTTATGGGCACTTTTCATCTAATGAAGCATCAAAAATTCCCTAGAATAGAAATGAATTTAATAAGGTCCTAGTATGCCTCTGAAATCACGCTTGACTTGTTCACCTCAGGCCACCTCTTATTATTGATCTGTTTATTACCTCTGCCAAGAGAACACTGTCAATATCCCGTTGCCAGAACCTAGTCCTCAGAACAGGGAGCAGGCATTTTTATTATTATTCTGGTGATTTAAAGACAGTTTTAGATTCTAGTCACATTTTTTGATGACTAAGCAAATGTTCATATTTAAAGAAATTACATTTTTCAGAACAGGACTTAGTTTTACTTTTTTTTTTTAATTTTGTTTCTGCTTGCCTTTTAGTGTCCAAAACGCTTGCTGGTGTGCTGAATGCTTCTGCACATGTTCTTGAGGAAAAAAAAAAAAGAAGAAGAAGGAGGAAAAAAAGCATCTACCACGCCTGTTCCTTCTCAGGCAATTGCTCCACTTGGCAGGGACAACTTAACGTCTGTACACTGGAGTAACTGATCACATGTGTGGTTATTTAAATTTAAATAATTTTAAACTGAAACTCTGCATGAGTTAAAATTAAATAAAATTAGAGATGTAGTCCCTCATTTGCACCAGCCACAGAATCAAGTGCTCAATAGCCACATGAGGATAGCAGTCACGAGATTAGACAGTGCGGATATGTAAGATTTCCATCATCACACACACCTACAAAATTATTGACAGTGCTACTCTACAGCCATGTTTCTTAATTAGGGCTACACATCAGAATCTCCTGGGTAGGGGGGACTTTTAAAAAATACCGCCTCAGAAAAATAAGTCAGAAGAATCTCTAGAGGTGGGACCAAGACATCAGCAATTTTCCAAAGTGCCCTCCACCTAGTAATTTTAATTGGCAGCCAGGGTTGAGACTCAAGTTCTTGAAGTAAAAAAAAATCTTCCCTGAATCAACATCTCTCAATTTTAATGTATCCTTACAATCAGCATTTAGACATGATAAGACCTCTCCTCTCTTAAAATCAAACAAAAATCCAAACAATAGCAGTAAGAATGACAGCAATAGTAATTGCACATTGCAATCAATATGTGATAATTCAATGGTATACTTCCTTCTCGTCGGGGAATATTACCTTGATTTCTAACGACAAGATTAAGTCTGAGAACTATTGAAATTTTATTAAAGAAATGTCTCCAGTTAAAAAATAGCTTCATTGAAATTCAGGATTTCATCAGCCCCAGAACAGTAAGAATGAAACCTGGTTTTTCTTTTTTATGAGAGGCAGTCAAATATTTCAGATGCCAAAGAAATTATAACATAAACTTAACCTCTTAAATCACCCAGTGAGAATATTTTTCCAATATCGTGAATTGAGTTACAATTAAAATTTTAAATCATACGTGTGGCATTGATTTATTTGCAAAAAAGAAAAATAATGTTATTTCTTTTGTTTGAGAAGAAAAGATTCTAAATTTATCCTGAATATCAAGTAGATTAGCTCTGGCACAGAAATGCATTAACGGACTTGTGCAAGGGTTCCAAAACTGAGGTGTCTCGAATGCCTAGGGTGGCTGGCTCAGCTGTAGACCCGACTCCATTTTGTGACTTCTGCTTCTGCTTTCCTGAGAATGTAACTGTGGCTTCTTCCCATTCATATGCAATTTGGCCTTGCACCTCTGACTGGGTAGAACCAGCAGACTGACTTTTTCCCATTCATATGTTTATGACCTTGGCCTCTGGCTAGGTGGAACCAGCAGACCCTGGACCCCTATCAATCATCCTGTGACCCTCTTGCGAGCACATACCTGTGCAATTATGTAAGCACACCTAATGCAAAATAGCCCTCATTCGTGCTTCTAACCAATCACTGTAAAGCCCACACTTACAATTGTCCCGCCTCCTGCTTAGCTAATCTTGCAACTCCCAATTAGAATGTTGTATTTTACCTCATAAATATGGCTCTGTGACTCCACCATTTTGGAGTTTTGGTTTTCATCATGAGATACGAAGTGTCCCTGGCTGGAGCTGCCTGTGCTCTCAATAAATCTCTTTCCTTTCATTTTAAACAGAGTACACGTCGTCACTTGATGACAGATTAGAAGTCAATTATTGTATTTTCAAAAAAATAATACAATTATAGCATCCTTGGTCTTTGAAGCTTTAGGCACTTCACAACCTTTAGAAATAAGAGTTAATTAGAAGACTAACTTTAAAACTGCTACATTAATACAGGTTTCATCATGTTTTAAAGGAGAATTCTTAGATCGTTTATTAATGTTGCTGCTTTTGAAGAAGCCCTGATGGCTCAGTGGTTAAGCACTAGGCTGCTAACCAAAAAGATCAGCAGTTGGAACCCACCAGCCCCTCCATAGGAGAAAGATGTGGCCTTCCGCTTCCATAAAAATTACAGTCTGATCGGGCAGTTATTGACTCAACGGCAGTGGGTTTCATTGCTTTTGAATAACATGATCACTATAAACCCTTTTTTAACTCTTTGAAATATTTTCAAACCAACAAACGAACTTAATTTGCCTCGGAATTTTAACCATTTTACAGCAAAACAAAAACAAATACAAAAAATTACGTTTAAAAAACAAAGATAGAAAGGAAGATAGGGAAGAAGGTACGAAGGAATGAAGAAAGGGAGGGAGTGGGGGGAAGAGAAGAAGAAAGTCAGAAAAGAAGGAAGGAAGGGACAGAGGGAGGGAAAGAGGAAGGAAGGAAGGAAAAAACAATCCATTTGGATAATTTCAGATCAGTGAGAAAATAATTAAGATAAACAAGTCACTAGAAAGAGAAAATCCAAGTCACCAGGTAGAGTGGAAGGCAAGGGTGAAAAGGGCAAGACCCTTCACTGGAAATGGGATTTATACATGCTAAGTAGTGATTGCCCATGCATTTTCCACTACTTACTTCTCTCTCTAAATGTTGCCTCCCAGGATTTTCTCAGAAGAAACGAGGCCCAGAGAAAAAGTCCTTGGATATTAAAGTTAGGGGTCAGCCAAAATATTGCTGAGTCCTGTCCAATTATTCCTATGTAAAATCTACAATTCAAAAGCCAAACTTTCTCATACAGAACTTCTAATCAGCTCTTTATGTTTTATTCCTAAATGTGAATTGACATCCCAAGATCACCATGGTCAAGAGGAACAAACAATAACAACAATAGCACACATACACCCAAGAATGAATATAAATTAAGAAGGACGGCATGCAACTTTTTAAACAATGTTTACACTGGACTGTGGGACATAAAATGATACTCGTGAAGAGTGTGCTTCTTAGCTCTAGTAGATACATGAGACTAAATGGGCAGCTCCTGTCCAGAGGCGAGATGAGAAGGCAGAGAGGGTCCGGAGCTAGCTGAATAGACATGGAAAATCAGGGATGGAAAGGAGGAGTGTGCTGTCACAGAATAGGGAGAGCAACTAGGGTCACATTACAGTGTGTGTATAAATTTTTGTATGACAGGCTAACTTGAATTGTAAACTTTCACTTAAAGTACAACAATAAAAAAAAGTAAATCATGCACACTTTTATCTTAATACAAAATTGGTTTTCATAGATAGTTCAAAAGTTATTGATTGTTTACTATATGACAGTATTGTAATAAGAAATATAGCTAAACTATCAAAGGTATCAATCACATAGAATTACGCAATTGAAAAAAGGGATAGGTTCTGGTTTACTCAACCCTTAAGATTAACACTTTGGATTTATCAAAAAGAACTGGAAATGTTTCCTTAATTCAGAAACAGTGTTGATTTCTCTTTCAAGGTATGAGTCACGAGTTTTGTGGCTACTGGAGGAGATTTCAAAGGTAATGATTTTTTTTAGGATAAAAACTACAGATACCAGTATTTTCTTCAAAACTCAAAATTATTTACAGAAGTTGAAGTATTATATTCATATAAAATGGTATGATCTAAAAATGCAATTTAATTTCATTAAACTGAATACTTTCTGGTATGCCAAAAAAAAAAAAAAAAAAAAAAGGACGGCATGAAATCCAGATAAAACAAAAAGCAGTATTGAAGAGAAGCCTCCATAAGGCAGTCGTACATTCCGCAAAGGGGGCAAATCCCTTCACCTTGCAGTAGCGGAAGAGAGGGACCCACATGTGTCTATAAAATACTCATTTATTAAAAAATAAAATCAAGAAATGGGTATGCTTGTCCATTTGGAGAGAACATGGATGGCTCTGTCATAGAATCTGGAGAAATAACACTTTCCCAAAAACTAAATAAGTAAAAATGAGACAAATTTCTAACTGGAGGTGAAAAAAGTTGTGCCTAAAAAGGAAGTGTTACCATGACTCACTATACGGCTCTACTCTGAACCATATCTCCAGAATTATAATAGACTAAAGAATATTCACTTTGCCAAAATGGATTAGATCACTATGTTAGGTCTAAGAGAACTGATGAGAAGGAGTTAGAAAATTTGGCCATGCCGCGGTAGGGTAGAGTGAGAGAGCTGAATCTCTACTTTCCATATCCAGTGGATAGTGTTTTAGTTTCTTCCAAATTCAATAAATATGGTCTAAATTTTAAAAATATCAGTCTAAGCAATTCAAAAGAATGTAGGTAAATTGAAGAAGAAACATTTTAAACAGAGGAAACTATTTTTCTAGGAAACAGGGGCTCTGGAGCGTTCCAAGGAAGGAGGGATGGAGAGGGCATCACTGGTTTTCATAACAAGTCTTCTAGTCTCATTTCACTCTTTCAACCTGGATATGTAATGCTTTGATTAAAAGAAGTAATTAGTAGACTACTGTGATCAACAGAACTGAATGCAGCCTTCTTTAGAGAGTTTTATAATTCACAACATTTAATACAGCGATGAGAAGATAAAGTGAAACATTGACAAATCTGATCAATTTGTGTTAATTTTTTGGATCATAAAAAAGGATAACAGCAGTTTAACTAGAAATGTAACAAACAAAACCAAACCCACTGCCATGGAGTCGATTTCAACTCATAGTGACCCTATAGGGTTTCCAAGACCGCAAATCTCTATGGAGGCAGACTGCCACATATTTCTCCCAAGGAGCCGCTGGTAGTTTTGAACCACCAACCTTACAATTAGTAGTCGATCACCTTAACCACTGTGCCACTAGGCCTCCTTTATAGGAATAGGAAATGAATTAAGATAGTGAATTGCCGAATTTTTTTACCTTATTTGTGATATTTGACCCAATACCAGAGAAATATTTATCTTTAGTCAATATTGAACAACAGTGGTATATAACAGCGAAATAAAACAGAGAGCAAGGTCATCTTTAAAATTAGTAAACAAAGAGATTAAAAAATACTACTTTTTTCTGTATGACTCAGAAATGACTACCCAGCATATTAGGAACAATTTTGCTTTTTGCAGAAAAACAACCTATTGTTTTATGATATGACAATGTTTATAAGAGAAGCTCTTTCTCAGAGTCCTATTTAATTATTAGAAATAGAAAGTAAATCAGATCAAAAATGATATTTTGAGATATGGTTTCCCAATGGGAATTAATCAATAGTTTCATTAATCAATAGTTTCTGCCCAGACTTTTCAGTCTCACAAGGTCACAAGTCTTCTGGGACTCGACCCACCTTCAAAAAAAGAGCATAAAAACAGGAGGAATTATTCACGATTGCAGAGTTCAGGTTATCTCTAACTTTTCTTATTTCCTTCTTGAGGACATTGTGTCTTGGAAATCTGGAATTCCTTACATAAAAGACGGTCAAACTACCTCACGTTCTTTTGGAATGTGATAAGTGCCTTGTTTTTCTCCTTTCTGAAACAAGCGGGAACTCTGAACATTATCTTCATAGGACACTCTGCTCCTTATAACTGTCAGGTCAAGTCAGGTGTTTATTTTACAGTGAGTGCTGGAAAACCATCATGAATTCACCAGGTAACTCCAAGGCTCCAGCTACATTTCCACTTTACACAGGAGTGAAAATTTTGCATTCAATCTAGCCCCTGCCAGAGTTCTTGGAGCTTAATACATAGGTAACATTTAGTGAGGATACTATGTGGTAGGCATTTTGTTAAGTGCTTTATATACATGATTTCATTTATTTCTCACAAACATGCTACTAAGATGGTACTATTCTTTCCGCCATTCCAAAAATGAGGAAAATGCAACTGGACCAATGTCAGCCAGCTAGTCAAAGGCTGAGTTAGGATTCAAACACAGTCATTCTAACTCCAGAGTCCAAGCTTTTAACCATTGTACTATAAAAAGAGTTTGATGCAGGACATTTGGGAAAAAACAGACAATTTGAAAGGGCAAAATTAAAATCACCCTGAAATCTGCCATCTGGATATAACCATTGTAACCTGTTGATGGATTTTTGTTCTCGTCTTTATTTATGCTTATGTATAATCTCTCAAAATTGGAATGACACTTTTTAATAGTTTTAATACTACCCTTTTCATTTCAAATAATACAGTAAATATTTCCCATGTCATTAAATGGTCTTGGAAAATATAATTTTAATGACTACAGGAGAATAACATTTTTTGCTGAAATGATCCAAAAAATCACCACAATTCTTTGTGTCACTCAGCATGTGTAGATTTGGTCAAAATGACGGCATTTTTCTTCATTTTAAGGGCTTTTGATTTCCTCCTAAGAGATCAAAATATATCAGAGGAGCTGCACTTTCTCTTATATTCCATATGTAGCCTTTCATTTAAAGCAGTTTCTAAGCAAGATGAAAGCATTTAGCTCGATTCGGGAATCTAACGTCATCTGCAGCTAAAATTCACAAGTTCATAGCCTAAGTGATGGCCCTTCCCCTGTCAAAACAGCAGCTGGAGACTAATTAGAGAACTTCACTAGGGATTGTCTAAGTGGACAGTGGAATTTTCTTCCAAATACAGTTAATGTGTTCCATTCTTCTGACTTTAAAAGTACAAAGGATCCCATCTGGCTATTTTGTCCATCCATACTCCACTGAGAAAGGAGAACTCTGGACACCATGGAGGGATGGATACAGGACCAGAAGGAAGAGTACTTGTTTGTTTAAGACCAAAGGCATCTTGGTTGGCAGCCTTCTGTCCAGAATAGTGGAGAACGGGTTCTTACTCTAAATCTAAGAGTTCCGTTTGAACATTTGTTGCTCATTCATCTCTTTGATCAATATTTCCTCCCTGGAGCTACTTAGTTCTCTATGGGAATGGCGCACAGAATACAATAAAAATCGAGTATTTATTTTGTTTTCCTGTTTATTTTTGCTTCCACTGTGCAGAAAAGATTGTGCCTTATATGAATTTAAGTAAAAATGATTCATTAACAGACCACTGGAGGAAAGGAAACTAAATTATGTTCTCTGCATGTATAATATTATAGCAGTTGGTTAAGGACATCCATAGGGCATTCTAAAAATGCATATGAAACAGCCTGGAGGTGGGGAGTTTGAAGTCGTAAACAACGAGACGGGGAAGAGGCAATCAGCTAGATGTTCAAAAATGCACAACTGGGCAGCCTGATATATAGATGTAGTCGAAATCTTCATGAGATTTTTGTGTGCTCTGAAGTATAATCAAGCTTAAGGAAAAGCAATATATCTTCTTCATACGTGGCATATTCTTAGATACAATAAAAGAAATGAGAATGGCAAGATGCTTGCTTCACATCCTTACAAACTATTGTGGACATAAATTAGATTGGCGATTTCCTCATGATTCCCCCAGACTGGCTGTGTTTTACTACACTCATTTCTTTTGGGGCGTGTGGGTGAGGAGAAATAGCCTTCTTTCCCTTCCCTCAACAGACATATGTTCCAAATGGAAAGAGTCATGTTCTCACATGAACCCACTTTTCTAGATTTTGTCATGACTGGATGAAGAATAGATACTTGTCTCCAGCCAAGCCAATTATAGATCCCTTCCCCCGGCCACAGTGACTGGTCCAACAAGTGGACACAAAAACCATGTTTGGCTAGTCAACATCTTTCCCTCAGTGTTTTCTCATTAAAGCTGGGAACAATGAATGCTTTCCTTTCCGGTGATAAACTTTAAGAAATGAGTTGTTTGTAACCTTACTTCAGGTACACAAAAATGTCAGTTGGAAATGATGAGGTCAACATATAAAAAGAAGTGGAGGCAGAGATGGAAAGGACTTTGACTTGTTAGAGAACTTTTGAAAGGTTAATGAATATATTTTAACTCACTTGAAAGTATATCAATAAATTTGGTGATGAAATAAAGCACTATCATGTAATAAAATAAAAACAAATATAAGAGTCTACATGCAAGACCTAGCTGTGTTAGGCAATACAGTATTGTCTTTTGGGTGGGAGGAATTAAAGGGGAGAAAAAAATCCAATTATCTTGCTTTTCTAATTGTACTTTCCCATTTTGTTACTTGTTTCAAAAGTGACACTAGAATACATTTTTCAATGTATGCAAGATCTTGCATTTTTCTGTTTGGTAAAATCCTAGAAAAACACTGAATATATCTATAAAAAATTAGAATGTATCTAAGCATAAAATGCCTTAAACGATTCTTTCTTTGGATATTTGAAGGACAAAGAACAAAGCAATAATTATTTAAAAGACGGTCATTGGAAGAAGTCTCACAAAGAATTTAAAGCTAACGAGATTCAAAACTATGTAAATTTTTATCTCTGAAAAAGGCTCCTGCTATTGATGTGTAGGCAAATAACCACCAAAACCGAACTTGTTGCCATGGGGTTAATTCCGACTCATGGCGACCCCACGTGTTACAGAGTAGAACTGTTCTATAGCGTTTTCTTGGCTGTAAGCTTTATGGAAGCAGACCGCCAGATCTTTCTTCTGTAGAGTCTCTGGGTGAGTTCAAATCGCCAACCTTTAGGTTAGTAGTCGAGCACAAACCACTTGCACCACCCAGGGACCAATATATGAGTAAACAGCATACCTGTAATTTACAATTAAACCAGCATTTGCTTACCAGTGACCAAGTTCCAGATGCTGTGCTGGGTTTAAGTTACTACAATTGACAAGTGGAGGTCATTTTAACAATTGGTTATTGGCATGTGCTGAATGTATATTTTTTGATACTTTCTGATTTGATATTATGACTAGTAAATAACTATACAACAAATTCTCCCTTGTAGGTACTCATGGCCTAATTAATTATTCGAATTGAGTTATTTGATCAATAAGCATCATTTATGAACTCAGAAAATAGACATTTTGGCAACTTATAATCTAAAATAATATTCAAGTTGCAAAAATGTTATAAGTCCACGTTTTTTCTTGATATCCATGTTGAATTTCTGCACTAAAAAGTTACATTAACATTCTGTCATTCTTATTTGCACCGTGCAAAGCACTTCATATGAATCCTGAATTTTTCACTCTGAGCATCTATTTTCTTTTGGGTAGACTGAAAGGCGAAGATAAAGAATACAAAGAAAACAGAAAAATGGTCTAAAGACAATAAATTTATTTATGTAGTAAAAAAAAAATTATGTAAACCTGAAAAAAAGAAAAACTAGATATATTTATGGAGACCATTATGTGGAGGAAAATTCCAAGAATGGGAATCATAAGGAATATATTTTAGTCCAAATTTTATCGTTAAATAGCTGTGTGATCTTACACAAAATACTGAACTATAGGCTTCATTTTCTTCTCTAATGTGATTTTGAAGATCTATGGTGTTTAAGATCTCTGAGGATCAGAGTTATGACGATTTTATGACGGTGGTAGCAGAGGAGAGATGGGTGAATTTGTACTGAAGAGAACATAGGTTAACTATGAGGGGCTTCCTAGAGGAATAAAATAGCTCTTCTTATTTTAAGAAGTACAGAATAGTAGGAAAGGGATATTTAAAAGGGAAAAAAATGTGTGCAAAAATATCCTAAATAATTAAATAGATAATTAGCCAAAAATCAGTATCTACTAAAGATACATTAATTTTTTTTACATTTGTTTGCATAGATGAGGGAGTCAAAATGTGGAAAATACAATTGCTCACAGAACTGCTGTGAGGCTTAAAATGTTTGAAGGACCTTGGACAAGTTGGTGGTGCACAGTGAGTTTTGAGTAGACTTTACTGGCTGCATCTGTTATCACTACAGAAAATTACTGCTCATGATGTCTGTCTTGGTGATTTAGTGCTGCTAGAACAGAAATACCACAAGTAGGTGGCTTTAACAAACAGAAGTTTATTCTCTCACAGTCTAGGAGATTAGAAGTCCAAATTTAGGGCACGAGCTCCCACAGAAGGCTTTCTCTCTCTGTCGGCTCGGGAGGGAAGGTTCTTGTCATCAATTTTCCCCTGGGTCTAGGAGCTTCTCAGCACAGGGACCCTGAATCCAAAGGACAAGCTTCACACCCGGTGCTTCTTTCTTGGTGGCATGAGGTCCCTCTCCTTTCTGCTCACTTCTGTCTTTTATATCTCAAAAGAGATTGACTCAAGATACAACCTAATCCCGGAGATTGAGTCCTACCTCATTAACATAACTGCCTCTAATCCTGCCCCATCAACATCATAGAGGTTAGGATTTACAACACATAGGAAAATAACATCAGATCACAAAATGGAGGACAATCACACAATACTGTGAATCATGGCCTAACCAAGTTGACACACATTTTTGGGGAACATAATTCAATCTATAACAGTGTCGAAGCCAAATGTCTTTTTTTTCTTGAAAAATGGGAATCTATTCAGTGTTTTCATGTCGGATGGTTTGTTGTTGTTGTTGTTAGTTGCCGTTAAATTAACAGCGAATTGTGTGTCAGAGTAGACCTATGCTCCCTACAGCTTTCAATGACTGATTTTTTCAGAAGTAGATTGCCAGGCCTATCTTCTGAGGTGCCTGTCGGTGGACTCCAACATCCTACTTTTGGTAAGCTGATCTTAAAAATATGTTTAGCAAGCAAGCAGCCATCTAAGACGCATCAACTGGACACAACCCACCTGATGTAAAGCAGAATGAAGAACACCATGGACACAAGGAAGGTATTAGCCAAAGAGACAGAAAGGGCCACATAAACCAGAGACTTCATCAGCCTGAGACAAGAAGAACTAGATGGTGCCTGGCTACCACCAATGACCGCCCTGACAGGGAACACAACAGAGAGTCCTTGACAGAGCGGGAGAAAAGTGGGGCGCAGAACTCAAATTCTAGTAAGAAGACCAGATTTGGTGGTTTGTTTGAGACTGGAGGGACACCAGAAGACATGGCTCCTGGACTCTCTGTTAGCACAGAAATGAAACCATTCCCGAAGCCAACTCTTTAGACAAAGATTAGACTGGACTATAGGACATAAAATGATACTTGTGAAGAGTGTGCCCCTTAGCTCAAGTAGATACATGAGACTAAATGGGCAGCTCCTGTACAGAGGTGAGATGAGAAGGCAGAGAGGGTCAGGAGCTGGTTGAATGGACACGGGAAATCAGGGGCAGAAAGGAAGAGTGTGCTGTCACAGTATAGGGAGAGCAATTAGGGTCACATAACAATGTGTGTATAAATTTTTTCATGAGAGACTAACTTGAATTGTAAACTTTCACTTAAAGCACAACAATTACATATATATACATATATACATATATATGTTTAGCAGCATTGTTGCTTAAACTCTGGAAAAAATAAAAAGAATTAACCACAAACCAGATAACAGTATTTATTATCAATAATTTGCTTTACTGAGTAAATTTTATGCTTCTTCTAAAATAAATGCAGGAACCTTGAAGAGGAAATCACCAAATCAATACCATTTACAATAGCCCCCAAAAAGATAAAA
>NW_004443941.1:9446758-9461133 GCF_000243295.1 Trichechus manatus latirostris | reverse complement strand
CCCTGGTCTCTCCATCACCCCAGAACTAAAATGATTTCCGAGGCCAACTCTTCAGACAGGGATTGGACTGGACTGTGGGACATAAAGTGATACTCGTGAAGAATGTGCCTCTTAGACAAGTAGATATGAGACCAAAGGGGCGGCTTCTGTCCAGAGGTTAGAGGGGAAGGCAGAGAGAGTAAGGAGCTGGTTGAATGTTCATGGGGAATCAGGGGCGAAAGGGAGGAGTGTGCTGTTGCAGAATGGCGTGAGCGGTTGGGGTCTCATAACAATGTATGCTAAGAAAAAGAAAATTCTGTATGAGAGACTAACTTGAAAAGTAAACTTCATTTAATTACATCAATAAAAAAAATAAAATAAAATAAATGCAGGGAGGGCCAGTGAAAAAGAGGAAGACCTTCAATGAGATGGATTGACACAGTGGCTGCAACAATGGGTTCACACATAGCAATGATTGTGAGGATGATGCCGAGCAGTGTTTTGTTCTGTTGTATGTAGGGTAGCTATGAGTCAGAATCAACATGTAGTCATACAGACGAGACTGTGTAAATCATTTGCCAATAAGCAAATTATTACACTCATTTAATAATCTTGGTCCCAGCCTGCTCTTTTTCTTTTTCTTTTTTTTGAGTGGAGTTTAGTTATGTGACCCTAACTGCTCTCCCTATACTGTGACAGCACACTCCTCCTTTCCACCGTTGATTTCCCGTGTCCATTCAACCAGCTCCTAACCCTCTCTGCCTTCTCATCTCGCCTCTGGACAGGAGCTGCCGATTTAGTCTCATGTATCTACTTGAGCTAAGGGGCACACTCTTCACGAGTATCATTTTATGTCTCTTCACGAGTATCATTTTATATCATTTTCTTTCTGACATACTTGTTTTATCTCACATAGCACTTTTGCAGTGGACTCGGGGGAGATGGAAATCTTCCTATATTTTCTAATCATCCAGTTTTTAGTTACACTGTCTTGCCGTGGGGCCCTTTGCGTGTCACTCCATGCTATGTTTGGTCACCACACATATTCCTTTCCGTGTCCTAATTTTGGATAGATTTTATTATTTAGATAATTTATTTAAGTACGGGACTTAGGCAGGCTTATTCAATCTCCCTGGAACTACAGCCTTCATTGAATGGCTGCAGAGCTAACAAACTCCCTGGTCACCTCTGTTTTTCTGGCCTTACTACTGCTTATGCTTAAATATGAGTGAATTACTGCACACCAGTCAGGCAGCCTCATAGAAAATGTCAGTAAATCTACAAAAATCCAGGGTTTTGTGCCTGCAGGCTTAAAGATGAGATGTGCACTGTGGTTATAATATGTGGCTATCCAAATTTATATTAATGAAAATTAAATAAATGTATAAACACAATTCCCCTGCCATACTAGTCACATTCAAGTGCTCGATAGTTACATGTGACTAGCGGCTCTTATTGGACATGATGTCATTGCAGAAAACTCTACTGGACACCTCTAGATCTAGATCACGGTGAATGCAGTATGGTACCAGCCATCTTGCAAGATCTTTTCTTTTTAAAGAGTTAACCATTCTCTCCTAGCAACATACAATCTTTCTAGAAAGGTTCTTGCCTAATATTGCACTCCACTTAGTAATATATTATAAATAAATGTTAAATTACATGAATCAATATTTCATAGCCCTCTAACTTGTACGCAAGCACATGGGTCAAAAAAAATATATTAAAAAGAGAGCCAGAAGCATAATGTCTCCAAAAGTTTCTATTAATGTAATCATGGTAAAAATAACCAAGCCATCAGTAATTAACTTGGCATTAACAAATGTAAAAGTCACATTATAAATGAAAATGTGAAGATGCTAGAGCCAGAATCCCGGACGGCCTAATAAAAGGGACAAGAATATGAAGCAAGCAAAAATGAGAAAAGCACTGAACATTTAGGTGTGAGCTGCATCATGAAAAGTGTTTTCCTAATTAGCTGCAAAAAGACAAAAATAATCACAAACATTTATTTAAAATTGTAACAGAGAGACCATCGTCTTTCAAGTAAAAAAAGGCATGGCCTGCTCAATGTCATTAGTGATTACTAAAAAAAAAAACGAAACCCGTTGTCTGGTGCATACTACAACATGGATGAACCTTGAAAACGGTATGCTAAGAGAAATGTCAGATAAAGGACAAATACTGTATGGTTTATATGAAATATCTAGAATACACAAATGCAGACAGACAAAAATAGATTAGAGATTGCCAGGGGCTGGGGGCAGGGGGCATAGGACTTATCGCTTCATGGGTACAAAGTTTCTATTTGAGGTGATAAAAAAGTTTTGGAAAAGGTGGTGATGGTTGTGGATGTAATTAATATCACTGAATTATACACTTAAAAATGGTTAAAATGGAAAATTTTATGTTACATAAATTTTACCACAATAAACTTTTCAAACAGTAAAAAAAGAAGTATGGCAATTGAAAACTAGTATTTTGCTTCCTTTATTATTAATTTGAAAGTATTCAAAATAGCATTGGTATTATCTTTTTCTAGTGTGCTAAATATTTTTAAACTTAGTGAGCATAAATAGTATGGTAGATTAAAAACAAGAATTTGGCACCGCTTATTGTTAATTTTGAGTTTCTGAGTGATGCAAACGTTTAAGTGCTTGACTGCTAACCCAAAGGTTGACAATTCAAACCCACTTAGAGGTGACTGGGAAGACAGGACTGGCCATCTATTTCTGAAAGTTCGCAGGCTTGAAAATCTTATGTAGCACAGCTGTACTCTGCACAGATGGGGCTTCCATAAGTCAGAATCAACTCCACGGCAATGGGTTTCATTTTGTTTCATTATTAATTTAAAATTGGTAAGATGACACTGATATTTTCTTGATCTAATGCACTGCTTTAAAATCTTAGCATAAAATATTTAACTATTACCTTATGTTTCTGAATGTTGAATTATCCTCTGAATGGCTATTTATTCATTTATCTATTCATTTATATACTCATTCACTAAACAAATACTTCCGATCCCCTAAAATTGGTCATGTTCTGCTCAGTCCTGGGAGTCCAACAGTGAGATGCAGACCCACCTCAGAGAACTTACAGTGCACGGCGAAAGACTGACACTAATTAAACAACCACTACTGAATTTACAATTATAAAATGTGAACAAATGGGTCTTTGAGGGCAAGCTCAAAATAAACTGAGAGGAAAGGGAAGGTTTTCCTGAGAAGAGACTCTTGATATCAATACTTAAGGTTGTGCAAAGATGTTCTTGTTGAGGAAAGAATATGTCAGACAAGGGAATAAACTGAAAGAAGGCTGCTATAATGGGCACCCGGGATACAAAGGCGAGCCTGGTGCCAGGTGATGCTGGAGAGACAGGAGTTGATCAAATGGTACAGGACCTCCTAGATGATGTTAAGAATTTTTTATCTTTATCTTAAGCACAATTCGAAGCCATCAAGAAGTTTTAAGCAAGTAGGAAAACAAAATGATCAAAGTAGGGTCTTGAGAAGATGAGTCTTGTTGCAATATGGAGAACCAGTAACAGGGCAGTAATATGGATGTGGGAGAACATTTTGGAAACAGTTTTGTAGTCCACATGAGACGTGACAGCAGTTTGGACTAGGGTACAGGCAGTGAAAATACAGAGAGGTGGATGAGGTTCAGAGATTTAAGAAGTGAAAAGGAAACTAATACAAACTAACATTTAAATATGGAGTATAAAAGGACACAGGGATAATAGAGATGACCTTAATTCCTGGTTTATAGAACTGAATGGATTGGGTGCTAGTATGGATTGAATTTGTCCCCAAAAAGAGACACCTTGAAGTCCTAATCCCTGTACCTGTGAATGTGAACTTGTTTGGGGAAATAGAGTCTTTCTTTGAAAATATTATCAGTTAAGTCATACTGGAGTAGGGTAGATCCTAGTGCTTAGCCCTTCTGTGTGGTGTCTTATAAATGGAGAGAACAGACATGGAAATAGAGACACACAAAGGGAAGAAGACACTGTGTGAGGATCACTCCACAAGCCAAGGAACACCAAGGCTACTACAAGCTGAAAGACACAAGGAAGGATCTTCCACTAGTGCCAAGTGAAAGAGAACATAGCCCTGCTGAAGCCCTGGATTTGAACTTCTAGCCTCCAGAAATATTAATGTCTGTTCTTTAAACCCACTCATTCTATAGTATTTTGTTACGGCAGCTCTAAAAAACTAAGACAGGTGTCATTTTCTGAGATAGGAGATGATGAAAGGATTCTAATGGGATTAATATGAGTTTCAATTGGACATGATTTTAAGGACGATTTGAATTATACCATGACATTATGTAAACACTTGGTTATGTGGGTGTTGACCTGAAAGGGTAGGTCTTAGCCGGAGATATATATTTGAGAGTCAGAAGTATATGATAAAATAATGTCATAGCCAACAATTGGGGTAGAAAGATTGACAATATCAAGTGAGAAAGGAAGAAGATATAGAGAAGAAAAGAGAAGATCTCCAAATTTATCACAATGCCAACAACTAATAGCCAGATAAAAGAAGATGGGCCTGTGCATTGGAACGAGGATGAGCCTTCAGAGAGACAGGAGGAAATCCAGAAGGGAAGAGTCTTGTACTCAAAGGGAGAAAGAGTTTCAAGGGCAAAAGGTGGCCAACAGTGTTAAAATCTCCCAAGACTTAAGGACAAAAAAGCATTCCTTGGATATGGTGACATAAAAATTATTAGTGACCTTGGTAAGAACTTTATCAGCAAAGATATGGAAGCAGAAGCCAGACTGAAGTGGGAGGTGAGGATTCCATGCACATGGTCAACTCATCTATGAAATTTGACTCTAAATGGGGCTAAGGGAGTTAAGGCAGTAGATACAGGAGGCTGTGTCTTCTGAGGAAGGGCTGTGTGTATTCTGTATATGTGTTTAGACAGGGAAGAATGAGCATGTCTGAATGTCAGTGAGAGAAGTCAGGTGAAAGGTAGCAGTTGAGTATATAAGAGAGTAGTAGTCTGGAAGTGGAAATGGGAATATAACCACGCAATTAAGCTCATTCACTCTCTTAAGAATAAGCATGTTTATACGTTTGACCCTTTCTATACCTACTACATCGTATAATAGGCAGGGGGGAAAAGTAATATATCTATTCATTCACATGAGAAAATGAGGCTCAGGGTGTTACACAATTAGTGACAAAACCCTAGGTCTCCAGACTTCCAGGTCAATACTCTTGAATGGTGTAGAAAAACCAAAACCAAACCGTTGCCATAGAGTGGATTCCAACTCATAGCAACCTTATAGGACAGAGTAGAACTGCCTCATAGGGTTTCCAAGCAGCAGCTGGTGGATTCAAACTGCCAGCCTTTTGGTTAGCAGCCGATCTCTTAACCACTGCACCACCAAGGCTCCTCATGGTGTAGGGTACAGTTGAAGTACAAGAGTTCAATGAAAACATTGTCAGAGAAAAAATGGAAACCTTGAGTTGAGACAGATTTGGTTCCTTGCCTTAAAAGGGAGAAAAGAGAAAAATCAGAACATACAGTTAGAAAATAAAAAGTCTATATCAGCATACCAGCCTACTGTGATATACTTTAAAAAGTATTCCAAAAGAAATCATTCTGAAGCTCTAGGAGCAATACATGTTGTTTTCTTAAGGTCTTTGTTTCTGAAATCCTCTCTTAGGTAGCAAGGCCAAACGCTCCTGGTGTTATAACATGAAAATTATCAAGCACAGTTTGCTGCAGTTGGCCTTGGCTGACTATTTCCCACTTTACATATTATATTCTTTTACAATCTAATTAATAACATTACCGAACCCAAGCATTTGCACGACTGAAAGTACCATTTCAACTTTTCTAGGTCTTCACAATGCAGCTTTATTAATAATTCACAATGTTGTGCTAAATAATGAAAGCCTCTGCCAAAGTGTCTGTCATGTTGTCCTGTCCAGACCCTTCCTGAGACTTGGCCTTGTTTGTTGTACACAAATGCTGTTGGCAGAACTCCAAGGAAAACATGTTCCTGCCAGTCAAACCCCAGGAGGTGGGGGCAACCTGCTGATGGATCCACATTGCAAATGCAATTCTGCAAAACATAAAACTCCATGATAAATGTTTCCTAAAACAAAACGTGGTGGTCCAATATTTAAATGTAAATAAAAATGAATTAACTACTCCATCCATCATAAGTGTTTAAAAAAAAAAAAGGCTGAAATTTTTATTGAGGAGAGGGAAAGTATACATAGAAAATGTTTATCACCCACTAGGATCAGGACTATACATGCCGTATTATTTTATCTTCCTTAATATATGCAGAGCATCGGTGGCTAATTAATTAGGAGAGGAGATTAAATTAAAGGAAGTGCGTATTTCTTTTTCCAGAATAGTAGTTCCTTAGGCAGAGGTTTTCAAACCTGGCTATACATCATAATCACCTGGGGAGCATTTTAAAAATTCCGGTGTTCTGATTTCTCCAGCAGAGAACCTGATTTAATGAATATGAGTGTGGCGAGTATCAGAATTCTTTCCCTTTTTTTCTATCTCTCTTTCCTTCCTTCCTCCCTCCCTGCCTTCCTTCCTCCCTCCCTGCCTTCCTTCCTCCCTCCCTCTCTTCCTTCTTTTATTCCTTCCCCCCTTTCTCTCTTCCTCCCTCCCTCCCCCTTCTGGTTCTTTCTTTCATTCATTTTTTTCTTCTCTCTCACCCTCCCTCTCTCTCTCTCTTTTATCTATCTAATGTGATTGAAATTGCCACCTTAGATCTACTTCTCCAAAAAGTACATTAACAAGAGGTAAACAAACGTAACAGGCTTTATTGCTTCCTGGATGTTACCTAAGTCAAGTGGCTGACTGGATATTTATCTAGCTAAATCAGTGCAACATAAACTTGCCAATTGAGAAGAAAGTTAGGACTCTGATGCAGGTTGGATTCTCTTACTGATTGAGTTAAAAGTCCTCACTTCATGAAGGTATGAATTTGGAACTTTGATGAGGAAATGATTCTCTGTCAGCTAGGCAAACTTCACTTCCACATATTTCCAGTATTTATACATACAAGACTTGAAGTCAGGATTATTATAAATAAGAACACTGGAATTGTCACTCTTCTTTCTAGGATGAATGTACTTCAGATCCTTGTCAATAGTCTCACAACTGCTCTCCAAATTCCAAGTGCTTAGATCCTAAATAATATTCCCCTACCACCCTGAGGGATCAAGCACCAAGCTTTCCCCAGGGCTACTCTGGATCAGCACGTGCATTCTCTAATGTGTCAACTCTTGATTTTTATGGTGCCACTCATTCTTTTAGAATTCCAAGACAGAAAATTCTTTTTTTAATTATGTCATCTTCTTTACTCACCAGAACTAATGTAATCAAATCTTATTATATCTTCATAAGAAATATCTCCTAGATTCTCCAGTTGCTTCCCATTACCAAGACCTCAAGTAGAATCCCATCACTTTGTTGGGCATACCGCATTTATCCTGCATAGTACAGGAGGCAGCATTTTAAAATGCAAATTTCCCCATGTTCTCCTTTTCAAGAATATATAATTGCTCTATATCCTTGATAGACAAATTCTAAATCCCAGTACACTCTTTTTTATCATGTAGAGAAAGTTAAATGGTGTCTCAACTTCTTTCACGAACATTTACTTGATTGATGTCACTGAAAAATGCCCAAAGGACTAACAAGTGCATTTAGCTACTTCAAGTCTGAAGTCCATATTTTATCCCCTATTCTATAATATTGTAATGCAGATAGTAGAAAGAACATAGGTATTGGAGTGAGATCCATCTAGGTTCAAATGCTGGCTTTGTGGCTTACTGTGTAACCATGAGCAGATTTCTAAGATTTTTTGTCTTCAGTTTGCTCATTGTAAAATAAAGGCTAATCAAATGCAACTTGAGGGGTTGATGTAAGAGTTCTATGGAAAAAAATTCCCTATCTATCTATCTATCCATCCATCCATCAATCTATCATCTATATCTACTATACCATCATGGCTTGTACATAAAACAAAAACCAAACTCGTTGCTGTGGAGTCAGTTCCGACTCATAGCGACCCTATAGGACAGATTAGAACTGCCCCAGAGGGTTTCCAGGGAGCAGTTGGTGGATTTGAACAGCCAACCTTTTGGTTAACAGCTGAGTTCTTTAACCACTACACCACCTGGATTCAATAAATAGAAGCTCTTGTTGCTTATTTTTTCTTTCTTTCTTCTTCTTTTTTTTTTGGTTTCATGTTTGTTAACATGCTTTTAATAAACAAATTCTCTTTTCTCTACAGTGAAAATCCTGCACCTGGAAGAAGATGGCAGCCGTTCTTCAAAGGGGTTAACTTCTTTTTGTAAGATTCAGCAGCTGATGGCTGAGGGGTTATTTCTTCTTGTTTGTAGCAGAAGTTTAAACCAAAGAAAACATCAAAACCCAGCCTGGCTTTGTTTAGTATATGTCATAACTTAAAGATTCAAAGGCTCTCTGCCTTCTAGCTTCCAAGTGAAAGGGTTGTTTGTGGTGTCTAGAGGTAAGAACAAAATTTGCTAATTAGAAGTTGAAAAACTTAATCAACCGGCCTGTGTTGTTAGCCTTTGATAACTGTCAAAAGGAGGGGCTTTGCATTTGCCTAGACACATAAAAAAGGCAATTTGTTAAAACTGCGGAAGAGCAGCAAAGGCTGCCTGTTGTTCTGCTTTGAATCTTCTGTGCTAGAAAGAGAGGCTGTTTACCAGCTCACTGGTTATCACATTTTTGGTACAAATGGGGAACCTGAAAAGACAAATTTCTTTAGGCTTGCAATGATTCATATGATTTCATGTTCCTCCTCCCAATCAAACACCACCTGGGGCAGATTCTTTGGTTCTCAGATAGGAGGACAGAGCCTGTCTGTAATGGGGATGGAATTTTTACTACCACTAGGGCCCTTCTCATTTTCCCTACGGCAGGACCTCTGAGAAATCTGGACAGACAAGGAGAGGAGGGTCAGCAAGCGAAAAGAGCAGAATGTGAAAAAGTGGGCAGAGAAACCACAGATGAGTTGATAATTTTATTTTATTCACCTGGATATTGGAAGGTACATGTTTTAGTCACTTAAACTGAGTTGCTGAAGAGCTTTCAAACTGCACGGGGGTGAAATCAGTAAAACCCCTGAATTTGAGATTCTAATTCTGAAGATGCTCTGGTTCTGGGAGCAGGTGCTGGGGAGCTGTGGGGACTGTCTCCTTGACTGTCCTGCATCTTATCTGTAATGTATGCTAAAGCTCACTCTCCATATTATTACTCGCCTAAATCAAGCATATAAACGCCGTTCAGGAGTCAGAGCCACTAGGCAGTCTGCGTGCAGTTTACAGGGGGGAGACCAGAGGTGAGAGCCCCAGCAGGGCTGAGCCTGCTAATGAAGCGTGGCTTTGAACCCCTGATGAGGGGCTGCCCAAAGCACATCTGGCAGAGCACGACCTGCCTGGAGAGGAGTATCAGCAGCTTCAGGAATGCCAAGCTTGCCCAAATTAGGTCTTAAGTCCACCCTCAGTACCAATATTGTATAAGCCAAATGTAACTTGTGAATATGAATATCTCATCATTTCACAGACGAAATAACCCCTCTCCAATTAGATACTTTTGTTGAAATAAAGAGTGGCACCCACCCTCCAGGAGACCTGGTGGCGCAGTGGTTTGAGCATTTGACTGCTATCCAAAAAGTCAGCAGTTTGAATCCACCAGCTGCTCCTTGGAAACCCGATGGGGCAGTTCTACTCTGTCCTATAGGGTCCCTACGAGTCGGAATCGACTCAATGGCAATGGTTACCTACCCTCCAAGGAGCTCTGGTGGTGCAAATGTTAAGTGCTCAGTTGCTAACTGAATGGTTGGTGATTTGAACCTACCCAGCAGCTGGGTGGGTTAAGAACTGGCAATCTGATCCCATAAGATTACAGACTAGAAAACCTTAAGGGGTAGTTCGACTCTTGTCACTTGAGGTCACTATGAGTCAAATTAGAATTGTTGGTACCTAACAACAACAACACCTATCCTCCAGCAGCATTACGGTGCTGAATGAGAAAACCTAGGGAATATTATGTTCTACCTTGCAGAGAATTCTTGTTTGTCTTTGTTTTTCCCAAAGCCTTATATCAGCTAATACAAGAGTTTTACTCTTTCCAAACTTATCTGGAGGCTGATATCACCTAGATTCTCAGAGGAACATATATTTATTGGGCATCTACTATAGGCTATGTGCCCTGTTGGGAAGATGGAGGGGAAAAAAGACATAGCTTTACACTCAATGAGCCTATAGAAAAGATGAATGAAATCAAATTTATTAATAATAACAGCAAAACCTAGGGACTATCTGGAATATCTATGCCAAGGATTAAGGTCAGATTTAGCAAGTAAAAATACTAGACAGATTTACACTCCAGGCAGACAATGATTATTTTTTAGTCCTGAATATTTCACAGGACATATTTATACTAAAAAATAATTTGTTGTTTATCTGAAATTCAGACTTAACTGAAAGTTCAGTATTTATCTGGCAATCTTACCAAAGAACAGTTTTCAAACTTTTGCTTAGTACAAATTAGACATGAAAGTAACTACAAAAGTATGATTGATAGAGGAGAAAGACAGGAAAGAAACGTAGGATCCACTCAGTACTAAAGAGATCAACTGAATCCAATAAAAATGGTTAAGAAAATTAACAACTGAGTGGATGTGAAACTAATTCCACATTACAATCTTAGCCTGGAATCCCTAATTGCCAAGGCAATCAGAACGCTGCTATATATAATAGGCTGAGCATATTCCTGTGCATGACTAGGGGAGAATTTTCCTGGAAGTTTGCACTGCCCAGTCCCAGTCTCTGGATGGGAATCTCTGACCACTAGGCATTCCTGTAGCTGGCCCATTTGTTCAACTTGTAATTTCAGCCTGCCAATTAAGTAAAATTGCCTCCCCCCTCTTTTGTTTTTTTAAATAATGAGTGACTTTACAACTCTAAAAATGCTATTAAGAGTTTAGAGATGATGAACCAATCAAAACCCATAGCATTAACATTCTTGGATAATCTGTTGGTGCTATCCGGCTGCCAACCAAAAGGTCAGCAGTTCAAACCTACCAGCCGCTCCATAGGAGAAGATGTGGCATTCTGCTTCCATAAAGATTTACAGCCTTGGAAACCCTATTGAGCAGTTCTACTCTGTCCTCTAGGTTTGCCATGAGTTGGAATTGACGTGAAGTCAATGTGGTTTGGTTTGGTTTTGGACTGTAACAAAATACCACAAAGTTGGCGGCTTTAAAGAACAGCAGTTTATTACCTCAAAGGGCTGGAAGCTAGAAGTACAAATTATTTTGGTCATGTTGATTCCTTCTGAGGTTTTGGCAAGAGGAACTCTTCCATGCTGCTCCCTCTGCTAGTTTCTGTTGGCTTCACAAAGTGTCAGTCTTCCCCTTCTGTGCGACTCTTTCTCCTTGTCCGTTTTCCCATTTTATAAGACACCACACAAAAGGAGTAAGGATTAGGGCCCATCCTACTTTGGTACGACTTAATTGATAGGATCTTCAAAGAAAGACTCTATTTCCCCAAACAAGGTCTTATTTGCAACTACAGGAGTTAGGACTTCAACATATCTTTTTAGGGGACACAATTCAATCCACAACAGCTGGTAAATATGAATATCATTTCAAATGGAAAAAAAATGCCCATTGGAAAATAATTTGAAAAGAGCATGTTCCTTTTTGGTGAATAACAAGAAGTTCAATATTCTTCAGTTATAAAGCACAAAGAGACAGGAAGTGGTGGTAGATGAGAATGAACAGGGAGGTAGAAGCTATATAATGAGGAAGATTGCATAATAGAAGATAATTATTTGGATGTTATCTTTTTGGAAATGTGGAGACATTGGAAAATGTCAGTTATGGGAAACTGTGTTTTAAGATTAGAAAGAACTTTCTGACAAAAATTGCACAGGCCAGGGGAAGTCAGGCTAGAAGCGGAGAGATTGGGAAAGAAATATTGCAAAAGATCTAGAGAATGAAGAAGACCTGAAATGGCAGTCTAGGATAATCTCTTCCTCCTTTGACCCATGATGCTTAATATCTATAATAAATTTACACTTAGATTAACTTTATACTGTCATTTATAAAGATTATATTTAAGAAAATATCCAACATCTTTAGCTTTAAACCTGACTTTGTTAAGATCACAACAATCCTTATGCTCATTTTGTAGACTGTGTCAAGGTCCAGCATGAGAGTTTGGGATGTCTTATTTCTGGGGAAATACATTATATGTGATTATTTAATACCTAGTAGAAGTGACATTTACATAGCAAACTCAAGTTTCTTTTAACATCTAAAATAATTCTGATCACATTTTCCCATTGTGAGAAAACATATTTAAAGACTCAAATGTGAATTCTATTACACAGCATGAAAAAAAAGTTCCAATTTTAAATTTAGCTGGAGCATCAGATTAAAAGCCTTCCTGTAAAAGCATATGCTATATACTAAAACTACTGCAACAGATCACCACATCTTGAGGGTAAAGGATGAGTCTTCAGAGAATAACTGGTTGAACAGTTGGCCATATGTTTCCCTACGTAAAGTTAAGGCCAAAGCTAAAGTGAAAATCCAAAAAATGTTGGACAGGTAGGGCAAATTGCATCATTCAATTTACTTTAATTCACTAGATTGTTAAGGTAAATTTTAAAAATTGGCGAATTTATCCATCATTTACTAAGTACAGCGTTTTGTGTTAGGTGTAGGGAATATACTTAAAAAAAAACACACACATACATACCTCAATTTAGAGAACATCTTAAGAATAGATTTGACACATTGAACACCAATAGTCAAAGACCAGATGAGTTGTGGGATGACATCAAGGACATCACACATGAAGAAAGCAAAAGGTCATTAAAAGAATAGGAAAGAAAGAAAAGACCAAAATGGATGTCAGAAGATACTCTGAAACCTGTTCTTGAACATAGAGTAGCTAAAGTGAACAAAAGAATGATGAAGTAAAAGAGCTAAACAGAAGATTTCAAAGGATGGCTCAAGAAGGCAAAGTCAAATATTATAATGAAACGTGCAAAGACCTTGTCTTAGGCTGGGTTCTCTAGAGAAGCAAAACCAGTGAAGCATACACACACACACACACACACACACACACACACATATAAAGAGAGAGAAAGATTTATCTCAACAAAATGGCTCATGTGGTTGTAGAGGCTGGAAAGCCCCAAGTCCGTGGGTCAGGCTGAAGGCTGAATGCTTCTCCTGACTCACATGGCTGCAGGGGCTAATGAACCCAAGATCGACAGGTCAGATGGCAGGCCACTGCCTCATAGTTTGCAGAGGTCAATGAATCCAAGATGGGCACGTAAGACAACAGCCTGCTGGCTCACAGTCTCCAGAAGCTGATGAATCCCAAGACTGGCAGACAATACAGCAGGCAGCTGGCTCAAGTACCAAGAACTGAAGGTCAGATGATGACAAGTCAGATGCAGGATCCAGAGCAAGCAAGAGAGCTTTGCCAGAATGTCTATATATATATACACATATGATGCAGGCCACACCCCTGAGGGAACTCCTCTTATAACTGATTAGCTGATCACATCAGATCCCATGGAGGATGACTACATCATTACATAACTACCAAATTACATCACTACAAAACTGCCAAACTAAATCATTACATAACTGTCAAACCACTGAGAATCATGGCCCAACCAAGTTGACACACAACCTTAACCATCGCAGTCCATTCGTTGTCAACTTGGCACCTATACACATCTCCCTGAACCATACACAATCTCTAAAGACAATCACAAAGTCATACTTTTGCCTATCATGATACAACTAACATGCATACAATCAAAAATGCGTTATCCTCATTTACATCTTATACTTTACAAGTGAAGAGAACAAAAATATTTGATGCACACATACAAGGAAGAAATACTCGTAACAATTACAGTCCTCATTTCTGCAGCTGGTCATGTGGTCATATCTGACATTTAAAACTACCTTCTTCTACCACCCATTCTGTATTCCCTTTACCCTTAGCAAGCATTTCAGCTGGTCATGGTTCTTTGCCTGGTGGGGTAACCCAAACCTTCATTCCTAAAGTTTCTGGGCCATGAGTAGTCATGTCAGAATTGGGATGCTGTAGATTTCCATTTACTTTAATCACAGGGCATGGTAGTACTAAGAGATGCCCTAAGGGATCTCCTGCATTCCAGACTGTCATGGATTGAATTGTGTCCCCCAAAAAATGTGGGTAGCAACTTGGCTAGGTCATGATTCCCAGTATTGTATGATTGTGTTATCTGATGTGATTTCCTTATGTGTTGTAAACTCTACTGCTATGATGAGATTATATGTGATCTCCTCATGTGTTATAAAT
>NW_004443941.1:9389071-9446223 GCF_000243295.1 Trichechus manatus latirostris | reverse complement strand
CGAACCTGGGATTTGTCAATCTGCACAGCCTGTGAGTGGGAGCCCTGCTCTCCGACTTTCCGATCTTGGGCTTGCCAGCTTCTGCAGCTGTGTGACTTGGGAGAGGCCTCTACCCTGATCCACGGACTTGGGACGTTCTAGCCTCTACAATCGCGTGAGCTGTTTCCTTGATATAATCTCTCTCTTTATATATATTTATCCACTTTACTGGTTTTGCTTCTCTAGAGAACCCAGCCTAAGACACAGACATACTCTTCTTTACTTTCATTATGTAACATCAATCCAATTTCCTCTTGGTAATCAGGATCAATCACACCAGTTGCTGCAATATGCAGATGACACAGCCTTGCTTGCTGAAAGTGAAGAGGACTTGAAGCACTTACTGATGAAGACCAAAGACTACAGTCTTCAGTATGGATTACACCTCAACATAAAGAAAACAAAAATCTTCACAACTGGACCAGTAAAATCATGATAAATGGAGAAAATATTGAAGATGTTAAGGATTTCATTTTACTTGGATTCTCAATCAACTCCCATGAAAGCAGCAGTCATGAAATCAAATGACTTATTGCATTGGGCAAATCGGTTAAAAAAGACCGCTTTAAAGTGTTAAAAAGTAAAGATATCCCTTTGAGGATTAAGGTGCTCCAGACCCATGACATGGTATTTTCAACTACCTCATAGGCATGCAAAAGCTGGACAATGAATAAGGAAGACTGAAGAACAATTGATGCCTTTGAATTTTAGTGATGGTGAAGAATATCGAATATAGCATGGACTGCCAGAAGAATGAACAAATCTGTCTTGGAAAAAGTACAGCCAGAATGTTCCTTAGAATCTAGGATGGTGAGACTTCCTCTCACATACTTTGGAGGTGTTATCAGGAGGGACCAGTCCCTGGAGAAGGACATCATGCTTGGTAAAGCAGAGGGTCAGTAGGAAAGAGGAAGAGCCTCAATGAGATGGATTGACATAGTGGCTGAAACATTGGGCTTAAACACAGCAATGACTTTGAGGATGGTGCAGGACTGGGTGGTGTTTTGTTTTGTTGTACATTGGGTCACTATGAGCAGGAACTGACTCAACAACAACTAACAACAAAACTTCACATATACAATGATAATAGTTCTAATCAATTTTAATAGTTCAAAGGAGAAACAGATATTTTCCTACATAGTTTGGGGAAGGTTAAACCAAAAACCAAACGTTACTGTCGAGTCAATTCTGACTCTTGGTGACTTCCTGTGTTACGGAGTAGAACTGAGCTCCACAGGGCTTTCTTGGTTGTAATCTTACAGAAGTAGACTTCCAAGCCTTTTTTTCATGGCACTGCTGGGTGAGTTTGAACTGCCGACCTTTCAGTTAGCAGCTGAGGGCAAACTGTACCACAAAAAGTCTGCTTTGCCAAAAGTAGAGAAGTCTGGTATGGAATCAACATGGTGGTATTAAAATTGTGATGATTCTCCAGAACTCCTGGCCATCTGCTTGTTCTTCAGAACTCACATGACCCTCTGTCTACCATTAGTTTTCTTATGCACTCCAGAATGTATTAACCCTTATGTGACACATAAAGAATGATGCTCAAACCCAGTGTAGGTAAACAGAAGGCAACTCCTGTAAAACATTCAACAGTTGTATCCAAGTCTCTCATTTCTGCTTCCTAACGATAATGCACCTGAGAAGGTGATACAATCTTTCTTTCTAAATACTGGTCCCTGTGTATTCCATGAATTCATTGTCTCAGTGAAATTCCACACGTGTGCTTCCTCTTAACCAACTACAAATCTAGACCCTGGCTCCTCACTCAAGCATGAATTGTACGTCTACCCTGTTGCATGTGTACTTCTTGTTTGAGTGCCATTTTTGTTTCTCCTTCTCAGAGTCTAAACATTGCCGTTTTCTTGTAGTTGACCTTATACAAAACAGGACCTTATCCTCAAAACTCTAGTCTCTATTTCTACGTGAACCAACCTTCATGTAACTTTTTGTTATAACAATAATAATATTAACTATACCATTGATAATTAATAGATAACGCTAATGGTATTATTTTATGACATACTGAATGTTATAGTTGACCTGCTTAATACAATTTCTAGTAACTACTCTTTCATCCTTTACTATTTTCTAGCAGGCTAGAAGGAGTTGGAATGTAAAGCATCATTTCTATTAGAAAAGAGTTTAAATCTTCCTTTCTGTTGGTTGATGCAATTTATGCAAAGAGTAAGTTTGATACATAGAAGCTTACTTCTTTTGAGCGAGAGTAGAATCAGTAAGAAAGGCTCACCATGTCAAAGAATCACGGGATGTTTGCAACTAGAACGGAACTAAGAACCATCTAATTCAACCTATTCCTTTCACAGATGAAAAAATTTATACTTAGATCAGGGATGGCAAACTACAACCTGTGGACCAAATTCTGCCACCCATGTTCTTGTAAATAAAGTTTTATTGTAACACAACCATATCCATTCGTTTATGGATTGTCTAAGACTTTTTTTTTTCTACAATGGTGGAGTTGAGAGTAGTTTTGATAGAGACTACATAGCCCACAAAGCCTAAAATATTTATTTACCATCTGGTTCTTTGAAGAAAAAGTTTTCCAACTTCTGGTTTAGATATCACATATGATCTGCCCATAATCACACTGCAAATTAGTGGAAAAATTAGCCTAACGTGTATATTTTCTGACTCTTATTCTTACACTCTTTCTATTCAACCATATTGTCTCACTACATCCAATATTTTAGTGAAGAAATTGAAGACTATACGCAAAAGTTGTTTGAAAAGTAGTTACAAGTACAAATGGAATTTAATCAGTCCCAACAAAGTTTTCAAGAGCTACTAATTCAACTAAACTTTTTAGTCTTCTGTATGACCTCCAAAGAAAATGTTACAGATCATAGGCATTTTTATAAATATTTGTCTAATGGTGCAATTAAATTTATCAAATTATACTATTATATTTTAGAGGCAATAAAAAGCAATAATTAGGAAGCTATACTAGTGTCTACACTTCAAAAAAGAAAAAGAAAATTAGCTAGAGGTCTTTGCCTTTTCATATAAGCAGTCCAAACTCATTATTTAAATCATTAACATGCAAAGACTCAAGATCAGTCATTCTTAAAATGTGGTCTCTGACCAGCAGTATCAACATTATCAGGGAACTTGTTAGAAATGTAAATTCTCAGGCCCCACTCCAGACCTACTAACTCAAAAACTCTGGGGGTAGAGTCTAGTAATCTGTGTTTTAATAAGATTCCAGGGGATTTTGAGATCATTAAAGTTCAAGAACTATTGCTCTGTTTCAACATAGGCAATGAACATATACCCTAAAAAATAAAAAAAGATTATACAAGTAGGCAAGTAATCATCATTACAGATAACCACATAAATATCAGTCATTTCTATTTGATAAGCCATTATAATGAACACTCACCTTTTAAGTTTTTTTTTTTTTAACAGTCCTAGTCTACAACTAATGCAGGTCTAGGAACCTGGCAAATTATAATCAATAACATGATAACCAATACTCACGACAAAGGGAATGATATGTGCCAGTTTTGATAAAGAGACTGACTCTATTCTTGATATTTGACTGCTGGCGGTTTTTAAGCTGTACCTCCCCTCCCTCGTCCACTTCTACTCCACGTCTGGATAAGCTGATAAGAAAGCCACCGGTGGGAACTTCAAACCACACAAGCTCCTCTGATGCACATCCTGCCCATTCTCCCAGCCCCACCCCAATCACCATAAAAATTCCAATCCAGTTGCCTTTTCCTGCTCTCTCCAGCCATCGCGGCCTCCTTGGGAGACACCCGCTCTCACCAGGCAGCCTCACTATGTGAGCGATAAACCTGTGTACACCTTGCTGGTGCCGTGCAGCATCAGTCTTGACACCCAACGCAAATTTGGGGTAGTGAGGGTTCCGTCTCATTTCTGCAGAACAACCACAACACAAATTCCAACGTTTATATCCCTACATGGAAAATATTCGGAGACACAACCTGAGAAGGCCTGTCAGAAATTACGTATCCTTTCTTGTGGCTTTCAGACAAGATATTATACACATAACATTATGCTTTTATTTTGGGAGCCTGATCAGATGCTGCATTTTCCCAGCAATAAAATTCTACCACCCTCAAAGACCATTTTATTGAATAGTTGTGCCACAGGGACTGAAATATGGCTACATCTACACTAGGAAAGAGGAAGTAATTGCTCTGATAATCAAGACACTAAGAAACAACTGAGAGAAAAAAAAAAAAGTAGCTTCAGGGACAATATTTAGCAAGTTAATTGTTCAACTCTCCAGTTCATATTGCTCATAGACGGTGAGCCTGGTTATGAGGTAAATCCAAGTGAATAAAGCTCAGCTGGAATTTTGATACCAGTAGTGTTTTTCTTTAATGTTGCTTACTGAAAAGAAAAGAAAAAACAAACAATTAAAAATAACACAAAATCGACAAAATGTCAAGGGAAATTCGAGATGCAAAAATGGAAACTACACACCACAAAAAGCATCTCAGAACACCTCATGTCCTTATTACTTTGATGTCCTTTTCAAGTGTTAATTATAATTGAACTTAAAATCCAGTAACTCGGAAAATAAACAGTATTGATGAAACTAATCCACTAATGAGAATCAGACGGTAATGTTGGGTTTAAAATGTGGTCAAAATAATATATTTTTTATTACCTCCTCCAGTGGGATTTTGAAGAGATTTTTTTTTTTCAATTACTGATTTTATGTTAGAGTCAAGGTGAAGCATTTTCATTCTTTCTGATGATGTAGCTGCTCAAGCTTTGTCCGTAAACACCAAGTCTTAATTACTAAGCTCCAGGGTGCTTAAGTGTTCATAAAACTGGTATCAGAACACAAAGCCCAGACTCTAAGACAGTTAATATATACCTCTATAGACAGCTAGAAGCCATGGCCCTTGGCACCAACTTAATATTTAAACAGCAGAATCGTTTTTCATTAAAGAAATAAAAACATTAACTTCTCCTTTCTTTTACTCTTCGATGAGCCCAAATCGCACACACATAAAAACAAATTATGGTTTGATTAGAGATAATCCAAATGAGTGTCTATTAAAATGAATCATTCAAAGTGGACTGGGAATGACAAAATTATAAGTGGCCAAGGCTAATATAATTACGATCAGCAGAATCATTTGGGCTGGTTAATTCAGGCTGGTCTTTCAATTATCCAGAAAACAGAAAAAAATGGGAGTGCAATCTTTATTGTTTATGTCTACTAGGACAGCTTTGTGTCTTCGTGAAGAAATATGCAACTTGACTGTGTTTGACCTGTGATATTTGTTCTAAAATATTGCATCAAAAATCAAGTTGCAGAATAACTCAACAGAAAATTGAAGGAAGTGGAGTTAGATCTGAGGTAAAGATGGTACAGTCAAAAATAGAGAAGACGTTGAGAAAGTAAGACCAGTTCACAAGAAAAAGAAAACAGAAAAGGAGCTCCTTCAGAGGGCTTAGAAAATTACTTAGAAAAATACTGGAGTTTGCTTTAGAAGGAAGCCCTTGCTAGAATTAAATAAAACCTTACTAACTTGATGTCTGGAGATAGAAGAAAGTATATAGCAGACCTACTTCAATAAAAAGAAAAGGTAATTTACCTCTCATTTTCTTGATAAGTAAACAAAATAAGATATTAGCTGAGCATTTGTATTGCAGCGATTGAGACAATTATGATCAGAGGAGGCCAAAGGATTACCCCATTTCTTCATTTTTTATTATAATATTCTGTATACAAATGAGCATATGCATTATAGCTTTATTTTGATGCTCTATTCTGCTTTCTACATTAACTCTGCTTCAATTATACCTTTTGCCTTTCCAGTTTATTTATTGGTGTTTATCTTTTACAGAGGAGGCTTTCCACAAAATATCAAGTTTTCCCAGCTTTTGATTCATTTTTAAGAAATTAAGACACTGAGAAAATTACTGGAAGCTTTGTGTGCAGAAACCTTCCCTGAGGATCACTGGGTAAGCAATTTACTGTTTCATTGGAGTATTTGCAAATGTCATTGTGCTTTTTTCTTGGGATCGTAGATTAATTTAAATAAAAATCTTTCAATTTTCTCCCAGGTGCTGGGACAGGACAAGGTAGGGAGTTTAGTAGTCTGGGAGTGAAACTGGGGAAGGGGCTGAAGGAGGTCACCATTCATGTCAGCCTTTTATGTAATCTCCTTATTAACAGTGTGGTTGCTCCCATTACTTTTCACTGCCTGGTGTCCAGCAGCATGGAATCTCTCTGGTTCAACTGTTCTAGAGTACAAATCACCAGGCTCTTCTCACCTGGGATGGAGGAGGCATGGTGGCCTGGCAGCACGGGCTTCAGGAGGAAATCTGAGGTGTCTTATTGTCCCTTATACAAAATTTCATCCAATACTCCAGTTTTCAGTCCCAACCCTCACCTTTGCCATCCAAAGTGCTTGCTGTTGTTGTTAGGTGCCACTGAGTCAACTCATAGTGACCCTATAGGACATAGTAGAACTGCCCCATGGGGTTTCCAAGGAGTGGCTGGTGGATTTGAACCACAAACTTTTGGTTAGCAACTGAGCTCTTAACCACTATGCCACCTGGGCTCCACAATGCTTACTGCCTCCAATTTTCTCTATGGCATGAGTCAGCTTGCTTCTTAATTGACTTTTTTCTAGGGAAAGCACTCAGATTTTAGTTTTTCCCATTTGTCAATTCAGATTTTATTTATCCATCTACTCTGCATGTTTCAAAATTTCTCAGTTGCTGTCTCTTTTCCCATTCTCTTTATTCTTGTAGGTTCATCCGTGATATCCATTGCCGTCCAGTCGATTCCTACTCATAGCAGCCCTATAGGACAAAGCGGAACTGCTCCATAGGGTTTCCAAGAAGCAGCTGGTGGATTTGAACTGCCAACCTTTTGGTTAGCAGCCGAGCTCTTAACCACTGTGTCACTTATAGGTTTAGATCCTTTTAATTTATTTAATGCCAATTTAGTGGTGTTTAAGAGAGAGTAAAGGCAAAGACACATGTTCCGTCTGCCAAGTTATCTGTAAATCACCAACTTACTCTTCCATTCTTACCTTCTGGCTCCTTCCCCATGGGTGCCATTCTTCAGTTAACTTTCTCAAAGTCATTGAACCCAAACCCTTGTGTATTTTTCTATGTCTAAATTTTCGCTCAGCCTCTCTCCCCAACCTTCAGCCAGAAGGTCTTTTCACCCTTGCAATGCTCTTTGTTCGAAGCCAAATCATATTCAGAATTTTTATGAAGCCACTCATCCGCCCATGAATTAATTTCTCTTTCTTCAGTGCTTACATAGCCTCCAATTGTACCTCTATTATGATGCTAATAGTATTCTGCTTGATTTAGGCTTTCTTTTCTCTCTAGATTTTATTCTCCTTGAAAATAAAAACTTACTCATCTCAGTCACTTCTGTATAGTCTGTATAGCATGATGCCTATAATAGTTATTTAAATGCATATTTGTTGGATTGAATTAAACTCCGAAAGAAGATACAGTATTTCTTTGCTTCTTCATTCTTTTTGTCTCTTTTCAACTTCTTTCTAAAAGCCCAAAGCTTCAGGATTCTTGTCCAGTATTAAAACTTAGAGCTATATGTCCATTTATGTTTTGCATAAAAACAAATAACAAGTATTTGTTGAACACAATATTAAATTAAATTAAACATTATGTGAAAGTCTACCATTTACTTGGCACTCTTTTTCGAGTTGTAAAAGCCAGACAATTATTGTAAGTATAATGAGCTTTATTTAAATTGCAGTGTAGTTGGGGAAACTAGACTCAAACACGTGAAACAATATACAATTCAAGGCATTATAGATTTAAGGACTAAATTATGCTTGGTTCTGTGAGGACCCAGGTAAACAGAGAAAACTGTAGAAATATAATACATCTTAAAGAATGGGTAGGAATTTAAAAGAAAGGGGAGAGGGAAAATTTAAAGTGAAAGAACAGAACTTTTGAAATCCCAGAGCGACACTGGGGCATCATGAGCAGACTAGTCTCAGTGGAGCAGCAATGGGTCCATCTGGGGGAGCTGTGTGGAAGTATGAGTCTGTTAGGGGTATTTACACTATCGATGACTTGAAAACAGAGGAATTCATCAAAAAGGAAACAGAGAGTCACTAATCAGAGGAACATAATGATGAAAATAGCGCTTTAGAAAACTTTGGTTAAGCCTTCAAAAGGATGGCTGCACTGGGGACAGAGTAACTGGAAACTAGAATTAGTCTGGGAGTTCTAGGCTGTGGAACCTTAATATCAGGAAGACAAAATACTGATGGGACAATCGAGAGCAGGAATGAGAGATCATGTCTTCTGGACAAATGCATAGTCCACCTCTGCCTATTTCTCTATTAAGGAGCCATTTTCTCCAGATGCTTGCTGAAGATCTGTTGAGACTGTACCGGATGAAGTCAACAAGGCTAGTTGAAAGACTGTTGAAGGACACTAACTCTCAAGTGATGAGGATCTGGACTGGGGTGATAATTCTAAATACAAAGAGACATGCCTCTCAGCTGGTCCTTGGAAACTCTGTGGGGCAGTTTTCCGACAGGGTTGCTACGGTCGGAATCGACTCCATGGCAATGGGTTTATGTAGGGATGATTATCCATTCCATGTGAGGCAGCCAGATAGGTTCTATCTGGGAAAAGCATACTTGCCGTTTCTTGAAATTCTAGCAGTCCAGCTATGCTTCTTGTCCTAAGGCTTTTCGTTTCAATGAAATATGGTCTGAGAGATGTCACACACTTCAGTCTGATTTTTGTTCTAAATGTCTAAGGGTAGGTCTTTTCTGAATGCAGGTTTTAATAAGAGAACGGTGGTCAAGGAGAAGCGATAGGATGGCTGGGGATTTGGAGAATGGGAAGAAGCACCCTAAAAGGAAAAGAAAGGAGGAACCACAGGAATGGAAGTGATATTTCTGCCAAAGACCAACCCTTTCTAATTTACAATTCCATATAAATGGATAACTAAGCCAGATTTTAACCCAGGATGATATAGCATTTTTCTAAGTACATCTTCCTAAAACAGAAGGTTCACAAGCTGATTGTCTTATCGTTTATATCTTCTCTCGTCACCCTTGGCTTCATAATTGTCATCTAAACCTTTCAGAGCTGCAGGGCTAAATCTCTCTGTGTTCTTACTCCCTGACTTGGAGATCTGTGGTCTAGAATGACTTGCTACATTAAGAATGAGAGAACTATTGTTCTCATTACAAAGTCCAAGAAAAGAGTTTCACCTTTAAATCTGTTTCACCTTTAAATCTATTTCTAAGGATGTTTTGGACATTTTGAACAGAATGTATCCTGAGACAGCTGCTTTTAATGATTATGCCTCTCCTTTTATCTCTATCACCTGTAACTCCCTCAGTGGAGAAGTCACAGTGGGGAAAGGAGGCTTGTTGTGTTGGAGGTCATAATCAAGAGAACTCTATTGCATCTTTGTTTTGGGATTACATTTCTATAAATATTGCTTTAGGGAAAAATCAATGGGTATAAATAGAAAATTTTCAAGCACGAGAAAAATAAACTCTGAGGTTAAATGTTCAAAATATATGGTTCATAAAGTAAAACATCCAAAAAGCATATATTTCTGCTTCTGGGGACTTAAAAAGATGAGCTATAAAGTGTAATTGCTTTAGATTAACAATTTCCAACTTCTCGCATTCATAATTGCTTTAGCTAATGCAAAAGTTAGGATCTTAATATGATTAGGCATTTGTTTGGGTGAACTGGAAAATGTTATATAAAGAAATGATAAAACAAGAGTGCAAGAAATGTACTACTTTAAAAAAGGCAGCAAGAGTTATATAGTCCAATGGTTCTAGGTCCCATGGTTTTTAATTTGCATATGAATAATTAATATGCATACCCTAATAATGCCATCTTCTGAGCACTACATTCAGGATGAATTATGCAGAAACTTCAAAAATGCCTTTTATACTCAAGGGAATTACCACCCTCCAAGGTACACAGAAAACAAAAATCATTTGTTTGAAAAATGCAATAAAAACGAGATCTGATTAACAGCATTCAGAAAAGAAAAATTTCTTGATCAACTAACTTTTTTTTTTTTCTGTTTTAACGTGTGATTTATCTTTTAGAAACTGTACTAGCTAGCCTTCAGGAATAGTAAAGTATATATCAGTCCCTGGAAAAAGAACACAGTGAAATTAGGTAAGTACCAAAACTGTAGAACAAACAGTATGTAGTATTGAACAAACCCTGTGAGTTAGACATCTCTATAGAAGAAGAGACACTTCAGTTGAAAGAAGGAAGGAATTAAATAAGTACATATCAAGGGAGCAGGAGACTCATGTAAAAAAAAAAAAAGCAAGGAGATAGGGTGATTCAATGTATGTTTGGCAGATTTGTTAGACTAGAGTAAGAGGATGTATGCAGGCAACATTTATGAGCAGAATAATCAGCATTTGACAATAGTAGGGTTACTTCTGTGGTTAGGCCAACATATGCTAAGGGTTGTCACCTTCTGTTAGGCAAGAGTGATGACTTCTGATCATCAAGTTGGCCAAGAACATGGTAAGAGGCCTAAGAATGCTGACTGAGCTTAGCAGAAGTTATTTCATTAGCCCTCATGGACTGCTCATTGTTCTGAGGTTTTGAAGAGAGAAGGCTCCTTGAATTACCCAGGTTTTGTTATTTTATATATTTTTTTCCACTCGAGATTCTGGGATTTGATAAAACACAGTCCTGTTGGTCTTCAAGAAAATATAGACACAGTCAATTGTACAATGTACATTCTTGCTGGACCAAACCGACCAGTTGTATCAAGCCTCAGGGAATTTAGAGAAGAACTGTCAGTATAGCATAGTGATTACTTTGGGGGACTCTAGAGCTAGATTGTCTGGGTTTAAATTCTGAAATGGCAGCTTCACTAGTTGGATGGCTTCGGGAAAGTTACTTAAACTCTCTTTATTTTACTAATCTATACAATGGGAATAACAATAGTACCTATTTCCATCGAGTTATTGTGAGGATTAAATCCATAAATATATGCAAATCACTTAGAATAGAGCCAATACATGATAACAGCTCTATAAATGTTAGCTAATATTATTTTGGTAATAAACATTGAGGATCTGAGCTCTGCTATCACGGTTTCCCTACTCACTGGCCATGAGACTGTTCTAACTCTCAATCCCCTATTAGAGTAGTACTTCCTTCAGAGGTTGTTATGCAAAATCCTTAAGCAAAACACTCCGTTCTCAATCTGTGCAGTTAAAAATGCCATCACTATTATTCATGATATTTTATATAAGGTTTTCAAGAAGTATTATGAAACGCTATCATTGGATTCATGAACATTAACACCTGTAAGAGGTTATTCTGAAAAATAAAGATTATCTTAATTTTTTTTTTCAAATTCCTGTGATCGCTTCCAAGCCTTGAAGAACTTCAAACCCTTCAGAAGCTCCAGCAAGGTGATGAATTATTATATTTGGTAGTGAGCTGAACTCAATTCTAACATGTAGTACTAAATTTACATAGCCTTAAAAAAAAAAAAAAATTCCCATCCTGCAGATATATCTGGTGTCTTGGTTATGTAGAGCTGCTATAACAGAAACACCACAAGTGTGTGGCTTTAAAGAACAAAAATTTACTTTCTCACAGTTTAGGAAGCTAAAAGTCTGAATTCAGGGCACCAGCTCTAGGGAAAGTTCTATCTTCTCTGGGAAAATCTTTGTCTCTTTCTTGGTTCCTTGGTGATCTCCACTTGGCATCAATCTTTACCCGTTTGTGCTTCCTTGCTTCTGTGCCTAATCTACTCCTTTTATCTCTCAAAAGTGGTTGTTTAAGACGTAATCCACACTGATTAACGTAGTATGATTAATCCACACTCAATAACAAAGCAAAGAGAATCCTATTCCCAAATGAGATCATATCCACAGGTATAGGGTTAGGATTTATACCACATATTTTTAGGGGACACAATCCAATCCATAGCATTCTACCCTTTAAACCCAAAACTCATTACCATCAAGTTGATTACAACCCATAGCCACCCACTAGGGCTTCTTTTATTGGCGCAGTGGTTAAGCGCTTGGCTGCTAACCAAAAGGTCAGAAGTTCAAACCCACCAGTCGCTCCTTGGGAGAAAGATGTGGCAGTCTACTTCCATAAAGATGACAGCCTTGAAAACCACATGGGCAAGTTCTACTCTGTCTTATGGGTTTGGAATCACCTTTATCGCAATGGGATTCTATCCTTTAGACCCCAAAATTCATGTCCTTCCCATATGCAAATCATATTCACCATATCACATTATTTCAAAAGTTTTATCCCATTCCAGCATCAACTCTAAATCCAAAATCTCATCTTCTGAATCATCTAAATCAAGCATGGGTGAGAGTTTGAGTGTGTTCCATTCTGGGGCAAAATTCCTCTCCATCTATGAACCTGTGAAACCTAGAATACAAGTATCTGCTTCCAAAGTACAATGGTAGAATAGGTACAAAATAGACATTCCCATTTCAAATGGGAGAAATCACAGGCACTAAGCAAGCCCACAACCCAGCAGAACACATTATATTAGCTCTCAAGGCTTGAAAATAATCCTCTGTTCTCCAGGACCATCTAGGCAATGCTCACACCCTCCAAATTCTGGATGTTGGCCATGTTCTCTGGTTTCTCAGCCATTGGCATCGGTCCTGCCTTCCAGCCCAGTGGGATGGCAACCTTGCCCCCTTGACTTTGGGCAGCCCCATTCTCCTAGTCCATTTGAGTGGCGACCCCACTTCATTGGCCCTGGGTGGATTTTTTCTCCTGGCTCTTGGATATGGCAGCCCTGCTCCCTCAGCTTTGAGCTGTGGTCCCATCTTCTTCACCCACCTGAAAGGTCTTCATACACTCTGGAACCAAGGTGGTGAAGAGCTCTTTGAAACCTAAACCAAACTCACTGCTGTCAAGTCAATTCTGACTCATAACCACCCCACAACTTTTCCAAGGCTGTAAATCTTTACAGAAGCAGACTGCCCCATCCTTCTCCCATGGAACAGCTGGTGAGTTCAAACCTCTCACCTCTTGGTTAGCAGCCTAGCCCTTTAACCACTGCACCACCAGGGCTCCTCTCTGACATCTAAGAGGTAATTTTTACATCCTTTGAAACAGAGGCGGTGGTTCCACACTTTGAAATGGAGGCAGCCCTGCCTGCTATGTTTCCTCCATAGCTGATCTTTGAACTGTCCCTGGGATGATCCTTTTTGTTTTTTGTTTGTTTGTTTGTTTTTCTTGGAGAACAATAGATCTTTGCAACCAAGAGTTCCATTGACCTGTTTCCTGTCTGCAAAATTCCAAGAGGCAGACAGCTTTCCTTCATTTCATCCTGTCTCTGTCCCTCTCAGTCTAAGCTGGTGGTTTTTTCCAGCAGTGGTTGATTAGATCTATCAGTCACAGGCTTAATCTCTTTAGCAAAAGATTGTGTAGCCACATCCTTGGTGAAAGTTCTAGGACATACGTCTTTAGTTTGTACAACAGTATTTTCCAAAGTATGAAGTTCTGGTTTCATTTTGCACAGTTCATTTTTAAGTCTATCTCTTTCCTCTCACATTTTACTATAAGTGGTGAGGAGAAACCACATGGCCCTGTTTAGATCTTGCTTAGAAATCTCCTCAGCCAAAAATCCAAGTTCATCACTTAACAATTTCTACCATCCACCAAATATTTGAACATAATCCAGACAAATTCTTTGCCACTACATAAAAAGCATCACCTTCTCTCAATGTCCAATTACGTGTTCATCATTTCCTTTTAAAGCCTCACCAGAAGCACATTTAACATTCACATTTCTAACAACATTCCATTCATGATGATAAAAGCTTTCATCACAGCTCTCAATTCTTTCTGAATCAATATTTATAAGTGTACAAATACAAAAATCATCTTTGCTCCCACCACTAGCGGTGGTTTCCTACTAGATTGTTAATTCATTAACTCTCTTTTGATAGTTTTTTGGAGGAACTTCTAAATTGGACTGGCTATACATTCTTCAGTTTCCTATGGTTGGGAAGGTGATAATCTATGTGTCCTGTTAGAACATTTGTTTGGTTTTTAAATTGGTTTTCCTCCCACCACACCTTTACCTTTCTATTAGACTTGAATAGATGGTAGCACCAGACCACTTGTCATCTGTTGATGTGGATTCATGGCAACCACATGTGTGCCAGGGTAGAACTGTGCTCCATAGCGTTTTCAATGCCTGATTTTTTGGAAGTAAATCACCAGGCCTTTCTTCCAAGATGCCTCTGGGTAAACTTGAACCTCCAAACTTTTGGTTAGAAGCTGAGTGTGTTAACTGTTCTCACCATCCAGGGACCCCACAAGCAGACCTAAACCCATAAATTCAATACCATCGAATCAATTCCGACTCATAACCTACAGGACAGAGTAGAACTTCCCCACAGAATTTCCAAGGCTGTAATCTTTACAGAACCTGCAGTAGGCAGATGATACAACCTTGTTTGCTCATGGTGAAGAGGATTTGAAGCACTTACTGGTGAAGATCAAAGACCACAGCCTTCAGTATGGATTACACTTTAACATACAGAAAACAAATATCCTCACAACCAGACCAACAAGCAACATCATGATAAATGGAGAAAATACTGAAGGACTTCATTTTACTTGGATCCACAATCAACACTCATGGAAGCAGCAGTCAAACAAATCAAAAGATGCATTGCACTGAGCAAATCTACTGCAAAAGATCCCTTTAAATTGTTCAAAAGCAAAGATGTCACTTTGAGGACTAAGGTGCACCTGATCCAAGCCACAGTATTTTCAATTGCTTCATATGCATGCAAAAGCTTGGCAATGAATAAGGAAGACCAAAGAATTGAAGTATTCAAATTACGGTGTTGGTGAAGACTGTTCAATACACCATGGACTGCCAGAAGAATGAACAAATCTCCCTTGGAAGAAGTACAGTCAGAGTGCTCCTTAGAAGCGAGGATGGTGAGAAGAAGACCTTTAAGGAGATGGATTGACACAGTGGCTGCAACAATGAGCTCAAACATAGCAACGACTGTGAGAATGGCACGGGACCGGGCAATGTTTTGCTCCGTTGTGCACAGGGTCACTATGAGTCGGAATGGACTTGAGGGCACCTAACAGCAACAAAGACAACAATCTTTACAGAAGCAGACTGCCACATCTTTCTCCGGTGGGGCTGCTGGTGGGTTCGAACCTTTCAGTTTGCAGCTGAGCACTTAACCACTGTGCCACCAGGGCTTCTCATCAGTAGACCACAATTCCTTTATTCCTATTTAAACGTCAAAGTTTTCTGACTTAGGAGGATTGTTAAAGATGATTTGACTGCTAAAAATTTCTTAAAAAGCAACTGAATAAGCAGAGAAGTTTAAAGAGCATATTCAGACATTGTCTAAGCAATCTTTTCCCAAGGAGCTTGCATACTTATATAAAGACTTCTACTTCTTCTGCAGATAAGCAAGTGCAAATACTTTTCATTTCTCCAAGCTATCATTTCCTCATTTGTGAAATTGTAACCTGACTCTACAAACACCAGTAAATTTCCATTAGTCATTAAGCCAGATTTGGCCTGCCCCCCATCCGTAGAATGGCCAGCTGTGGCTGTTAACTGACCTCAGCAGACAGGTGGAACGAATCAGAAGGAAAATCATCACCCAGATCCTATTCAGAAGTGAGAGGTCCCACAAGAACCACGTCATCTCCTGTTTCTGACCACCTTCTAGAAATTTCCCTCCCCAGTATGCCTGCGTGGCTGCCATCTTGCTGCCCAAATCGCATATAAGCCCTGCTTCCCCGTAGCTCAGGGAGTCAGATCTGAGGAACTTCCTCCTGGCTCCTTGCAATAAAGTTACTTTCTCTTTCTTAAAGACCAGTGTCCAGATAATTGGCAAGTCTGAGCACGCCGGACTAGGACTCACCTTCCTGGGTTCATAACAGAATCAGGCAATAAGATCTACCTTGTTGAGGGGATTTTATAAGACAAATATGTTAAGTATCTGTCCAGAAGTAGAGGCTAAAAATAGTAGCTATTATTACTCATCATTTTAAAGATAGATAAAATATTTTCTTGTCTTCTTAAACAAAATATGCTGGATGAAACAGAACTTCCTTGTTGACCTGAGATCATCAGCATTGCATACTCTGAGAGTGGTGCCCCTAAGATGTTTGGAAATTAGGTAGGGTTTTTTCCCTAACATCTCGGTTCACAGCTCAGTCCAGAAGGTTGAAGTTGCCAGAAATCTAACCTCCAAAATAAGTAATAACCCTGAATTTCCTTATCAATGCCGATGCAACGTTTAGAAATTGATGAGAGAAGATGGTTTCCATTCCAAGGTCTAAGTACAAAATATATTTTACTCTGAGAACTCCAGTACAAGGTAAAAACTGATCTACACAGGAAATAATAATAATAAAAGCATGTACATATATAATTACAATCCAAAAAAACAATTCCTCAAATCCTAAATTTTAATAAAAATGTGGATCCACTCGGGAAATAAGAGATAGCCTGGAGCAAGGGATATTGTTCTGCAGATGAGGTTAACTGTGAATAGAGGTTGTAGGCAAAGCTTCTGATTTAATGGCAGATGATTTCAACTCTCCAGAAAGCTTTCCAGACAAGAAATTAATAGCTAAACGGACACTGTATCAGAGGAATTTAAAGCTCATCCGGGACGCAAAGGCTAAAACCATCCAAAATGTGTATTTTGAGCTAAAGCATGGGAAGCTGGGACTATTGGTTTGGGGAAGGAATTGAAGACCAGGCAGGTGGTTACTCTTAGTGTCAAATGTCAAGATGATAGAGCCCTGGGGAAAGAGGACCTTGGAGCTCACAGATCAGTGGGAGCAAGAGGAAAAAAAAGAAAGAAAGAAACCATAAAGAAGTTTGTGTTTCCCAGTTGTCAGGAAAAGGCCAGCAGGATTAAGGACAAGGTTAAACTGCAGGACCATTCCCCTGCAGACTGTTGTAGTAGTTTAATCCTGTCTAATTCCCTTTTAAGAAAAATGCATTTAATTATATTTGGAAGCTGGTAGTAAAATACATGCTGTAATTATAAACAATGGTATATTTCCTGCTAATATAGTGTTTTGTATTAATAACACCTTGAGTTAAAACAGCTTGAAGAAATCGTTAAAAATAATGACAATTAGCATATATGTTACAATGGGTGTTTGGAGGTGGATATAGGAAACAGCAAACAAAAGCTTGGTTAGATTTTATGCTGGAGGAAGTTTAGGAAAAAGACTGAAATCTTAACTGGTTATATGTTCAGGTTCCAATTTACAATAATGAAAGAAGACAAGCTCTCAGTGTTTACAGTGTATTTTCATCTTCTTTAATTCTCATAGTATTTTTCAGAAAAAATAAGTAATTTAAGTTCTCATTGGTGAACTCTTTTACGTTATTTAGAGAAAATTTTCAATTAACCAACAAACACTTTTAAAGCATCATTTATGTGCCAAGTGCCAAGATACATACTATGAAAGGTAAAAGAAAACTAAGATCCAGACCGATGCCTTTGTGGTGTTTATAGTCTTGCTTCCACTCCTTTGCTCTTGAGTTGATTGCAACTCATAGTGATCTATAGAACAGAGTAGAACTGCCCCATAGGGTTTCCAAGTGTGTAATCTCTACAGAAACAGACTGCCACATCTTTCTCCCACTAAGTGGCTGATGGGTTCAAACCTCCAACCTTTCAGTTAGCAGCCAAATGCTTAACCACTGTGCCATGGGGGCTTTTTGTAGTCTTGCTGGGGCATCAAGATTGGTGTTCATGAAATTATTAAAGTGCACTAAATGATAACAAATATACTCTGGTGTAGAACAGATTATAAAACCAATAGGAACTGTACACAGGGAGGAGAGCTAAAACAAGATGGGACAGTAACGTCACTAGGGTTGGTGTGACCCAGTGCGGTAATTAATGGTGTCACCCCTCTCCCCATGGATGGACCTCCTCCCGTATGAGACCATGCAGAATCCTTAGTAATGTTTTTTGTACTAATATTACTTCTAAATTGTAATTTCCGTATATCACTCCTTCTTTTTCTTTAATTACTACTTCACTTTCAAAAAAGTTATTGATATAGGTTCACAAATATGAATTACCACAATAGTGTAGTTAAAACACCAGAAAAATTGACAAAATTAGCGACTATAACAACACTGGTAGCAACAAAAACAACGGCATGTGCTTATAGTGCGTGGAGATGAAGCCAGTGATTTGAAGCATCATTGTAATTGAGTAATAATGACAGCTCTGAACTGAGTACATTAGAAGGTTCAAAAAGGAAATTAGCATAGAGTTTTAGCCTTGTAGGTATATTGACACATGTAAGCTGGGCTTATGAAAAATGTTTTTGTTGTTATAACTAACTACAGGGATTTTTTATAGACATTTTGGTGTCACCCCCTCTGACAGTGTCACCCAGTGTGGTCTGCACCCCTTGCACCCTCCTAGATAAACGTAAACAAGAAAAGCAGATACTCCTCCATTGAGGGGATAGACTTTGATTTGGGTGTTGTTAGCAGGTGTTGTTGGCAGAAATGTTCTAGGAGAAGTTGACTGAGAATACAATATGGAGGGAGACAACAGTTAAAAAGATCCATACACAAAAGTAGGAATGTTATGAAAACAGTCCATTCGGCTACAGAAATCATTAGGGGAAAAAATGTAGTCTTAATATGAAAAAAACAAGCTGTTGTTAAAATGTAGTTAGGGCAAAAAAATGAGCCCAAAGTAGACCTTCTCTAAAAGCTCCATCTCATCTCACTGGTTTCCTTAAATCAGGAGAGAGACATCCTTTCCAATGCTAAGTTTCATAGCAAAGACTATTTCAAAAAAATTTTCCCCTTAAGGTTTATGGGAAAATGTCTGAACAATTGCCTTTTGTAGGCTTATAGTTTGAGTCAATTTGTGAATAGTAAACTGACTGATTTGCAGGTAAGCTTGCTGTCTCTGTATTCCATCCTCTGTTCCATCCAGCCCCCTCTAGAGCTCCCACTTTTCTCATGTTTCAGAAGATCAGTCTGTTCTCTGTGTCCATTGCCCTTTCCTGGTTTCAGCTGACTGAAACATCTGTCAGTTTGTTGTACTGTGGTAGCTTGTGTGTTACTATGATTCTGGAAGCTGTACCAAGAGCAGGGACACCCATGGTGGGCAGATTTCAGTGAAGCTTCCAAACTGAGAAGAAGCCCTGGTGGTGCAATGGTTAAGCACTCAGCTGCTAACTGAAAGGTCAATGGTTGGAACCCACCAGCCACTCTAAGGGAGAAAGATGTGGCATCTGCATCAGTAAAGATTACAGCCTTGGAAACCCTACGGGGCAGTTCTACTCTGTCCTATAGGGTCTCTATGAGTTGGAATCAACTTGATAGCAATGAATTTGGTTTGTTTTGGTCCATACTAAGAGAGACTAGGAAAGAAGGTCTGATGGTCTAGTTTCAAAAGTTAGCCAATGAAAACACTATGGATCATAATAGAATATTGTCCAATATAGTGCTGAAACATGAGCCTCTAGGTTGGAAGGCACTCAAAATACACAGTGGCTGCAACCATATACTCAAGTATACCAGTGATGGTGAAGATGGTGTAGGATCAGGCAACATTTCACTCTGTTGTGCATGGGGTCACCATGAGTCCGAGTGGACAACAACTAACGATAAACCACTGCTTTATCTGAGATTACCTAGTCTACCCGCGATTCAACAGCTCCGCTCCCTGGTGCTATCCCCAGAAGGCCAGCTCCATTCTTCCACAATATCGTCAGGAGATAGTACTGGAACTTTACCACGTGCAAAGTCTTTTGATTAGGCACTTAGATCCTTCCGACTCTGCACCCCTTGCTGTTGCCCCACCTCAAACACCTCTGTGGCATCTATCTTGGTTGTTCAAGAAAGGAAAGCATGAGGCAAATGTATATTGATCTCAGGGCCAAACTGAGCAAATGGGTTTCAGAAAGTATGCAGGGGCCATGCTGTTGAAGAAGCTGTATGCTTTGTAACCATCTCCACTACATGGAAGAGAGTCCAGAGAGCAGCACAATTCATCATTTACAATATTAACACTTGGAATCAGGCATGCAGAAAATACCCGTTTGTTGCATGTATTCTAAAAAACAATATATGATTTGAAACAAAACTGTATTTATATATTTCTAAATTATTTCTACAGTAGACTATACATCAATCCATAAGAACTGCTTAATGAGAAAATGATACTCAGGAAGCAAATACAAAAATTAATTTGTAGACTACATCTGGACTGAATTAAATTGCTTCTGGAGAAGAAAAAATTGTTCACGTGTGAGATGGGGTAGAAGGGCAAGCAAGAGCTTCCGCAGCATCATTTTTCAGAGGACCAGTGTTTGTTTGGTTTAAGAAGTCTACTATATTGGTGTGAACTTGACCTAGAGAAAAACACCATTCTTTCTCATTCTCTCTCTAGTCAAGGTACTCAGCTTCTCTCTACTAAGTTAGGTTCTACCTTTCTCAAACGTATGAATCTTTCATTTCACACACATTTACTGAGTATTTATACTGTTTCAGAATCGTGATGTAATGCCCTGAGGGAGGTTTTACATATGACTTGAAGTTGGATATGGATAGGTCTAGACAAGTTCCTGCAGAGCTGATCCCAGACCAAACCCCAAACCAAACACATTGCTGCTGAGTCGATTCCAGATCATAGCGACCCTGTAGGACAGAGTAGAACTGCCCCATAGCGTTTCCTAGGCTGTAATCATTACAGAAGCAGACTGCCACACCTTTCTCCCTAGCAGCGGCTGCTGAGTTCCAACCACCTAACTTTTGGTTAGCAGCTGAGCACTTTAATCACTGCGCCGTCAGGGCTCCTACAGATCCCAAACCAGTGGGTTTTATTTCCAGCTCTAACACAGACAGAGCGTCATATAATCTTTGGCAAGAGACTTAACATCTCAGAGTCAATTACTTTAGTAACAGGTGGCGCTAGACTGTACTAGGAAAAATTACAGTACGCAACTTTTTTTTTAAATGACATTGATATTTGCACTTAGCATCTCAGTGTTGTGCCATTTATGGAAATAAGTTCAGCTATGAAGGCAGAAAGTGACTCAAGCAGCCCATCCACTGCGAAAAGAAAAAGGAAAAAAAAATTCCATTTTTTGTGTATATAAGTACAAACAAACATTAAAACTTTAAAATAGCAACGTCTATTGCTTTTTGCCTGCCATTTGTTCAAAATGCTTGTAAAAACTTTTACAAGCAATGGAAACAGAGGAGGGCTTTAAAAAAAGGTTTAGAAAAGACATTTTGTTATTTATTAAGTTTTAAGCACTGAAAATCTCATTTACCCAAGTAGATGACTACAGATAAGAAATCTGGCACCATCAATGAGTAGCATATAAATAAAAATATAGAACAAAACTTTAAAATCTTAATTTTTTGTAAGTTTTCTATAAGGTTTTTCTCTTGTCATAAATCCTTTTTAACTATGGAAGAGTCTCTAATGAAGATCTTGGTCATCTTTCCCATCAAAAATAACTTCTATTTTTCCACAGGATGGAAACAATTGTAAATGAATGCCTCCATGTTTGACAATGAAGGAGAATCACATGGTTAGAAATAGTCATGTGATCTCAGAGGAAATGTAGGAAGGTGAGTGGCTGGGAGCCTTGCTGTTTCAGATTCATTCTCTACAACAGACCCCCTAAAGGAGCGGCCTCCCAAAGCACTGTCAGAGTAAACATGGGAAGATGAAAATTGTTCTGTGATCCATAAAAAGTGTAAAACCAAAACCATTGCCATGGAGTCAATTCCGACTCATGGCAACCTTACAGGACAGAGTAAAACTGCCCCATAGAATATCCAAGGAGCAACTGGTGGATTCAAACTGCTGACCTTTTGGTTAGCAACCAAGTTCTTAACCACTGCAAAGCTTCCTATGCTTTTGTTATTCTCTTTTCACTTAATTGAAAGCTGTTACTATAAGGAAGCTATTTAGTACTCTCAGACTAAATGGAATACTCAAGCCGCTAGAACTGATAAGTTTCAAACAAGTAAATGCGTAATATCAGGGGCCATTTTACCTTTCTGGATCTGCCCCCTTTGGAGGAGACTTGTGTTCTCCAGTGTCCCAGGAGGACACTGTAAATAATTCAGGAACAAAATATCACCACACTCATTTAGGCTCAGTGTGTTTGCAGCTTTGGGACTTTCCAAAGGACGAGGGTGTGAAGACTAGACTTTTAGCCTCTGGCTTCTACCAGAGTCCACAGTCCACAGAGTGCTCTTTCCTTGAGGACTCAGCAGCCTACCTTCATTTGCTTTCACAACTTTGAAGCAACACATCAGTGTCATTGTGATGATTTTCTTCATGGGTTTTAACGCACCATTAGTTCCATCTCAGATGTCTTTAACTAAATGCATCTGCAAATAATTGTTTTAAAGGATAACCAATTGTTTTGATAACTATAGGGCAAGGCTTTCAACAGACAGAGCAGCATTACATTTGGGGTTTGTAAAGCTAACAGGGTTGGACTTTAAAAGTGCATATGGTGTTCAAGTTCACCGCAGAAATGCTCTCTTGCAAAGTGGCTTATTATTTCAACTCTTGTAGACGCCGGTATCAGATCACCTCTTGGTCACACCCTTATTATAATCGCATCAGCTAGCACTACCTTGGCTAATTTTCTGGGCTCATCTCTCTCTGGTCCCTGTAGGAGTTTTTATAGATAATGCAATTTCTTTTGGCAAGTGTGGCAGTTATGAATACAGTCACCTCGCGACTCTTGTGTAAATGCTTTTCAAGGAAATAGATAAGAATCAACTCTAAGGAAAAGACATCTCCGTGCATGCTTTTGGCACATCCAGGGACAGCTGTGTTAACATGACAAACAGCAATTCCTCTATTGATGAAGAGGATGCCTTCTATAACAATGCCTTCACAGAAACATTCTTACCTGAATTAGAAATAACAGACGGAACTCTCAAGACAGCATTTAGAAAGGAGATTTTCACTCCTACTCTTCCTTGTTCTTCCAGGTGAGGCAAGGACTACCACCCTTCTCTTGGGTCCTGGGACAAGGTGTTCCTGCCTCGGTAGGAGCCACCAAGGGCAGCCACACTGTGAAGTGCAGTCCTTTCTTCAGCTGGGAGAATGTCTCAGCAAATCTAACATGGGTCAACGTTTAGGACAGAGTAATGCTATCTTCTTTTCAGACACTCTTTGCCGAGGCTGAGCAGCAAGGAGATACCCTTAAATCTTAACTACTTCTGCCGTTTGTTGGGAAATAATAATAATAATTGCAACAGCAGCAGCACTGGTGGTGGCCGTAATGGCAGTCTTAGCAGCGTGGAGAGGGGAGGAACCCTGACCTTCCACTTCACACTCAGAGAGGAGGAAAGTCTTATCTCGTTGGAGAGTTTGGAAAAAGGAGCTGAGCAGACTTGCCTGGGAAGCAACCAGCCTCTCTTTTTCTCTTTTGCAAAGACTGCCCACTGCATTCTGGTTCTCTCTCTTTTAGGGGAGTTCTTTGTTGTCTGGAGTTCCAAGTGGGGAATCTAATTCATCCAGAAATACAATATTATCACATTTTACTCAGCTGCAGCTATAAACCCACATTTTCCCATCAGTTTATCAGAAGTATTCAGATTCCCATCTGACACTCCTGCTTAATTTTTTTTTTTTTTCGTTTGAAGATAGTTTTTATATAAACATTTGACAACTGTGAATCATCATATGGACAGAGAGATGTGAAAATTGTGCATTTCCTCTGTTTTCCCTGTCCTAAGCTATCAGTTGTCAATCTCATTTCTACTTAATGCAGCAAGATAACCTAAGAGCAGCACGGCTCCTCGCCCTGTCTAACCAGCCTGGCACCTCCCTGCATCAGCTGAATAATCTCTAAGAATCAGAGCCCCAAAACTAAGAAGGCTTCAAGATTTAAAAACAATTACTTTATATCCTTTTGAGTCACTATGCCTTCTTCTTTGGAAATTTTCCCCTTATGTTTTATATTGATCAACTGTGGTTTGTCAGGGTCATCCACCTTCCTTGATAGGTAATTGATTGTGAACTTAGAAGAGGAACAAGGGTGTTATTTTTGTTGTTGGTGGTGGTGTGAATATACACAACAGAACATCCAGCAATTTAACAATTTCTACCTGCACAAATCAGTGGCATTGATTACATTCGTTAAGTTGTACAACCATTCTCACCCTCCTTTTCTGAATTGTTCCTCCTCCATTAACATAAAATCACTGCCCCCTATGTTTCCTATCCAATCTTTTGCGTTGCTGTTGTCAGTTTGATTCCATATACATAGTTTTTAAAAGAGCACAGTGCTCTTTACTAATCAAGCTAAACTATTGTTTAGTCAGGCAATAGTTTCAGGGGTTCATCCAGCCTCCATGGCTCTGGAAATATAGATTTTCTGAAAATTTTAAAATATGTTCTACATTTTCCCCCTTTTGATCAGGAGTCTTCTATAGAATCTTTGATCAAAATGTTCACTGTTGGTAGCCAGGCACCATTCAGTTCTTCCTGTCTCATGCAAAGGAGGCAATTGTTCATGGAGGCAATTGGCCACATGTTCTATTTCCTTGTCCTATTCCTGACTCTCCTTCTTCCTGGGTTGCTCCAGGCAAAGAGAGACCAATTATTGCTTGCAAGCTTTTAAGGCCACAGGCACCACACAACTAACTAGGAGGTAAAAGAGAAGCACTAAATATAATATTAGGCCAATTAACTGGGATGTCCCATGAAACCATGACCCGAAATCTCCAAACCAAGAAACCAAATTCCACGAGGTGTTTGGTTGTACATATATGGCCTCAGTAGCTGCTCCTTTTTGTTGTTGCTGCTGTAAATATATCTATCACACAACTTCTACTAGTTCAAATTTTTCACAGGTGTACAACTTATTGATAGCAATTGTATTCATCAGCTGTGCATCCCTACCCTAATCAATACGAGTTTTCTATTACTGCAAACCAAAACTCAGTTCTCCATAAACAATAACACCTCTCCCCCATTTCCCCTACCACCCCTGGTAACCACTAATAAACTTTGGTCTCTATAAATTTGCCTGTTCTTGTCTTTTTATATAAGTGAGGTCATACAGTATTTGTCCTTTTATAATTGACTTATTTCACTCAGCTTAATGTCTTTAAGCTCCATCCACGTTGTAACATGTATCAAGACTTTGTCTCTCTTTCTAGCTGAGTAGTGTTCCATTGTCTGTACGTACCACATTTTGTTTATCCATTAATGCATTGATGGGCATTTAGGTTGTTTCCACCTTTTTGCTATTGTGAATAATGCTGCAAAAAACACTGGTATACATATGTCTGTTCATGTCACTGCTTTCAAGTCCCTTGGGTAGATTCCTAGCAGTGGAATTGCTGGAGCACATGGTAGTTCTATTTTTAGTTTTTTGAGGCACTGCCACACTGTTTTCCACAGTGGCTCACCAGAGATGGATAAGGGTTCCAATTTCCTCATATCATCACCAACATCTGTTATTTTTTTTTTAATCTTAGCCATCCTAGTGGGTGTACAATGGTATCTCATTGGATCTCTGATGGCTAACAGCGTTAAGCATCTTTGTTTGCTGGCCATTTGAATGTCCTCTTTGGTGAATTGCCTATTCAAGTCCTTTGCCCACTTTTTGATTGGGTTATTTGTCTTTTTGTTGTTAAGTTATCAAAGTTTTATATATATTTTAGTTATTAGATTCTTGTCAGATATATGGCTTCCGAAGATATTTTTCCAGTCTGTAGCTTATCCTTTTACTTTTTGGTAAAGTCTTTTGATGAACAAAAGTTTTTAATTTTTATGAGGTCCCATTTATTTATTTTGTCTTTTGTTGTTCATGGCAAGGGTGTTATTTATGAGTCCTCTAAGGACTTAACAGAGGAAGCAGATGAAGCTAGCATTTATGGGTTATTTATTATATTCTTGGTACCTTACTGAGCACTCAGTATTTTAGCATAGTGGTTAAGAGCCCAGACTCTATGAATGGAATGCCTGGGTTCAAATCTCATTTATGCCACTTAAGAGCTCTATAATGTAGGGTAAATTATGTAACCTCTCTATCCCTCACTTTCTCATCTGAAAATTAAGAATGACTCTAGCTCCTGTCTGTCAGGGTTGTTTTGAGACTCCAATGGCTTACATGTAACATGCTTAGAAAAATGCCCACACATAGTGCATGCCTGATAAGGGTTAGCTGGTATTCCTTATCACAACCAGAAAGTAAGAACTTAATTCATCTTTATCTTACAGATGAGAAAACTGAGGCCCAGAAAATGTAATTCTATTTCTCAGGAAGGGTTCAGAGTTGGCAAATGGCAGAGCTGGGATTTTAATCAAGATTTAATGAACTGTAGTGCTGTGATTTTAACCCCAGTACTTTGTTCTTTGGGAGATATTTATCAAGATAGCACTCTACTGAATTAAAATAAGGGGAGAGAGGATAAAGGAAAGGTAAGATCTCTTGTCTATGATACTTTCCCATAAAAGAAATAAATGTTCACTGTTTCACATTGTAACAAACTTCCTTGCCACACTGTTTAATCACATTTGTCTTTTCTGAATATCTATATATAATCAAGTATCCGTAAAGCTGTCACAACAGCTTAAGGTATAATGTGGGAGTTATTTCTGAGCCATCATTCAGATTATTTGTAAAAAGTTTCCATTCTTAAAAAAAAAAAAAATGCTTACCCTACCCTCTCCTACCAGTATTTAAAACCATTCTTTATACCTAGAAAATTTTAAGGATGGATCACTGTTTTTAACAAAAAAATCTGTTAAATAATTTAAAATAAATCTTGGTGAGCTCCCTTATTGAATTTTTCTCTCTAGATCCAAAGCCGCCATTGGGTGAGATTCCTTGATAATCAGAATATTTTCCCACCTGGCTTTACTTCTTAGTGGAGCGCTGTTTCCAGTTTAGTGGTGTGTTTTGAGGCCAAAAGCAGCCCGTAGTGAAGGGGACTGTGGTAGGAATATCGAAAATCGCCTTACCACAGATGTGCGCACATTCTCTTACTGTACACTCACTGTGTCCAGTCCTGATTCACAGTGGATTAAATGGATCCCACACTTTTAGCCTATGGGACTGTAGAAGCAAAAATGACAACTATGGAAAACTGAATGAAGGTGTCCTAGTTATCTAGAGCTGCTTTAACAGAAATACCACAAGTGGATGGCTTTAACAAAGAGAAATGTATTTCCTCACAGTAAAGTAGGGTGAAAGTCCAAATTCAGGGTGTCAGCTCCAGGCGAAGGCTTTCTCTCTCTGTCGGCCTTCTCATCAATCTTCCCCCAGACTAAGAGCTTCTCTGCGCAGGGACCCTGGGTCCAAAGGACGCACTCGGCTCCCAGGACTTCTTCTTTCTTGGTGGTATGAGGTCCCCCGTCTCTCGCTCACTTCTCTCTTTTATATTTCAAGAGATTGCTGCAGGACACAATCCAATCTTGTAGATTGAGTCCTGCTTTACTAACACAACTGCTGCCCATCTTCCCTCATTAACGTCATAGAGGCAGGATTTACAACACATAGGAAAATCACACAATACCAGGAATCATGGCCCAGCCAAACTGATACACACATTTTGAGGGAATATAATTCAATCCATGACAGATGGCCAGCAACTATTTTGTCATCCAGCAGTCAAGAAAAAGTCTAGGTTAGTTTGATGAAGAAAACCTAGGTCTACTTGAATCTGAAGATAACTCCGAAGGAGCAGAGTGGACCAGACATAGACAATATTGTCAAATAAATTATAAAAGTAAGGATATTCATCAACAAGCTGTCCCATCTAGGTTCTCAAAACATTGTGGAGGAAACCTGGACAACTTTTATATGGATTACTCTAGTTCTGTGTGATTTGTGCCAAGTTGTGTACCAGTGTATGGAAGAGGTTTCACTTCCCCTGTGACATTTCCAACAGTGTCAACTTAGCCCTTTCCCTACCAGAGATGGGAATGGGGCCAAGAGAGTCGCTTTGCTAAGGGAGAGCTTGGCAGAAAGCAGCTCTCCTAACTCTTGACATCAGCCTTCACTCACGTGAGAACGTGAGCCTCTAATTCTGGATCTGAAAGTAAAAGATTGTCACCAAAAGTAGACAAGTGGGTTGTCCAAGCTTATTAAATACGTCTATACCTGACAGTAATTGTTTCTATTATTTATCCTTCCCTGAAGTATAAGGACTTCTTAAGTAGCACCTGAGATAGTAAATGAGGATTTAATTGACGGAAACAGTGGGCATGGTTTGGCTACAATGAAGTCAGTCATGTAATGAAGCATAAGCCAGTTTATTACTCTACCCAAACACAAGCCACTAAATTACTACAACAGACACTTTCTGAATTTCACCCATCACCACTGTAAACAACGTGAGACATTGGCAGGCATACAATAGATTGAAATTTCCTAATGTATCCTTCATTTTGGCTTGTACGTTCTTTTAATACATGTTTATACAAGGATAGCACTCAAGAAGCTCAATGAATAAGGAGACATAGGTGTTCTAGCATCTAAAAGGATTATAATTCTCACTTAAGGAAATGCAATAGGCAAGCTAGGTTATTCTGCAGTTATGGAAGACTCTAAATCATGTTTACAAAGAAATCAAGGAAGCGAAAAATTAATGAAGCCATCAAAGAAGCCACTGGAGAAAGAGAAATAGTTAAGAAAGACTAACACTGAGGGTCTTTCAGTTCCATAAGGCTTTTCTTCCTCTAATAGAATTCTTTTCAACCTTTTCGATAGAAAGCAGGTTATTTCTGGCAGATTCTTGTAAACTCTAGTTCCATTGCTCTCAGCTTTCCAAGTGCCAAAAAAAAATGTGATGGATTGTTTCCTTTTTTTTTTTTTTTTTTTCCTTCTGGATGGAATGGAGGAAAAAAGTCATATTTTCACTGAGCTTCTCTAAGAAGCAACATTTCTATTAGGCAATAATTTAAGGAGAACAATTACTAGTCAGCACTGGTATTGGCCAATTTATTCCATATATGTTCCTGAAAGAATTTCATGGAGACTTATAAAAGGGATAACAAATACAAAAAGCTTCCTCTTTTTTCTTTCACGATCAACTCCCAAGCCTCACTGGGCATCCTGCCTTGGGCATACCACTGTGTTTCTCATTCTCTTTTCCACTTATTGCTTGCATTAACGTAGTATATTATCCTACTTTCTTACCTATATCATAAAACAGAATGCTATTTTAAACTATTATTTCATGAATGGTTCCTTGTTGATATGAAAATAAGACATTAACCAAATGTATTATGAAATTTTGTGGAGAAAGCTATATCATATTTCTTTTGTACTACCAAATACGGAAGGCAACGCTGAGCCCATGAAAGATTTATTAAAATACACATATGCTGAGTATTGGATGATACGTGCTCCAAAACCTGTAGTTATGGAACCATGCCATGTCTGTTTTACAGAATTGATATTTTTCTCATTCCAAGTTCTGCTGATATGCACAACAAAATATTTATGCAGCTGAATCTAAACATATCCAGATGTTTTTCTTAATATAATATTTTCAGAATTTTGGAATTTGAAGGCAACTTACAAATTGCTTCGACTAGTTAGCTCATTCTTCTCATTTTTCATATGAAGAGTCTGAAGAGCATACATATTTAGTGACTTGATCAAAATTACAGTTTTTTTTTGGTTTTGTTTTTAGTAGCAGACCCAGAATTAGTAACTAGGTCTTGATCTTAATTATTAATATGGAACTCTGTCTTCTTTTTCTAATATTTCTAATGCTATAAAATTATCACGTTCATTTTTAAAAACTTGGAGATTTAAGAAAATGTAAAAAAAAAGCAAAAAATAGAATGTAAGTTGCTGGTAATCACACTACTTAGAAATAAAGAGCATTTTTGGTAAATATTGTTTCATATTTCCCCTATTTATTTACGTTGTTGATGTTGTTAGTTGTTGTCGAGTCAATTCTGACTCATGGTGATCCTATGTGTGTAGAGCAGAACTGCTCTATAGGGATTTTAGGCAGTGACCTTTCAGAAGCAGATTGCCAAGCCCATCTTCTGAGGTGCCTCTGGGCGAGTTCAAACTGCCAATCTTTCGGCTAGTAGTTCAGTGCTAAACCATTTATGCCACCCAGAGATTCCTATGTATGTATAGTTCAGTGTTTTTTCAGGCTGATGCCTGTCTTCCTGTTTCAAAACCTTCCTCATGGTGTTGATTGTTTTAACGCTCACAAATTGAGTACAAGAGGAAGACTTTGGCTTATATTGATGAACTTCAAGTGTTTTGTTTTTACAGAAAAATAAGTATTCAAATAATATTAAGCCAGGTAACTTTTTCTTCCATAGAAGTCCAAAATATTCCATAGACTCAAGAGCAGAAATGGGAGCCTTTTACCCTTGCCCATTGTGCCCTCTCACACTGGGCTTCCAAAGCATCCTTGAGTAACTCCAGGGCTCTGGAAACTTGGATTAGATACCATTACCACAGAGGGGTCTTTAGTTGATGCACGTTGACAATGCTTGTCCTGTTCTGACCTTTCTTATAGAAGTTCTACTCTTCCTCTACATTCACTCTGCACAGAAAGGTGATGGTGAAGGTGATGCTGAAGCTGAGTTTGGCCAGTAGCCACAGACAGCTTTCTCTTGCCAGGGACAAGGGATCAATTTCTCCCCCAGGATGTAGGGGCAAGACAAAGAAATGGGTACTGAGGACACAAATCCTTCTTAGATCAAAGCTGAAAAATTCCATAATTTTATCTGAAATATTTTGCCATGACATTCCAGTAAGACTAATAAAACAAAATGAAACCGTTCACAATCACTCTTGCCTGTCCTTGAAATAATGTGACCCAAAAACCAATCACTGACAAAATTTTATCTTTCGTTCATTATATCTTAAATCAATTGTTTTTAATGAGTGGGCTATGCCTTCCTTATGGCTATTAGAATGTTTGCAAAAAATATAATTTAAATAATAATGCAAGTTTGCTCTCTTGTTTCCATATCTAAGTATTACTTTAACATATCTCCCATTAACTAAATATGCCTGATAACAACAGTCAAATCCACAAGTATTTAGAAGGGAAGCAATAGTACAAGTCTAGACCACCAAATTCCTACATGTTCATGGACATTAATTAATTTAGAACTAATGGTATGGATAATCAAATATATAAAAGTTAAAATCAATTTACAATTATATTGAAATATGTTTATGCTTTTGAGAGGTAAGTGAAAATATGATTATGAAATCAAGGAACCAATCAACCAATTTAGTTTGGCCAAATAAGTCCCATATTTCAGAAATAAAGTATATAATTTTATACAGCACTTTGGTTAGGAAATAAGGGAAAACACTGTTTTGCAACTGACTCATTCTACATACTATAGGACGAATTTCTCCTGAGAAAGTAAACATTTTGCTATCTTTGTTTCAAATTTACCACCAGCCCAGAGAGAAACGATGCTTGTTAGGTTAAAAAACTAAGTATCTGAGAAGATTCTAGCAGTTTCTCAGAATGTTAAACCCAGGCTTACCACGTGATCCAGCAACTCTGCTCCTAGGTACACCCTCAAGAGAAATGAAAGCATAGATCCACAAAAAACTCGTATATGTGTTCATAGCAGCGTTATTCATAAAAGTCAAAAATGCAAACAACCCATATGTCTACCAGCTGATATGATATATTCATATATGGAATACTATTCAACCATAAAAGGGAACTGAGTACTGATAACGTGCAACAACATGGATGGACCTTAAAAACAATGCTAATTGAAAGACGCCAGTCGCAAAAGATGACATGTTATATGATCCCATTTATATGACATGTTCAGAAAGGCAAATCTACATTTAGAAAAAGTAGATTAGTGGTTGTCTAGGGCTAGAGAGATTGAGGGGAAACGGGGAATGACTGTTATTGAGTCTAAGATTTCATTTTGGAGTGATGGAATTTTTCTGAAATTCCCTATAGTTATGATTGCACAACTCTGTGAAGACGCTGAAACCTATTGAATTGAATGCTTTAAATGGGTGGATTGTATGTTGTGTGAATTATCTTAATAAAAATGATTTTCAAAGGCAGATGGTGTCAACAAACTAAATACTCATTTCTTCCTCATGTTTTAACATACTGGGAAAGCAACAAACTCAAATGATTAACTGCATCACGAGACTCTTTAAAATGCAAAATTACGTTTTCTTCATATTGTCTTCACTTAACACCAAAACACCTGGGATTACAAATCTAAGTAATTATATCAACCATCTAGATTATTCCAGAAATTAAGATGTTTATCATAACGAAGACAAGACTGACATAAAAACTGAAATGTTATATTGATAGGTATATTCCAGTGACTGGATCTTTGTTACACAGGGAATTAGTAAGAATTTTGGGGGGGGCTTCTAATCTGGATTTTTGATGTTTTGTGGTCCCAGCCTAACATCAGAATCTAACACTGTCTACACATTGAGACTTTCCTCAGAAGTTTTTTAGATGAAAACTAATAAGAAGGAGAACAAGGTTTTTTTTTTAGATGCCTGATTGACTTCATCCTAACCTTTAGACCATCTCTAAGACTACAAATTTGTAATATAAAGTCCAAGTGCTATTTGGGGTAAAAGACCAAAATTTCTACCCAGGAATAAAAGTGTTTGACATTTCTAGAGCCTATTTCCAAATTACTCTTTAAAAAATGGGATATGAGGATTCAATAGGGTTTCTCCAGGAAGAAGAAACATATAAAACATGAAATTATTTTTCAGATTTTTAAAATATTTAAATGTATAAGTATCTTTGTTTATCCTAATTTTGAAAGTTAGCAACAGGCAAAAACTCACATTTTTTTTTTTTTTTCTTTTCAGTTGAGTGAAGTAAATCTATGGGAAACCAAAGGATTTGAATACCAAATTTTGCCTTTAGGACCTTGACCATAGTATTTAAACTTTATTCTTCATCTAAACAAATGGGATCAATAGTATCATTTACCCTGCAAATATCTGATAAGACACTAAATAAAACTGAACAGTTAAGTGAACATTAAACCCTCCACTAAAATTATGCTAAGATTGTTTGAGACCCACGTTTGCATTTCATACCTACAGCACAGGTATAACTTTCCTTCAAGAGATATAATAATACTTTTAATAAGGTGAGATTTTAACAGGAACATGCAAAGTCTTCCAAATTCATATAGACATTGACAAAAAGTTAGGTGGAATCCATTCTTAGCTCAAAATGATGTCTTGTCAAATAGTCTATCTTCTAAGAGATTTCAACCCAACTAAATCCTTTTGGTACCACTTTGAACAGCAGCTAAATTATACAAGGAGAATCTATGGTCAGAGAGAATGAATCTTGATAAAGTTCATTTTAAAGTCAAAATTAGTATTAAATAGATCCACTAAAAGCAATAGATCAAGCTTCAAACTTGTGTAAATACCTATTAAATAAAAGAGAAGGCTTTAGAAGAGATTGTTAATGGTCAGCAGTCAAAGGAAGAAAAAAAAAAAAGATGGGATAAATTCCATGGTATAAATTATTGCCCTTTCTATAGAATTTTCAATGCGTATTTCTGAGGAAAATGTCGAGTTGATATTTGACAAATATAGAAACTCTTCCTCATATCATCATCAAAATAAAACTCTAGACCAGATTGTAGAGTTAAATTTTCTAAATAAAAAGTAGCTAGAAGGGAATATAATATATAATTAATTGATCTAAAGAGGGAAAAATCTGTTAAGCGAGAAAAAAAAACCTTTTTAAAAAAACAGAACGATTTCACTATGAGTCAGAATCAACTCGACGGCAATGGGTTATGGGTAATCACTTTAAACTTTCATTAAAAAAACTACAAAAATTAATAGGCAAATTCTAATACGCAGAAAAGTATTTAAAATATGTCACAGAAAATAGGTTAGTATTGCAAATTTATTGAGTTTTACAGTCAATTACAAATTTTGAAAAAAAAATGGATAAACACAAGGAAAATTAGAGAAATAAAATATAAACGGCCAATATAGACATAAACTATTTAAAGTACCATGTTTTTATGCAAATAATGTGTGCTTTCTCCGTTTGCCAACTGCGCCTTCCCCCGTGAGATATTTTCATAAGGACCACTATGACATTTTTTTTTTACATGTTGCTGTGAAAAAAATTTAGCATAGCACACTTACTAAAATACCTCGAGGAGCGGAAGGCATGGTTGGCAAACGAACGTAGAAGGCACTCGTTAATTTGCATAAATAAATTGATAACTGTAAAATTTTATATTGAAATAAAATTTTGGTCTACAAATCAGCAGAGACATTTTTAAACGAAATTACATAGAATAGAAAATGGTGCGAGAATGGGGCCCCTATAGTGGGATTGTCATTTGATGCCACCTTCCTGTATATAAATATGTACAAAAACATTTCAAATATTATTGAATTGCAGAGTATATACCATGGACCAAGTACAGTGTTAAGTGTCTTTGATGTAGTCTCACTTAATTCTGTAAAGAATCCTAAAACGTTTTCCCATTTCACTCATGAGAAAATTGATGTAAGTTGGCACATCACCCTGAAGTAGTCAGTGGTGTAGTGAGGATTTAAAAGCTTGGCAGTTCAACTCCACCAACTGCTCACTGGAAACCCCATGGGGGAGTTCTACTCTGGCATATAGGGTCGCTATGAGTTGGAATCAATTTGATGGCAATGGATTTTTGGTTGTCTGTCTCAGAACCTGCACTTTGTAATAGCATGCTCCACCCCTTAAGCATGTTTATTACAGTCATACTTCTAGGAATTTTTATTAAGGAAATAATCAGATACTTGCAGAAATACTAATATGTGAAGATTATTTATTGGATCATTTATAGAAGTAAACTTTGGACATAACTGCACTGTAAAGTAACAGTGAGCTTGTTAGATTAATATGGTACACCAATACCATGGACTGTCGGGCAGCCATACAACTAGTTTTCCAAAAGTAATCAGTCATAGAGAAAACTGAAGAGGATAAAAAAAGATTGTGAAATACTATGTATAGTAGATCCCAAACGTTAGGGATCGAATTATGCCCCCCAAAATATGTATAAGTATCCTCGTTTAGGAGCCCTGGTGGTGCAGAGGTTAAGAGTTTGGCTGCTAACCAAAAGATTGGCTGTTCAAATCCACTAGCTCTCCTTGGCAACACTATGGGGCAGTTCTGCTCTGTCCTATAAAGTCGCTATGAGTTGGAATCGACTTGATGGCAATGGGTTTGGTATGGTTTTTTGGTATCCTCGTTTAACCTGAATTTGAACTGTACCTGGCCCAGGTACCTGTGGATGTGATCCTGTTTGGAAATAGAGTTTTTCTTTTGCTATGTGAATGAGGTCATACCATTCTAGGGTGGTTCCTAAATCTAAACACTTACAAGTTGTAAAGACCAGAATCCACACAGAGGCACACCCAAGGGAGGACAGACACAGTTTCAGGATCAGCTACAAGCCAAGGAAGGCCAGGGATTGCCCAGGCTACCGAAAGGAAGGCATCAACATGACAGAGACCCTGATTTGGACTTGCAGCCTCCAGAACAGTAAGAAAATAAATTTCTATTTTTTAAAGCCACTCATGTGTGTGTGTATGTACATCAGTAAGACACCAAGTGTCTGTATACTCATCATCAGTAAAATAGGTATAATAATACTACCGATTTCATAGGGATGTTGTGAAAATTAAATGGGCTGATACAGAAATGTGCTTAAATAAAAAACCAAACCCTTTGCTGTGAAGTCAAGTCCGACTCATGGTGACCCCATGTCTTACAGAGTAGAACTGCTCCATCAGGTTTCCTTGGCTGTGATTGTTACAGAAGCAGATCACTAGTCCTTTGTTCTCTGGCACCTCTGGGTGAGTTCAAACCATCAACCTTTAGGTTAGTAGCCGAGTACAAACCATTTACTCTGCCCAGGGACCTTGCAATGTGCTTAGAGCAGTGTATATACACTTTTCTATAAATACACTTTTACATAACTGTTAGTCATAGACACACAAACACATGCGCGTGCACACACACACACACACCAAAGGCTACACACAAAAATTCTGAGGAGAAAAAAAAAAAAAATTCTGAGGAGAAAGATTGTGGATAGTTTTGATATTCTTTAATATCTTTCTGTCCGTTTTTCACATTTTCCACAAGAAACCCAAGAAGATTGAAGTGTGTGGGAAGAAATGTCTTAAAAGAAAGGAGGGAGCCGATAAAATAACGAGGACCATTTTGTCCAATGTTTGTTTCCATGGGCTTGAGGGACCGTTTGAGCCAGAGTAACTATTCCAGGTTTATCCTCAAACAGGAGGCTGGTGACATAAAAATCACCCCAAAACTCTATCTAACCTATATCCTAAAGTGTGAAAAGTGACTTCTGTTTATAGACTGAGGCCTGTTTTGAAAGGAGATTACCAAAATGAGCCCAATAAGAAACAGATGCTTAGCAATCTTGAAATGAACGGCAGAATATGTGGGAGAATACTTTTGCCACTGTCAGATGTTGCCTATTAACCCCCCACATAGCTAGGCATGCAGTTAGACGGGGGAAGAGGCTGCAGAACGGCTTTCTTCCCAGGAGACAAATTGTTGACACGTCAGTTGCAGAAGACAGTTTTCCAAAATCACTTGTACCGTCGTCTTCCTGTTAATAGTCCGCACTTAATTAACACTCTTCCTCCTTCCTTTTAAAACTATATGTGACAGTTGTCAAGAACTGATTTAACTTACCCGATGTAATATCTCAGTAAAAGTAAAAGCTTTTGTGTCACTTTTACATCATTCAAATACAGAAAAAGAAAAGGAAGCATCTCAGGTTCACGTTCCCCCAGGCGTATCAGCTGATGCACCAGTATTAGCAAAGGAGACCCTTTTATGATTAAGACTTTGGGTGATGGATTCCACTTCTTTTTGCTAAGTACATTTTCTCAGTTCCTTCCTCTCTGATTTTAAAAGTAATACAGGTCTACAATCTCCTCTCTGAAATCCTGCTCCCAAATAATGACAATAAATAAGTGAGCTCTGAAAACTAAAATTTTGCAAATCATTTTCTGCTAAATGTTGACCGGACTGAACTAATATAAAGACGTATTAGTTCCACAAACTGTGACTATCCAAGGTATCCAGATATTTGCTGAAAAACACGAGTGTGTGTGACTACAGGAGACTGTCACAGACCCCACTGAAGGTGTAACTGAAGGTGAAGTACACCAAACCAAAAACCAAACCTGTTGCCTTCAAGTCAACTCTGACTTGTAGCGACCCTGTAGAATGGAGTAGAACTGCTCCATAGGGTTGCCAAGGAGCAGCTGGTGGATTCGAACCACTGATTTTTTGGTTAGCAGCCTGAGGTCTTAATCATTGTGCCACCAGGGCTCCGTAAAGTATACATTCCATATAAAAAAACCCATTGCTGTCAAGTTGACTCCAACTCCTAGTGACCCTATAGGACAGAGTAGAACTGCCTCATAGGGTTTCCAAGGAGCAGCTGGTGGATTCAAACTGCCAACCTTTTGGTTAGCAGCCTGAGCTCTGAACCACTGCACCATCAGGGATCCACATTCCATTTAGCCTTTCTAAAATCCAAAAATTCTTCAATTCCAAAATACATCTAGCTGTATTGATCTTGAACAAGGGGATGTAGATCTCTATCTTCTCATTGCAAAGCATTATACAAAAGAAGTGTGGAAAAGTAAATTAAGATCAAACGTTAGGCCACTACCCAGAGATAGCAAGTGTTAACATTTTGGTAAACTTCTTTTACTGATATTTTTTTCTATACTTACATGCACCTAAAGGAGTAATAAATACATACTGTTCTGTCACTTCTTACTTCACTTAATACTATATCATGAACCTCTATCATCATCAATAAATATATGTCTACACATCATCTTAATCAAATATTATATTCTTGTACTATAACATGTTTAACCAAACCTCTTTTTTTAGGAAATTTAGGTTGTTTCAAAATGGGTGTCAATATAAACAATACTGAGATGAACACTCTTATACATAAAAACAATTATTTCAATAGGATAGATTGAAGGTGGAATTGCTAAGTGAGAAAACACAACTATATTAAATTTTGATACATAAATTGCACACTGCCTTGCAGAAACATTATACTAATTTACATCTCCAATTACAGTGTGAAATAGTGTTCATTTCCCCACACCATCACCAACACTGGGTGTTAAAAACTTTTAAATATTTAACACAAGCCAAACATAGGTCAAAAAAGAGACTCAGCTTTTACTATACAATTACCTAAGGGGACATCTGGAAGTAGAGCACGTGGTAATCCCATCATCTAAGGGCCTGAACATATATTGGGCAACAGAGTAATCTACAGAGACCACAATATGGCCCATTTCCTATTCTGTATAATTTTTTAAAACAAAGTCTGTTTTAATTAGTCATTAAATAATAACCTTTTTTCCATCGGCCTTTTAAAGTGAGGGAAGTACTGAGGAAGACTTGTATGTTCAAATCCCTTCAATAGCCAAGCTTCAAAAGGAATCAATATATCAAGAGATTTATTAAATACACAAAAACCCTACCTCTTATTTGTTCAATGAAATTAATTCATTTTTTAAGAAATATAATGATCCAAAACTCTCAGGAAAATTGAGGGTTGCAGCCGGGATATATCAGAAAGAAGGGCTATCAAGGGGTAGGAGAACTTGACTGCAGCTGTCTGGTCCTTAATTTACCTACCCTTTGATCTTGATAAATTTGCTCAACCTTCTCTGTGTCTCAGATTTTTTTATAGGTAAAATAACAATAACGTTAATACCTAACCAATAATGCAACCAGTTCTCAAGCTATTCTGAGGATTAAATCAGTCCATCTTGAAAAATAATAAACACAAAATAAATATTGGTTGAATTTGAATAAAAGTGAATTCTCATGATTTCATTCATTCATTTAACAAATATATATGTGTGTGTGCTTATTATTGTTTTAGTTATCTATGTGCATTGTTCTAGGTGCTGCGTATGGACATCAGTGATCAAACTTCCTAGAGGAAGAAATAATTTTAGTGAGGAAGACTGTCAATAAATAAATAAGAAAATAAAAAAAAGATCATTTTCAATCAGAGGTTGTCAAAGGACAGCCCAAGGGCCAAATCCAGCCCTCTGCTTGTTTTTGTAAATAAAGTTTTATTAGAGTATAATCATTTGCTTACATACTGTCTATGACTGCTTTCACATTACTATACTACAGTTGAGTAGTTGCAACAGAAACCACATGGCCAACAAAACCTAAAGCACTTAGGATCTGGCCCTTTACAACAAAAGTTTGCCATTCCCTGTTTTAGACAGTGCTATAAAGAAAATAAAGCAGGCAAGGAGGTAGAAGATTACTAGGAATGCTATTACAGGTCGGGGAGGTAATGCAGAGACCTGAATGATGAGAGAAGAAAGAAGCCATGCAATGGTCAAAAGAAGTTGATTCCATTCAGAGTGAGTCTGGAAGAGGGAATGAGATCATTGTTTGAGGAAGAGAAGGAAGGCCAGTGCGGGTGTGGTTGGTGGCACCAGAGCATTTGTGGCTTTTTAGGTCACACAAAAAACCTGAGCTTAATGGGAAATCATATGGAGATTTGAACTGAAAAGAGAAGTGACTGATCTCTTTTCTTTTTCTTTTTTAAAATGATGACACTGTCTTATTTGGAGAATAGAATACAAGGGGGCCAGAGTAGAAGAAGTAAACCAGGCACAGTCACTTCAGAACTTTTTTTGGGGGTGTGAGAAGATGATGGTGCCTTGAACCCCAGTGGTAGCAGTCGACATAAACAGGTTATCTACAAGTATGGGGAAAATCAAAAAACCAAACCCGTTGCCATCAAATTGATTCCGACTCACAGCAACCCAATAGGACAGAGTAGAAGTGCCCATAGGGTTTCCAAGGAGCAGCTGGTGGATTCGAACTGCTGGCCTTCTGGTTAGCAGCTGTAGCTCTTAAACACTGTGCCACCAGGGCTAGAAGTATGGGGAGCTAGGTATTAAACAGTAATTAAGACAAGATGCCCTAGTGTACTTATTTATAAAGTTCTCTAAAAACAAAAATATATCACATCTTTATTTACTTTATTTACAGTAGGAACTGTTTCCTTACCCAAAAAGTGGAGATAATACTGTCTACACCCTGGACATTTTCTGAGATTTAAATAATGTATATTTCCTAGTCGAGTGTCTGGCCCAGAGTAGGAAATATTGGGTAGAGAAGCATTTCCCATGTGGGCTTTCAGGAGAGCCTCTCTGGGTTCCTATATTAGGGTTATGTACTGAAATGGCCCTGTGGGCAAAGGATTTTGAAAAAAAAAAAAAAATTCGGCTTAAGCAAAGTTAATCATGTTTCTTAAGGACAGAAGTTCTCAGAGCCTTTAATACATTCGTAAAAATGACAGGTCTCTAAGAATTGCATAGAATATTCAGTACTTCTCAAGTCGACTTTATGATACAAGCTTTTTTACCCAAACAAAATATCTCATTTGACTCTCATCTGCAAAACACATTTGAGGAAATATAGGTTCTATCCAAATCTCTGTTCTGCCACTGAATGACTTCATCACTGTTCAAGTTCCTCACTTGCAAAATGGCGACTTCAATGCCTATTTCAAAGGGTGGTTGTAAGAATAAAATGATAAAATGCATTTAAATACTCAGCGTGTTGTACATAGTGAGTGCTCAATCATCTTGGTAGTGTTGGTGATGGGTAGTCAAAGTCTCCACACCAGTGCCTTACACAGAGATGAAGCCCACTCAATGTCAGTGTACTTCCGTTTGGCTTTTTCTCACTGGCTCATCATCAAAGATTGCACTACCTACCTGGCCAGTCTATGTTCCACATACTTGGGACATGTCATCAGCAGGGATCAGTCCCTGGAGAAGGACAGCATGCTTGGTAAAGTAGTGGGTCAGCGAAAAAGAGGAAGACCCTCAAGGAGATGGATTGACACAGTGGCTGCAACAATGGGTGTAGGCATAACAACGATTGTGAGGATGGCACAGGATCGGGCAGCGTTTTGTTCTGTTGTACGTAGGGTCGCTATGAGACAGAACCGACTCAATGGCACCTAACAACAACAACAATGTGGCCAGTCATCCCAGGACTGCAGGGCCCACTAGAAATAGGCCGGGAGACGGAGAGGATTAATCAGCTAAACCAATCTCCACCACAAAAATAAATAAACCAAAAATATGTATCTTACTGAGGACAATCCATTCCTTAATAATACGTATACCAAACATGTAGCAAAATAATAAGATATAAATAGGCTATGAGAGAATGTTCCATGATTACCACAAAAAAACAAATAGAAAACTCACTGACGGAAAAAAAGAGATTATATTTTGAATAGCTACTCCTCTCTCCGAAAACGACAGAATTTTAAATGCCCACATTTCCAACAAAGTACTTTCTTTCCAAGAGACATCTAAGATTCCTAATTACATAACTATAATTTTTAAAAAACACAGTAATTTATTCCAAGCTAATTATGTTCAAATCTGTTAAGTTCAGAATAACTAATCTTTGTGATTTTGTGTCCCTTACTCGTAATGACTTAAAAAGGAAGACCCTCAACCAGATGGACAGACACACTGCCTACAACAATGGAATCAAGCGTAACAATGACTGTGAGGACAACACAGGACAGGCAGTGTTTCATTGTTGTACACAGATTCGCTGTGAGTCAGCACTGACTCAATGGCACCTAACAACAACATTTGTAATGACTACATATTTGCCAACTGTTATTTTATACTCCAAAACCACAGTCATTGATATTTAAAGAGCCGTGATTATATGATCCAATTAAAGCACCTATATGCTCAATTACCTAGTAAGCTTGGGTGCACAATGACATTCAACCTAAATCATTAAAGCAAAAGAACAGTAAAGTGATTCTAGCATTCAAATGTCTTTGGAGTTTGGATTAGCTGTCTTCAAGGAAAACACAAAGTCCCAATTTATTTATGGAAATATTGCCGTTGGAAACGGTCAAGGGTAAGTCTCTGAGGAATCAGTTGCTCAGCTAGTCCAATAAATTGTTTTCACCTTTTAACTTTCTCATTCTGAACCACAATGGGACCAGTTCACAGGACAAAACATACACTAACAAGGACTGTCTCTATCACTTTAATGGGAAAGGAGAGACGAATGACTGAGCGGGACCGCAGTGGCATTGTGAACATGAGCCAAGCTCCTTCACTGACCATGCTCCTGATTCCAAGAATTATTTTGAAGAGCAGAAGAAGTTACAGTTCTTTGAAAATAAAAATCTCAGGTTTGCCTTGGTATAGGTGGTCTCTCCTGCCCTCCTGACATTTTGGCATTTGGATTTGCTCATGCAGCAGTGATACCCTTGCCAGTTGCATGAAAAATGCATTCTGAGAAATTGCCAGGTGTGAAAAACAACTTCAACGTTTTAAGACTGTTAAGGTAGAAGGACTCAATTCTTTCATCTAAGAGATCAATATGCTACCATGTAGTTGTCATCTTCAATAAAATAGATAGTGGCTAAATAATGTTTTAATTTTATGAATTTGGCTTCTATATTAAAACATTTTTCTCAGGTTTTTGAAGAATTTTGAAGCATGCTTTGAATTTAAAGACTCAGGAAGAGTACAAGTCATTACTGGTATTCTGTTGATAAATAAGGACGTTTGGACATAGAAAAATTACATAACCAATGCCAGAATATATTCAAAATTTGTCTGAATGTGAATTTAGAAATATTAAGAGTTAACTTTCTTTGCTTAGGATCACTAGATTTATTTATGACATCTAAACTGTGAAGAATTCAAGTTAGGTTTAAGGGAGTGTAAACAACTCCATTTCCTCGAATAGTGTTGCCTAGGAAAAGCAGGACAAGGAAATGGGCTGAAAGATCAGCTCAGTTGTAGAGGCTGTTGACTGTACAAGAATAATGACTGTGGTAAGGGCTGGCAGATTCCATTGGAGCAAGATACCAGGATCAGGGATCAGGGTCAAGTTATGCAAAAGTCAAGGACAGCGTTAAAAGAACTCTACCCCGTTGTGTCTGTGGGACAGCCCCACGAAAAGATAAAAACATCATCCTCAAAGGCAAAATTCCACTTCCATTAAGTGGAAAGGGCCTCCCATTTTGTTGTGCAAAAGCAAAAAAAAAAAAAAATCTTTACCTTTCTAGAGCTTTCTGAACACCCTAAAGAAGTTTCTATTTCTCATCCCTTTGGACTTCGTGGCTTATTCTTGTTGTTAGGAATTCCAGCATATTATTTGGGGAAAGGAATCATCTTCATCCACTTCACCCTCAGTTTGATTTTCTAAGAGTCTTTCTCCCCAGTCCATAGCTAGGGGCTCATTTCAGAGCCAGAACCCAAATTGTTTCACATAGACAAGTGTTGCAGTACACCCCCAAATAGCAGACCTAGCTATAATAAATGGGTTAAATATGGTCAATTATATGTCAACTGCTAAGAAATTGCATTACAGATTCCTCTCCTCAAGATCCTACTTCTTATAAACTACTAAAATCAAAAGAAATTTCTTCTAACACTTGTTACTTAAATAAGAGAAATATTATTGTTTTTAATTTAAAAAGACTCTTGTTACAAAAGAAATACTATATTAAACAACAAAGATAGTACTAGTTTATAGTTGTGTCATGGAACTACCAGGTTTTTTTTTTTTTTTTTTTTTCGCTTGTTTGTTTGCCTTGCATTCTCCCTTCCTACCATTCCAGCCAGTGGTCAAAGGATTCACCTCTGAAAGCTGGGTTAGAGTCAAGAAAGGTATTGCTTTCATAAGGTGACATACAGACCTGTAGACCCGACACCAGCAACTCCCATAATGTATTTCTCCAAAAATTTTTTTTAAAAAACCAAGCTCATTGCCTTTGAGTCAATTTTGACTCATAGTGACCCTACAGGACAGAGTAGAACTGCCTCACACGGTTTCCAAGGAGCAGCTGGTGAATTCGAACTGCCGACCTTTTGGTTAGCAGCCAATCTCTTAATCCCTGTACCACCAGGGCTCCAATGTATTTCTCAGTACTATAATTTTCATAGAACGGAAAGACTTCCTCCCAGATTCCCTGGACCAGATGTTTACTCTTCCTGCAAGCACAAGATCACTACTTTGCCTGCTGCTAAGAGTAATGGAGTAAATTCAGCTATTGGTTGGATCCCAGACAATAGGGAAGTCTGGGATCACCATCTGCAACCTCAGCTGATACCAGGGGCCAGCAAAAGTAGGCAGGTAGTTAGAAGAACAAAAAAGAGAAAAATGTAGGCGGAGCAAATGTCCCCTTTTGCTCAGACATTTACACTGGGAACCAGAGCCATTTATCTGCCTCCCCAGCCACTTAGAAAGCTTCCCTAGGGATATTCCTCCCTAGCCACTTAGAATGAGCAGATGAGAAGCTCTTGTGTTTCTGTGGCTTTATGTCTGAGCTAATTGTTTGAAACAGTCCCAGGATGAGGTAAATGATTTAACGTGCTCCATTGCTAACTGAATTACTGGAGGCTTGAGCCCACCCAGACAGGCCTTGGAAGAAATGCCTGGTGATCTACTTCTGAAAACTCAGCCACTGAAAACCTTGCGGAGCACAGCTCTACTCTGACATATATGGGTCACCATCAGTTGAAATCAACTCAGTGGCAACTGTTTGTTTTAGAAAAGATCATACTAGAGCAGTAATTACCGAACGAGTGATTATTATAATTCAGGGTGATGACTCAACAGTAGTATGCATTGCCAGTGTTTAACATGGTATAATCCTTTGGTAACTTTAGCGTAGATGAAAATTTCTCTGGGTGGGTATAAAACCGCACAGAGTGTATTATATCTCACTAACAGCAATCACTTTGCTTCTGGCTCTCTTACTCTTCATCTCACTGCCCTCAAATCACAGTCCCCCATCATGAACAACGTATCCTTCCTTTGACATGAAATACGTAAGAAGTGTCTATCATAGGCAGCTATCATGGTGTATCTAGCTCCTTTGTTGCCCATACTTGTTACCTGATTTTCTTCTTATAATTTCCCGTTAATCAGTCTACTGATTCATAGCTCTAACCCATTATTCCTCAATTTAGTTGCCTGGGATTTAGCCCCCTGCTCACCTAGGCTGTCTCATGAGATTTGCCTGGATTTTCCAGTATCTTCTACTTATCTTTGCATCTACCTTCAAAGAAATTCAAGATTCATTCTACTTACTAGACGTAAGAAAGAAAAAAGGAGTCTTAACAAACAGCACCTTCTTCCTAGTGTCTACTTCCACTGGGTTTCCAGGCACTTGTACAGAACTCAAAATGAAAATAAGGATTTTAAATAAACATGGATGGGAGAACATGAGCTTAGATACTATTGATAGGTCTCAACTGAACCCTAGAATTTGAAGAAACTAAGAGATCTACAAATGATTCCAAAAACAGCCTATAGCTTTGGTACCTTCATAATACCACAAATATCTAGCCCATTAATCAGACTATATGACTAAATGAGAGAAAGTGTTACTTGATTCTCCATTGTTATCACTTTCCCAAAGGCAACTGAAATTGGGAGTTAGAAAAGAATCTTGCTGAAAATAACCCAAGCACTCTTTAAAGTCTTTGTGCTTAAAGGGAAAGAAAATCTCACTGGAGTTTAGGTCAAAAGCTAAAGAATACCTGAGGGGAAATTAGAACAAAATATCTTTTCTTTTAAACAAAATAATTGTTAATCACACAGAGACACGCAAACATATCTTTTCTTCAATTTCAAGGAAAACCTTGAGATTCTTCCCTGTAATTCCTTTTCCATTTAACACCCACTTTCTAGACCCAGCGTTTTCTAGTGGAGTTGCCATATATCATTAAAATCAAACACCACTAGAGACTACTGGTCAGAATTCTCAGAAAATACAACTCTGACAGCAGGTAAAAGAACTTTCTAGGCTTATAAAAGTGGTCCTGTGGAAACTGCTTTGAGTTGGTATCTGAACCGTACATCCCAGAGCCCAGGACCATAAAATGGATACAGTTTGAATGTCAATGTATTCTGACTATCATCGTCACCTGCTACCTTCACCCAGACTCCCACTTGGTCTCTCAACATTCTTTTTTGCTTTCTATCAAGCTTCTGCCTCCTTGTAGATGCTCTTTTTTTTACATAGCTCTTTTCTTTCTTGATTGTAAATTAGGTGAAAACAAAGTAAACGCAAATAGTAAGTCATCATGTAACTTCATTTATACAAAATGGTAAAAGGCAATGAAGGATATCAACCAGCACAGAGGTGACTGTATAAACCTCTCTCAAAATCCAAGTTCTGGGAATTATGCCTGGATTCAAATCCAGAAGCATTAAGTCTACACCTTGCTTGGAAGACATATATCCCTTTTAAAATTGGAGCTGGGGGGATTCTACAGAATGATGCTATTAATTCTGAAATCAAACATATTTCCCTTTCCTTTGAAACCACTTCGCTCCTACATCCATAGTCCCTCTTTCTGTTGATAACAACATCATTCGCCCAGTCACCCAGAATTAAAACTGTAGACTCAAATTTGGCTTCTAGTCCCTTGCCCCTCAGTAAGTTGGCAAGTCTTATCCATTCGATTACATAGTATGGCTTTCTGCTGTCTCCCCTCTCTATTCCTACTACCGCATTTCAGGTCCCTCAACGTCTTTAGAGCAACATCTAAAATCTAACTGGCATTCACAGTTTTCTTCTCTTTTCCCATCCTGCCTTTCCAACTTCTTTTGCCATGATGTGATCTAGGCCTTTGTTCTTCCTTCTTCTTCCTAGAATGCCCATCTCTGTCTTTTGCATTTCTCCATCTCTAACTCATCCTTCAGAAAGCCTTCTCGAATTTTCACAAGTGAAAGTCATCACTTTCTCCTCTGAATTTGTATTCACTTAATCATATACATATGCAACGTGTGCATCTTCTCTCTCTCTTGCTTTTTATTTTATGTTATAATTATTTTTTTTTTCTGGTAGACTGTAATATTCATCAAGGCAGAAACAGTGACCAATTCAACTGATTTTTCCCATTATATTAAGGAACACAATGAATATTCAATATGTTTAGGAAAAAAATATGTAACATTGAAGTGCTAACACTTTAATAGATACCTTGCTCCTTGCTGCTATATAAGTAATACCAAAACAGACAAACAAACCCATTGCTCTCGAGTTGATTCCAACTCATAGCAACCCTATAGGACAGAGTAGAACTGCCCCATAGGGTTTCCAAGAAGCGCCTGGTGGATTCGAACTGTCGACCTTTTGGTTAGCAGCTGTAGCTCTTAACCACTATACCACCAGGGTTTCCATCCTAGTAATAAATGGGTCCAAATGGTAAGGAATGAATCAGCACAGCCAGCTGACAGGATTTTAACCTGTTTTACATTATTGTCATTTACCTGATCACCTTTGTCATAAATGCCCTTGGCTCCACTCTGAATGGACCAGAAATATGTAAAATTCCTCTACACGGTCTGACTTGGTGTGAAGTTCAAATAGGGAAAGCTGGCAAGGAAGGAAGATTATTTCTTATTTCACAAGTCCAGGGTGTAATATTCAACACAAAAGTCTCATTAATGCCCTGTAGCCTGGAACTGCTTCTTCAGGAGGAATGCTATTCCTGACACACGCTACTGCCGTAAAAATCGGTATTCAGGTAGCCTATTCACACCTCTGGTTCATACCTGATGCAACTTTCTTAGTCCCTTAGAAATGACCAGACAACTCAGCAGTGAACTACTGAACTAAATGTTTCTTTTAACAGATTTTTGCATTCATTTGCAAGTTCAGTGAAAACTGAAAAATCAATTACAGAAGAAGAATTTAAACCAGAAATGGGGGAAAAGGGAAGAATATGAAATGATGCACCTCTGGTAGACTGTGACATAAATGCAGGGATAAATTAAAAAATAAAATAAAAACTAAACCTTCTCACTTGGCAAGAGCTGGTAGCCCTGCATTCTCAATCAGAGACCTGCCAATGGCTATTTGAAGGAGAAAAGCAGGAAAAGGAGCTTTTTCACAAGAAAAATAATATTTGTCGAGGGCAGTTTATTAAGGAATGTCATTTCCAGATGGCTCCCTTGTACAGAGTAATACAAATGATTTTAAAAATTAAATAGAGCCCTCGCAGACAAATATAAGACTCCCCCGTGAAGGCAGGCTATCAGGACCCAGGGTTCACCTTCAGTCAAAGATATGAGTTGGAGGAAGATAAAAGCTGCAGAGGAAGAATGAATTATCAAAGTTCAGTGCTATTCAGTGGCAAACACTGAAGGTTTAACTGGAAGTATATTTGCTATATTAAAGCATTAATAATGGTTTCTGAGTCCTGCTATATTCATACACTTCAATTGCTCTCTTCCTGTGCTAGAACTTTCAATTCAAAGAAAATGATAAACTTTGGGGAAAAAAAAAATTTCCCGGGAACCAAACAGCAGCAGAGAAAGAAAGACAGAGACAAAGACAGAGACAGGCAAATAAAACTAGAGCCTCACGAGATCCAAAATGCTTTCTTGCAAATGCATGATGGTTTGCTTGCAAAAGAGAAAATGGTTTGCTTGCAAAAGAGAAAAGCAAAAAAGTGCAGCGTGCTAAGTTAACGTCTGCTAGATGGACGAGACAATTTCAGGTCAAATAAGCCTAACCCAAATAAAATGTCAACTTGATTCTAGTCTTAGGAAGGGAGAAATGAAAGATTCCTCCGTCCATTCAGTAAATGAATATTTACCAAGCCTATTTTTTGTCCGTTATTGTCTAGGTGCTGGGATTTACTGATAAACCAAACAGCCAGGTTCCCTATCTCCCTGGAGCTCAGGGGGGGAGATACTAATTAAATAATCAATAGCTGTTGTTAGTTGCCTTCAAGTCGATTCCAACTCATGGCGACCCCATGTATGCAGAGGAGAACTGCTCCATAGGGTTTTTAAGGTTGCAACCTTTTGGAAGCAGATTGCCAGGCCTGTCTTCCAAGGCACCCCTGTGAGGGTTCACATCACCAAACTTTTGGCACTTAACTATTTTTCCATCCAGGGACTCCATAAATAATCATGAAAAGATGTAAATACTAACTGTGATAAATGAAGAAGAGTTAAAAGGGGCTGTAAGCAGGGAAAACAGTGAGGCCTTGCCACATCTAAGCAGTCCGGGGAGGCTTCTCTGAGGAAGGACATTCGAGCTGAGACAGAAACAATCCGTGGGAGCTGATATGGCTTAGGATAAGAAGGGTGAGGGGACAGCAGGACAGAGGGAGAGCTGGCCGAGCTGGGGACTACGTGGCCCCTGCAAAAACCCTGCAGAGGAGCTTGATGTATTTGAGGCAATTCTTATTTGTTGTTGTTGTTGTACTTTCAGTCAAAGTTTACAATTCAAGTTAGTCTCTCACACAAAAATGTATACACACATTGTTATGTGACCCTAGCTGCTCTCCCTATACTGTGATAGCACACTCCTCCTTTCCACCCCTGATTTCCCATGTCCATTCAACCAGCTCCTGACCCTCTCTGCCTTCTCATCTCACCTCTGGACAGGAGCTGCCCATTTAGTCTCATGTATCTACTTGAGCTAAGAAGCACATTCTTCATGAGTATCATTTCTTGTCCCACAGTCCAGTCTAATCTTTGACTGAAGAGTTGGCCTCAGGAATGGTTTTAGTGCCGATAGAGAATCCCGGGGCCATGCTTTCTGGGGTTCCTCCAGTCTCCCTCAGACCATCAAGTCTGGTCTTTTTACTAATTGAGGCAATTCTTGTCCTTTTTCACCCCCACAGATTTTATAACTGAGTATTAGGAATCAAAATACATGAAACAAAAGCTTCTGAGTAACTAAACGTATTTTTTTTTATCAGTGAAAACAAAATGCCTTTCTTACTGGGGAAGGAAAAAAAACGATCCAATAATTCCTGAAAGCTACCCCGAGGACTGGAGGATGATGTGACCAGTCACAGTGGGTAGCATCTGGAAACGATACCAAGTGGAGACAAAACAAAATGGATCCTCTTGAGTTTCACTGCTCTCTCTGAGCTTCCTAACCTGAGTGGCCTGCGTCGTTGCCATGGGAATGAATCTCAGCAAAGAAATCAATGAGTTAAAAATAAGCCTGAGAGCAGTGAGGATAACAAATTTGATTTGCCCCAGTGTCTGGCCTCTCTAGAACATGACTCAGCATTGCTGGGGGAAGTGAAAGAATGAAGTTTGAATCTATTTGGCCAAACTCATCCTGGTATGCCAAGCCGTACAGGCTACTGTTCCTGACAAGTTTGCAGTTGAGCTCTTGAAACATTTCCTTCCCATAATCTCATTGGCTATGATTGTGCAGAGTGCAGTGGGATCATGCAGTGGTTTGTGCAGTGAATGAGGACGATGTCATTAGAAACAGCTCTCAGGGAAGGCAATGATCCAAATCTACTACTGTCTTACAAAGCAGCAGACACGTGTGATTTCAGAGGCCTTTTAATTCTGCCAGATAAAGATAAAAAGACAGCTCTGAATGTACCATCAATGCATCATGCATTTAGCTTCAGGTTGTATCTGTCTGTTCAAGTGCAGACACATCTTCTAGAGGGAACGCTGAAAGTTTGATCAGTCATTTAAACCTTAACGTGAGATCGTTTCTTAGATTCTTTTCTGAGAAGAGATTTTGAAGGGAGGGGAAACAAGTTAATTTACAGGGTACTTGGATAATGGGATTTGGGCACTCTGCTAATGAGGTTCAGCGGTATAAAATAAGAGAAGGCCAGATTGTTTTCATATACTCAGTAATTTCCTGATTCCAATCGCCAGTAGCCTCAGCTTCCTCTTCTCTCTTTGCCAGTGCTGCCCCTCCTGATGTATTCTTTCAAAAGAAGTCTTTGCAGTAGATGTTTTGTTCAAAAGCCTGCTGTAAAATATTAACGTTCTTTATTTTCAGGAGAACTATAGAGGTTTTTTGTCAAAGCTGTCCTCATTGGAGACTTAAAAAAAAAACAAAAAACCCATTGCCATCAAGTCGATTCCGACTCATAACGACCGTATAGAACAGAGTAGAACTGCCCCACAGGGTTTCCCAGGAGCGGATGGTGGATTCACACTGCCGACCTTTTGGTTAGCAGCCCAGCTCTTAACCACTGTGCCCCCAGGGCTCCCACTGGAGACTGTAGTGCCTCTAACTGTGAAGCATCCGGAGAAGCGGACAGGGGCAAAAATCAGTTTTCGGCAGTTTTACTTGCAGTTTGTTAATTAATAGCAAAAGCTGAGGTAAAATGGGGCCCTGTCTTTGAAAATGAACGCCCAAGAAAGACAAAAATCCAATAAGGCAGAGAAGCAACAGTGCATGGTGGATCCATTCCCCGACCTACCATTCCTGCTTGTGCACCACAGAAGCAGAAAACGAACGATTTGTCTCAGCTCAATGGCCGGAAGATATTCACGAAGACTTCTGCATTAGCATCAATTCATTAAGTATTTGAAAAACAGGTCACTACGCTAAAGCAAATGGGCACAGGGACTGATATGGCAAACACAGTTGAAAAGTGAGAATTTAATACATCTTGGGCTTGACTTCTTATTCATTCTTCTGAGCATCCTTGACAGTTTACCAGATAAGGATTAAAGAGAACCACCTGACCATTTGTGTGGCATCAGCTCACACGTACCTCTGATCGATGCTCCTTTCCCTGCCCTGTCCACGGGCAGGAAGAAGGCAGGTGTGCTAAAATCAATCAGGCAGCCAAGACTTTCTGGCTGCATATGTGGCTGAGCTGCCCCTATTATCCACTTGGAATATCATGATGTTCACTCTTTAAAAGTGACACTTCATTATCAGAAAAAAAAAAACCAAACCTGTTGCCATCAAGTTGATTCAGACTCATAGCGACCCTTCAGGACAGAGTAGAACTGCCCTATAGGGTTTCCAAGGAGTGGCTGGTGGATTTGAACTGCCAGCATTTTGGTTGGTAGCCAAGCTCTTAACCACTGCACCACCAGGGCTCCCCATACCACTAGGGATCACAATACGTTATTAAGGCCTGGCTAATTCCTGGCAGACTAACTAGATTCTGTGCCCTTTAGAACAATCTCTCGGAGTCTCTGAGCGTCAAGATTCTTACCTGAAAAATGATGTGCATGATGTCAAAATGTTCTTGAGCTCTATAAGCATGCAAGGGAAACACACGTATTCAACCACAATAAAAGGCTGATCGTGGTAAACGCAGAAGCAGGTAACATTTACAGAGCTATCACTGGGTTTAATGCAACAGCCCTGTGAAAGGGCCCCCCTTATTATTCTCATTTGGCAGATGATGATACTGAGGTTCAGAGGTGTCAAGCAACTTATCCAAAGTCACACAGCTTGTCAGAGGCAAAACTAGAGCACAGTGTTCTTTTGTCTATCTCCACAGCCTGCTTCCTTACAGGAGAATGAGGAATGATGTAATAGAAGCAGAGCTTTACCAGAAAGCAAAATTTAGGATTTGGTAGAGTTAAGAATATTGGTAAGAGTAAATTAGGGTAAAGTAACAGTTCCTAGTATCTCATCAGTTTACTATAATGGAAAGCAAATTGACTGTGGAAACAGGGACTTTGCATACAAGTTCCAGCTTTGCTAGAAGACTTCCCAGGAAAGGGAGGATAAAAGAAGAAAAATTATCTTTTTTTGTTTCTTTACAAAACAACAACTACTTCAGGAGAAAGGACCTGATGTTGTTCCAGGCACTGAACTTGGTACACGGTTCCATCCTAAGTGAGTTTGGGAAGAGGTGAGATTCGACAGCCACCGCCTAGCAGTTGCCTTTGAGTTATGACAAAGAAAGGGAGAAGAGCGGATGGGGTGCAGAATCCAGTTTGTTGTTACTTAAGCTTTTCCTGTGAAAATGTGTTATTTTTCCTCTGTGATCCTCTACTTGGTCAAGTCTCTAATTCTTTCAAAATATTTAACAGTGTTTCAAAATGATTCATTTATGTTCTGCTCAACTTCTTGTTTTCTTTGAACAGAGATAAACACTTAATCGCACTAACCCTAAAGAAGATAGTATTGGGAATTAATATGTATTGAATCCTTTACAAATATCATCAATATTTGTAGTTATCTTTCTTTTCCTCTTTTTTGGTTTGAGGAAGAGAATTCCAAAACTAAGGCTCCTGACAAACTAGGACTTCTAGCTATGGTCTCGGCCAAATCTCTCCTTGTCCTAAGTGACTCCATTTTAGATTTCTAAATGCACCTTCTGTCATACAATGCAGCCTGTCACTTCTGTAAAATTCTCCACTGTACCTCTGAACTACATGCCAGAAGTTCTACAGACAGATGCAGTTTTGCCCACCTTGTTCTTCTTATTTCAAAGTTGTGGTTAAAAATGGTCAATTCAAAGAAGAGATTATCCAACTCTGTACAGGTGCTACGTATAGTGTTAAACATGTGACTTTAAGTGGCTAAGCTGCTTCTAAGAAGATACCCCCTGAAACCCATTCAAACACGTTCGTCATTTTCCAAACCTTTGTTTTAGCTTTTCTGTATCAAAATCCTTTTTTCTCCCCTTAAGCATTAGAATACCTAGCATTTTCACTTATAATCATTCTATTCCTTCAACAAACTGTTATATTTCAACCGAATTCACCATCATAATACTAAAGTCACTCTGTTTAACAGACTGCAGATGTTTAGATGCCAAAAAACATGTGATTTTAGTGGTCAGCCAGATCCTGTCACCTGAAGTCACCCGTGCAAAGCAGGCCAACTCCTGCAAAGGTGTCAACTGAGACTCTGCCACCTGCAACTTTGTAAATGTTAACCAATCAAAAATGTTCTAGCTGTGCCTTTCTGTTCGCGGTTTTTTCCTTCATAAGCTTCTATATCACTGCAGCCCCCTGAAGCGCTTTGTTCAGATTATTCTGGCACTGTGCTTCCCATTTTGCAAACTGTTTTTTTGCCATAATAAAAGTCTGAGTTTAGACTTAAACAGACTTGTGGCTTTTCCATTATGACAGGTTTCGCTCATTCTGACAACGTGAAGGAAAAAGGTTTAGCGAGTTACGTATGTGGATCCCTTCTTTTTATTTTATTATTTTTTAAATTGTGACTCCAGAAAAAATATTTCTAATACAGAAAAGGATTAATCCTTTAGAAATAGGATTGTTATTCTAGAAAGTGTGATGAGTTCGTGTTTAAACATGTCACCTTTTCCCTTCAAAGAGAGGAAAGGAAATTGATGACAGGATGAAGCAAGAAAATAAATAAATAAATAACACAAAATTTCTTTTCTGTTTCCTTTGTCTCAGTCATCTAGTGCTGCTACAACAGAAATACCACAAGTGGATGGCTTTAACAAAGAGAAATTTATTTCCTTACAGTAAAGTAAGCTAAAAGTCCAAATTCAGGGTGTCAGGTCCAGGGGAAGGCTTCCTCTCTCTCTCGGCCTTTTCATCAGCGTTCCCCTGAACTAGGAGCTTCTCAGCACATGGACCCGGGTCCAAAGGACGCGCTCTGCTCCCAGCACTGCTTTCTTGATGGTATGAGGTCCCCCTGTCTCACTGCTCACTTCTGTCTTTTATATCTCAGGAGATTGCCTCAGGACACAATCCAGTCTTCTAAATTGAGTCCTGCCTCACTAACACAACTGCAGCCCATCCTCCCTCATTAACATCATAGAGGCAGGATTCACCACACTTGGGAAATCACACAATACCGGGAATCGTGGCCCAGCCAAACTGATACACACGTTTTTGGGGGGACGTAATTCAATCCATGACACCTTTTTAAAAATAATTTAATTTGGATGGAAAAAGGAGATTCTACAGTAATCAAGTTTAAAGAAGACTCAAAAATCTTTACAAACGCTGAAGTTTCTGGTTCTGGCTAAAATACAGTAAGCACGTGTCACCTATCTCTGCTACCCAACGCAACTACCTGAGGACTCAGAAAAGCAAATGGTAGCAGTTGAATAGAGAAGGAATCTAGAACTCAAGACACAGATGATCTGGCAGCTAGTTTCTATTTTGCTTTTCCTCCCAGATTCCCCAGCCTCTGCTCAAAGGGAGAACAAATTTCGTAACTCTGCACAGAGCGTAGGCAGAAAGAGCTCTAAAGTAATCCCCTCTATTTCTGGTCTCAGGAGTGGGAAGGGAGGGCCACAGAGAGTTGGGAAAATCCCTCCGCTCCCCCTCCCCCGCCTTTTTTTCCTCTTTTCTTTTCTCTAGCTCCTGGCACAGGAAGTACACAGCAGAGTGGGGAGACTAGATCTCCAGTTTTCTAGCTAATGGACCAAGAAGGGAGAAGAGGGAGTTGGACCTGGAGAGAGTCTAGAAAGGAGCAGAGAAGAGGAAATTCAATAACTCACTGCCCTCGAGTTGATTCCGACTTACAGTGACCCTGTAGGACAGAATAGAACTGCCCCATAGAGTTTCCAAGGCCATAATTTTTATGGAAGCAGATTGCCACATCTTTCTCCCACTCAATAAAGGGGTCCCGTAATGTTGTACAGGAACTCTTGGGCTTGTCCCTGAGCTGCACATGAGTGAACTGGACTTTAAAAAGCATGTGAGAACAGAACTATGGGGTAGACCACCACTTGGATCTGAGACTGGCCCCTGGGTTGCAAAGGTTTCTAGGATAGATACAATTAGCACGGCAAAAATTCTGAAAACTGAACTGACATTGGAATCAGAGCCCACAGAATACAGTTTGGAACTTCTGGCCTGAAACTTACTGGACCAACTACTTACTATAAAAACAACAACTACATTCTCCATGGGATTTAATTAAGACCCATGTCTCATACCATGGTACTCAAAATGTCCAGGGTACAATTGAAAAGTAATCAATATATAAAGAAACAGGAAAGTCTGAAAAATACTCTAGGGAAAAGACAGTTGTCAGAATCTAATCGCAAGCACTTGATACTGGACTTAACAAAGACTTTGAAGCATCTCTTTTAACCAGTCCCCAAGAACTAAGGGCAAATGCTCTTGAAACCAATGGAAAGATAGGACATCTTTGCAGAGAAATAAAAGATATTAAAAATAACCAAATGGGAATTTCAGAACTTAAAAATACAATAAACCAAATAAAACTTTACTTGATGGGGTCAACAGTAAAACTAATGAGTTATTGAAATTGAAGATAGAGCAATAAAAAGCATCTAATCTGAACAAGATAGGAAAAAAACAAAAACAAAAAAAGACAAACAGTGCCTCAGGAGCCTGTAGGTCAGGAGAAAAAGTGTAGTAATGGAAAAACATAAAAGAGATAAGGGTTTCAAAAAATACTGAAGAAGTCTTCCTAAACTGGAAATGACATAAATTTACAGATTCAAGAAGCCAAGCAAACACCAAACTGAAAAAATTCGAAGAAATACGTACCCAGACATACCGAAATAAAACTGTTAAAAACCAAAGACAATGAGAATCTTCGAAACAGTAAAAAAAAAAAAAGAGCGATACATTATATATAGGAGGACAACTACTAAAATGACTACCGATTTGTTACAGGAAACTACAGAGGTCAAAAAGGTAATGAAACATTTTTAAAGTACAAAAATAAAAGAATTGTCAACCCAGAAGAACACATACAAACATATAGTGTAAATATCTTTTAGGAATGAAGACAAAATAAAGATATGTTTAGGTGAAGAAAAACTAAGAATTTTCTACCAGCAGACATAATCTAAAAGAAATGCTAAAAGAAGTTCTTCAAGCAAAAGGAAAAGAAACTAGAGAAAAAACTTGGCATTTTAGGAATGAGGGAAAAGCAACAGAAATGTTCTCTATCTTGGTAGGTATAATAGACTACTTCCCCCCTCATAAATTCCTTAAATTATACACAACAGTTGAAAGTAAAAATTACAGCATGGTCTGGTGGGGTGTCCAATTTCTGTAAATGTAATTTATATGATGAGTATAACTTAAAAGGGGCAGGGAGTAAAAAGACCAAGATGGTTTTAAGGTCTCTACATTGAAGTGGTAAAATATTAATTTTAAGTAAACTCTGAAAAGTTTAGTATGCATATTGTAATCCCTAGAGCAATTCTGCAAAATATAAAATTACAGAGATATAGTCAAAAAGCCCAATAGATAAATGATACACCAAAAAAAAAAAGTTATGTTTATGGAATGGCACACACGCGCG
>NW_004443941.1:9385342-9388971 GCF_000243295.1 Trichechus manatus latirostris | reverse complement strand
ACACACACACACACACACACACACACACACACACACACACACACACACACACACACACACCCCTTTTGTGTTCCAAAGGAATTTTAGGTTGAGGAAAATGTTGTATATCTTGAATGTGCTAATGATTATATGAGGCTATAATTCAAAACACACCAAGCAGTATACTTAAATGGGTGCATTTTATTATATGCTAACTATAGAGTCACTATGAGTTGGAATCTACTCGATGGCAAGGGTTTAACGGGGTTATACCTCAATAAAATTGAGTTAAAGAAATTAAAAACAAAGTATACCAAGAGAAAGGTAGCTGGTACTCTAAACAAGGCTTATTAAGTTTCAGATACATAAAAAATAATACTTAAAAATTATTCTTATTTGTGAAACATTACTTGTTCAAAGTTTAGGAATAATTTCAGCTATAAACATATCGCAGATTTGAAAAAAATAAACAAAATGAATTGTTTCATAATCTTAGTATAAGCACCCAAAGCGTTATCTTCCTTAAATATGATTTCTTCCAGTTAGAAAAGTTGGGTATATCCAAAAGTGTTTGGCTGCCTACCAGTTACAAAACACGATGCTTTGGGTGACACATAAAGTGTTAGAATTCGTCTTTAAGTAGCTAGCAGCTAAGTTCGTATTCGTGCTCTACACACAATGGATATAAAAATAACAACTAAAATATTAAACAACAAAGTGCTGGACTGAATGGTACTGGCAGTAAGTACAGTGGTGGGGTCTGAGGGGGGAAGGCAGGCATCAGTGAGGTTAGAATGGGGTGCAGGGGTGGCTTCATGGAGATACGCAGACAGGGACAAAGTGAGAAAGATCAGGTATCGGTATTTTTCTGCTCTTGCAAGAATTACGACTGGGACTGAATATCCAATGTTTCCCAAGACGACAAAAAAGGCAAGGTAGGTAGTGTCCTCTGGGCTTAGCAAAGAGTTTCAAAATCATAAGGTTCTGCCCAGCCAAACTGTATGCTATGTGCTTAAAAACTGAAACCTATATTATACACCATTAACCTCAAGGTGATAACAAAGAACCAAAATGAATTCAAAGGTTTCTCGTTGGATTTTATTCTACTACTTACTATAGTACCTCAGGGACTGAAAAGAAAGCTTGATTGTTGACTTTTCCCAGGAAAAAAAAAAACAAACAAACCTCTTTTCTAAAGCTACAATATATAATGCAAGAGAAGGAGATTATTTTGGCTTTGTTTTACTCTCTTGTGCCACAAAACAATCCCACAGTATTGACAAATGAATTATTCATTTAATGTAAATATACACACCTGTTCAGAGTCATGCTGACATTTCACTTACTGTGAAAAAAGGTTCATAAATCTCCACCGATATCTAGCACCTAGACATTTGTTGTTGTTGTTTTTAATTGACAAAGTCTCTTTATCCATCAGCCTGTTATAGTAAAATTGTGGCTTTTATTTTCAAAATATAATGTAATAAGAATAAGGGGTAACATCTACTGGAGTTCCTGAGAAAGGAAAACAATAGATCTTTCTTTACCATTTAGTTTCTGAACTAAATACTCTAGTAAAACAGAACACAAGAATTAGCCAAATTTACCCACCCAGTTGCTCTCATGCTCAGAGGTGTTGCTGTTGTTAGGTGCCCTGGAGTCGATTTCGACTCATAGTGACCCCATGTGACGGAGGTGAACTGCCCCATAGTAGCAGAGTCCTTAACAATTGCCCCACTAGGGCTCCTTATGGTCAGAGGTAAACCAAAAAACCAAACCCATTGCCCACTTATAGTGACCCTACAGGACAGAGCAGAACTGTCCCATAGGGTTTCCAAGGAGGGGCTGGTAGATTCAAACTGCCGACCTTTTGGTTAGCAGCCAAGCTCTTAACCACTGCGCCACCAGGGCTCCATGGTCAGAGATAGGAGAAACTAATTCTAAAAAATCAAACAACTTGTGCTGCCAGTTGGGTAGCTGACTTCAATTCTAAGAGGAAAAAAATGTCTATAGGCTACAAATACCTAAGTACATCTGAGCAAGCTATTTTTTCATCCCAGTTTTACCAATCAGATATGTCATTCTACTGCCGGTGGACTGAAGTGAGTAAAGACAGATTCTAGTTGAGCTTCTTCTACAGAAAGGAAACATCAAGAGCGAGAATTAAGTGTTTCCCATAAAATTCCCTTCCTTTTTTCCCTCAAAAGCCATGTATTGTTTTCATCATACCTATAGTCAAGCAGGAATGTGGCTATATTCTTTGGGAGAGTGGATCAGTGGCCAATCAGGCCAGCCCTGCCCCTCCCGCTTCAGTGAGGCTGCCTCTCCATTACCAACCACTGCTCTTTGGGAATTTTCCTGGGACCACTGGTAGTCACTTTAGATTTTGCTAAAATGGATTCGAACAACGTATTATTTAAAAACCGTCTCTAAGGCTGCTCTGTACCCAAGAGTGAAAATCCATCTCTTACTCAATTTGCCATCCCAAATTATAACCAACCACTCTACCTGCATGGCGTCCCAGAAATTCTGCAATGACATTTAGTGAACAAATAACAAAAACGTCCACAACATAGGGGCAACTCAATGTGAGTAAAAAGCATTCTCCCAGTGACCAAATCCCAAGGGAAATTTAAACTTCAATGGTTAAATCCATTTGCAAGTTAAAGCCCCCAGTTATTACAGTTTAAATGCCTTAATATCTGGACTCAAATTATTTTGCCCTTCTTTTTTTTCAGCAAAACCTTGGCCTCATGGAATTGGGATTCTGTAAGCAGTCTCAGAAAGGGGTGCAGTTCATTTAGGGATCACAGACTGCAATGCCAATTCTCTTGATATGGTTCAACTGCAAGCATTCCAACGAGTTAATAGCAGATACGTAACTGTTAAGCACTGTCCCCGCTATCGCCAAATTGAGAAAGCAAGTCAATACTCAGGTCATAAAGCCGTTATCTCAGGCAAAACCACGTTCCCAGAGCCCAGTACTTAAGTGTTGAAAAGTTCGTGGCAAAGGTAGTTGGAAGTCTTCACAGTTTTAGCCCAGGCAAGAGATCAGTAAGTCAAGTCCAGAATGTCTAGAATCCCATACTGGGGGATGGAAACACGAGGAGGCCAGGAGTTCCTCGCAGTAAGCGGCCAGGTTTCCTGCTTTAGAGTGAGGAGGTGAAGCGGCTCCCCAGCTGACCACGATGCGAGCCGACCTTCTGCCGCCAGGCCGCCCACAGACTCGCCACCACCGCCGCCGCCATGAAGCCCTCCAGGGCTGCCAACCGCCCAACCGCCATTACGGGAGCTCAACGTTACGTCTGCCTGTCCATGGCCTACAACTTCAACCCGGACGCTATGGCTTTGAAGAACCTCGCCAACTATTTTTTTGGCCAATCTTATGAGGAGAGGGAGCATGCTGAGAAGCCGATGAAGCTGAAGAACCAACGAGCTGGCCAACACTTCCTTCAGGATACCCAAGAGCAGATTCAGACCCCGAGGACTAGCTGAAGGCAAAACAGCCTGCTTCACACTTGGAAGAACATGCGAATCAGTTAACTACTGGAACTACTGATAAAAATAACCCCCACTGAGAAAAGCAACCCCCAGGTTTGTGCCTTCCTTGAGATTCACGACCTGTAGGAGCAGGTAAGAGCCATCAAAAC